>NC_090756.1:79027061-79337061 GCF_036898095.1 Palaemon carinicauda
TTCTGAAAATTTGACTATATTTATGCTTTAAGAAATAATCTGATGTATGTACTTACTTCACAACTCATATTACTCACAGTGATCAAACCATTGTATTATTTTTCTCTGAAGGTTAACTTGGACATCTCAGAAGCTGTGAATATGCAAATGAGAAGGGGGAGGGAGTGGGAGGGCATTGTTACTTGTCGCAGGAAATCCGGAGACACGATACACTTGCCGTCAAAAGTGATTCCGGTAGCTCCGTGTGCAAGGTATTTCTTCTTGAATTTTGTAGCTTCTTAACCCTCTGGGGGGATTCACTCGTATATCTTAATGTTAGCATTTCAGCTGCTAATGGCTTTTAACATATCAGAAGGGTAAGCATATCACTTCATGCAAGTGTAGATTAAAAAGTATGCATACATCGAGGAATTAAGGACATCAAATCTGGATTTGTTCCGCAACTGGAATACAAACCTACGCTATTTATATGGGTATTACTTTTGATGAAGCTGAAAGGACAAGCCATCAAAATTAAGCAAGGGTTAATTACCCATCCTGCTAGTTAGCAGGGGGTAGAGAGGGTAGCTAGTTGCCCCTTTCACTCACACACCTTTGTCTGTGCTTCACTTAGCTTTTGGCTCGGATGGAGAACGGTTGTTGCTGCTCTTCCTCCTCGCATATTTGAACTGCCATTAATCTTTTTGTCTTTTTCTTTTCAGTGTGTGTGTGTGTGTGTCTGCGTCTTCTTGCAGCCATGCGTACCTGCCCTGGTCCTGAGGGCCGCACCAGTGGTACCTTTATGTCCACTTCCCGACTTTCCTCTGAAGCTCCTGCTTGAACGGTCTATTCTGGGGGATCGTCGAACAGTAGCGTAGACCATTTAACTCCTGGCAACCTCGGTCCTCGAGAGACGGTGTTGTTTCTGCCTCTCTCTCTCTCTCTTGGGGGTTCCTTGTCTTTGTTTCCTCTTCTACAGGTTTGTCAGGCCCTCCTTCCAAGGAGGCTCTGCTGCAGTGTTCGTTGTCATCGGAGGTAGACCCTTTGGCCCTCGTCGGCGTCGTGGTGTCAGAGGACTCATCTGCTGCCCTGCCAACTGACACTCCTGCTTCTTTTGCTTCTTCTGCATTGCCAAAGACTTTGCTTCCCTCATGCTGACCATCCTTCGGGGAGGGGGGAGCAAAGACCTAGGCATATCTCTCATGCAAGTGTTGCCCCCCTCCCGAGGAGGTTCACTTTTAAAGACTCCTCTTCAGAGGCCTGCTGCTGTTAATGACCAGCTTACTGATCTTCCCGCTCCTATGGGGCGTCATCGTGATCGTAAACCCTGCCATTCTCGTCCCCCTCTTTGCTTTAAACATGCTCTTTCACATTCCTCTTTGGTTCATCAGCCTCGTCATCGCAGCTCTCCTCTTCAGTGGAGCCTTCTCGTCCTGCTTTTCCTGGTTCCCGTCCTTTGCCTGATTCGGACATTCACCTTCCTCCAGAGACTCTGCTGCTCGTCACCGAACCTTCTTTCGTAACTAGCCGCCGAAGGATCGTTAGCGATCCTCTTCGGATGATGTTCGCCCTTCTAAAGGGCATATCCCGTTGCCTGACCTACGTTAGGCTGCTCGCCATTCGCCTACTCGTCACTCTCCTGCTCATCAGTCTCCTGGTTTCTGTACAGCTGCTCGCCAACCTACCACTCGCTGATCATTGTCATCGCACCGATCCTTTGATTGGATTTTGCCCACGCTTCTTTCTCATGATTCTCCTGCTCACTTTTCTCCCTCTGATCACCGTTCACCAACGCTTCTTTCTACTACACACCATTCTCGCCGTTCATCGAAACAACGTGTCATGTCAGAACGTTGATCTCCCGCTAGCATTTCAGTAACACATTACTCATCCTCTTGTAGGGGGCCTGTGGTTATTTCATTGCTGACCGCTCGTCAGCATTCGCTTAAGCGTCAACGCTCTCCTACGCGTCGGCGACTGCAACCGCTTCAACGCTCTCCTACGCGTCGGCGACTGCAACTGCTTCAATGCTCTCTAAAGCGCCAGCCTTCACCCCTGCATCAGCTTTTGACTACGCGTCGTCGCTCGCCAACGCTCACCTACTTACCAGCACTTGCCAATGTGTCAGCAATCTCCTATACGTCAACGCTCTCCACGGCATCAAAGATCGCCAACGTGTAAACGCTTGTCAACGCATCCGCGTTTGCCAACGATCCAGCGACCTCTGGTGGATTAACGGCCAGAACATAAGGGGGAAGAGAACAGACAGCATCAGTCTTCGACTTCTAAGAAGTCACTGCAGGCCTCCAGGCCACAGGTAGGTGTGCACAAAGAAACTGAACAATAGCAAAATTGTAGGTCATCTCCTCCAAGAACTTCAGTCTTCTCTCAGAGGAGAAGTAGGTTTCCTCTCCGCATCCACTGTCTCCCCATTCCCAGCCCCGCAAAAGCATAACAGCTCGACTGCCGGGGAAGGAGGAAAGGGGCAAACAGGAAGAATTCAAGATCCTGAAGTTACCTGCCCCTAAGAAGAATTCAACTTAATCTAAGACTTCTGCTTCAGACCTCAAGCCTCCTCCGAGGGACCCTTCAGCTTCTTATCCTTCAGGGGATCTGTCAGACAGCGCCAGCGTTAGCAGACAACCATGGTTCGGAGCCTTAGTCAGGAAACCCTTTCTGACCAAGGACAGTAAAGGCACTAATTCCTCCCGAGGAGGGAGACAGTTTAGAGGTAGCGGCTAAGGTCCCAAATGCTAGGACAGGTGATCCCCCTGCTTGTCTACCAGTGGCGGGATGCTTACAGAGCTGCTGGAACAGGTGGAAGCAGCTCGGGGCCGAGCCCTGAACAGTCTCTGTGATTCGTTCAGGGTATCGCGTCCCGTTCATTTCATCTCTCCCTCCACTGATGAAGGAACCAATGACGATAAACTCCTTTGCGATGGGATCAGCAAAGGGTTGGCCCTTCCGGCCGAAGTCCAGACCATGTTGGAGAAGGGTGCTCTCTAGGAGGTCCTCGACAACTCCCCAGGCTTCTTCAGTCGACTCTTTCTTGGGAAAAAGGCGTCTGGGGGCTGGAGACCAGTCATCAACTTCTCAGCTCTGAACAAGTATGTCAAACAGACTTCGTTCAGCATGGAGAAGGCAGACATGGTCAGACAAGCAGTAAGACCACTGGACTTCATTTGCACACTGGACCTAAAGGACGCGTATTTCCAGATCCCAATCCATCCATCTTCAAGGAAGTATCTAAGATTCAGCCTAGACAACAGGAAATACCAGTTCAGGGTAATGTGCTTCGGTCTTTCCACAGCACCCCAAGTCCTCACCAGAGTGTTTGCCCCAGTATCATCCTGGCTCAAAGGATCAGCATCCATCTCCTCCGCTACCTGGACGACTGGCTGATCCTAGCAGACTCGGTGGCGTCCCTTCTTCAGCACCGAGACAAACTTATGAAGCTTTGCCAAGGTCTGGGGATCATGGTAAACCTTGAGAAATCATCCCTGCTTCCCACTCAAAGACTGGTATACCTAGGAATGATTTTAGACACCAATCTTCTTAAAGTTTTCCCATCAGATGACAGGGTAGTGAGGCTGAGGAAGGTCGCGAGACCTTTCTCAGACAAGAAGAACTCGCAACCCAGAAGCAGCTATGTCTCCTCGGACACCTATCATCTCTGCCCGTCTAGTTGCCTACGGCCGCCTCAGGATGCGACTCCTGCGGTGGCTGCTAAAGTCCAATTAGAATCAGGCCTTCGATGCCCCGGACACTCTGATCCCCATGGAACCAGATGAACAGACGGACCTCGAATGGTGGGTGGCAGACGAGAATCTGCAGAGGGATGCAGATCTTCTTGTCCTCCCCCTCAGACTTGATGCTGTTTTCTGACACTTCAAACAATGGTGGGGGCCACATGTGCTGTACCTCACAACCTCAGGCCTTTGGTCAGAATTCTTAAAGTACCATCACATAAACCTCTTAAGACATGAAGGTCATTTAAAAGTTCCGTCAATTCCTGGCGGTCTCTCTTATCAGCCTGCTTCATTCCCGCCAAAAGGAATGTGCTCGCCGACAATCTGTGCAGAGCAACTCTGATAGTAGATACCGAATGGTCTTTGGATCATCTAGTAGCCAACAAAGTCCTTACTTTGTTGGGTTCTCCGACAGTGGACCTGTTTGCAACGGCCCTGAAGTAAAGGCTCCCGTTGTACTGCTCCCCAGTCCCAGATCCCAAGGCTTTTTAGCAAGATGCATTCCAACAACACGGTAGGACAACATCGATATTATGCCTTTTTCCCGTTCTGTCTGATGAGGACAGTACTCAACAAGTCCAGAACATTGGTTAACCTCTGTGATCCTCATAGCTCTGCCATGGTATCTTGCAGAATGGTTCCCGGTCCTTCTGCAGCTCCTGACGGAGCCCCCAAGAGAACTTCTTCCACGACACAATCTACTCAGACAACCACATGTCAAAATTTACCACAAAGCCGTAGCTTCGCTACGACACGCCTGGAGACTATCCAGCATCTCCTCACTCAGAGAGGATTTTCGCAACGAGTTGCGACTAGGATGTCTGGATATCTGCGAAAATCTTCAGCATCAGTCTACCAAGCAAAGTGGAACATCTGTGGTTGGTGTCATGGAAGGGCTATCTCTCCACTCAGTGCCACTATTCCAGCAATAGCGGAGTTCCTTGTCTATTTGCGAGAGGAAATGCGCCTCTCAGTTTCGGCGGTGAAAGGGTATTGTCAGCCTTGAGCCTTTAAATTGAAAGGAATGGACATATCCCCAGAACTCTCTTTACTTATATGGAGTTAAGAACCTATCTGTCCTCAGTCGGAAAGGAGACCTTCCCCCTTGGAACGTGGTTCGAGTTCTAAAAAGACCTCCCTACGAACCATTTCGCCAGGCAACAGATCGCCACCTTACTTGGAAGTTGGTGTTCTTACTCACCTTGGCTTCAGCCAAATGAGTCAATGAACTACTTCTTCTTTGTCTACATCTTTTCCCACTTCTATGTGGTGTCGATGTTTCTGGTCAGCTTTCTCCATCTACCTTTGTTCCACACTTCATCACCGGTTAATCCCTTTTAATCAAAGGTCATCCTTGATACAGTCCACCCACCTTCGCTTTGGTCTCCCTCTTCTTCTTGATCCCTGTACCTCCATTTCCATCACTCTCCTCCCAATATACTGTTCATCTCTTCTCATGACATGACCATACCACCTCAGTCTACTTTCTTGGATCTTATCTGATAGTTTTCTAACTCCTGTGGTACCCCTAATTACTTCATTCCGTATCTTATCTCTTCTTGTCACCCCACACATCCATCTCAACATCCTCATCTCTGCCACATCCATCTTCTTCTCTTCTGTTTTCTTTATTGCCCACGTCTCCGCTCCATACATCATTGCCAGTCTCACTACTGTCCTTTGTACTTTACCTTTCAACTTAACATAGTCTTAAATACTACGTCGCCCAGTCAAGGGGATGGGGAGAGGTAACGTTCAGCTTCGTCCCTGAGTTTGTTGCCAAGACTCAGAATCCAGGGGTATTGGATCCTAGATTCGATTCCTTTCGGATAATGAGTCTGCGCTCTGTAACTGACAATCCAGATCATTTGTTACTATGCCCATGTAAGGAGTTTGAGGCTCTACCTCGAAAGAACAGCGGCAAGTTGTCCCCGGATGCTTTTGCTCTTCGTCAGCACCAGGAGAAACAAGAGGAGGATCACTAAGAACACCATCTCAGCATGGATTTGCTGAGTCATCGACCACACTCTGAATCCAGATCCTCCTCCAACATGTCGACCGGAGCACACGATGTCAGGGGCATAGCTATGTCCCTGGCCTTTAAGAGAAAATACTTTGCAATGCAGGTTTTACAAGCGGGGGTGTGGAAGTGTGAATCGACTTTCACAGCCCATTGCCTGCAAGACGTGACCCACAGGAGACTTGATACGTTTTCTATCGGTCCTTTGGTGGCTGCACAACAGCTGGTTTAGTACTTCAAGCTCCTTATTGGACAAGTAGCAGACAGTTGAGGGCACTGTGACCGTGTTTTAGTCTGTGTGAATGAAAGGGAATGACTGGCTCTTTTCTTTTCTTTTCTTCATCCTCCCCTCTCTTGGGGTAGGCAGCATCCTGGGTCCTCTGCACAAGCTGGCCTCAACCACTGTAGGTAAACCATATCTCCCTTGTGGACCTAGTATTGGGTTAATACTGTTACGTCCCCATACCCTAGCGAGGTGGTATTAGGAAAGTCTTGGTCAACTCGATTATTTCCTACAAGACTTGGAATAACTTATACCTCGGCAGTCACATTGCTAGTAACTCGACAAAGCTTGCGTGGGCTGCAGACCCTGCGTAGCAAGGTTTAGCGAGTGATAGGGTCTCCTTATTTTTTGTAGGAACCTACATAAGTAAAGGAAACCCGGGTAAAGCCAAAAAGCCATATTGGCAGGGACATCCATCCTCCTAATGGGTGAGTCACCCCTATAAATAGCGTAGATTTGTATTCCAGTTACGGAACAAATGACAAATTTGGAAGTAATTTGTATTTTTCCTAACGATACAAACCTTTAGCTATTTATACAAACTTACCTGCCAACCCTGTCCCCCTTGAAGTCTTACCTTTAGGCAAAGTGGAGCACAGTTACAGGTGTGTGAGAGGGGTAGCTAGCTACCCTCCCTACCCCCCCGCTAACTAGCAGGATGGGTAGTTAACCCTCGCTAAATTTTAATGGCTTGTCCTTTCAGCTTCCCCGAAAGTGATACCCCATTAAATAGCTTAAAGGTTTGTAGCGTTAGGAAAAATACAATTACTTCCAAATTTGTCATGTTGAATGGCATTTCAACTGGAAAAATACTACTAAATTTTTCTCAAATGTACAAAATGATTGCATGAAGAGTACATTATATTTTTCAATATTAAACTTAGCCGGTGATCATATAAGCTGTCAGCTCTGCTGCCCGACAGAAAAACCTAAGGACAAAATACGCCAGCGATCGCTATACAGGTGGGGGTGTACATCAACTGCGCCATCTGTCGAGCAGGTACTCAAGTACTCCATGTCAACACAGAACCAATTTTCTCTCTGTCGTGCCACTGGCAAGACCTACTAAATACGCTGTTACTAACTGGATTTGTTTTCACAACATTTGGTGAAGTACACTATTCTAGTTTTGAGCTTTCGCTATGCAGGGGTTTTATCTTCATCTCAAAACTTGAACTCGTTTTGGATAGATTTAATTATGGTGACAAAGAGAGTATGGACTCTCTTTCACTTTTAAATGGCCGACCCTTCCCTTAGACGGAAGTGTGTTTAGGTTTTTAGTAATTTTGCTTAACACGTTATAGATCTATATATTTTATATCTCTCCGCCTTTATTAGGCCTCTTCGATTAACTTTCCATTTATTATAAACATATAGAAATAAATTTTTATGTTTTGTTTATATGCGACCTTTCCTGATAGTAGGCGGTCCTATCTTGGAACCGAAGTTAATCAACGTTGAGCCCGTTATATCGTATTTAGCCTTTAAAGAATTTAAAACTTTTTAAATTTAATGTTTTATGAAAGAATTTCTTTGATAGTCTCGTACTGTTTTCAAAGATGAACTAACGTTTAGTTTTTTTAGACTACGCAGTTGTTGACGTTCAGGACGTTCAACATGCGCTCTATCGTTACGATAGAGAGAGAGTGTATCACGGTTTCACTTTGCAGTAAGAGTAAATCGATTCTGACGTTTCGTTCATTCTTTCTTAGCTTAAATGGTTTAAATTCTAAATTAAAGGAACTTTTTATTTGGAAAACCTTTCAGTTTTTTCCTTTAGCCAAATAACATGTTTTGACGATATATAATTGGGCTCTTCTCTCAGGTGCGAATCAAGAGAGAAAGAGAGAGAGAGATAGAGACGGAGGGAGAGAGAGGAGAAAAAACGTTCCGTTCAAGCGGGTAACGTTGTTCTCGTGTTACTCTCCTCCCTAGTCGCTGTACGGGGAAGAAGGTAAAACGTTTCTAGGGTTTTATTCTTGTCCCCAGGCTATGTGCGGTGAGAGATTGTAAACGTAGTTTATTTGAACTAGTGTTTAGTCTCTTTCCCAGCCACTGAATTCTTTATCTTTATATATGTTTTCTGTTTTTGCTAGTATTAATGAGCTGCATTATACGACTGTTTTCGCAATTACTACCTTTTAATGAAGGGTAGAATTGCGTGTTTCAGGTAGAAATCAGTAAAAGTTTCGATTTCAGTGAAATAAGTGCAAAACAGAAAATCGAAGTGATAAAGTGATATGCGCAAAGTGTTACAGTGTTGCGTCCGAGGGTTCGTCTGTTCGTGCCTGTCGTTCACCTAGTCCGGGACCTCTTGCAAGCTCCCAAGCCCAGGGGAGAAGTAATGTCGAACGACTTATGGGTTCGTCAGGCCTTGATCAACGAACAGACGTTTCCCTCCGTGGTTTCGGGCGTATCTACCCAAGATCGCCCCACCCACACAAAGACGAGAGAGCCCATTTACTTCTCGTCTGCGGAAGAGCTTTCTCGTAAGAAACCATGGACCAAGGTCTCGCAGCTTATTAAGCGCAAGTCGGTCCCTTCCGCGCAAGTCCAACGGCCCAGGTGTAGCCACTGGGTCAGTTCGGACTCGCTGCAGTCTTCCGATGACTGCACACCTCCTAAGAGAGGCAAAGTGGTACCGCAACAGGCAGTAACACCGTCTGTTGCCGCACCTGCTGCTGTAGACCCTAAGTGGTCTTTGCTACAGTCTATGCAGACACAGTTAGCATCTTTTATGCAGGAGTATCGTGTGGAGAAGGTTGACGCTGCACCCGTTAGCCTACAACCAACCACGGTTGTGCGTACAGTAGACACTGATGCTACCTGCTCCCGCACTCCGCCTGTGAGAGTTCCACCACCCATGCGCAGTGTACCCTGCCAGCCGCACGTTGACGTTCACAGACGCACGCTACCCTCCGTTGACGTTCGCGAGTTACCACAACAACAGGAGGGTGGAGTTATGTTGCTTTGTTTTGACGCTGTGCGTCAACCTCCGCAACCCACTGTGGTTACCGCTACTCGCCCGCAGCAGACTAGTCAGTCAGGAGTAGAGGCTTTGCTTCCCCACACAGCTATGGTTGTTGCCAGCTCACAGACTGTCAAGCAGTTACATGACGTTGCCTTCTGGTCTGCTACTAATGCACCAGTGCTGTATGTCCTCACGCACCTGTTGTGGTTGACAGTTCAGTTTTTGACAGTTCACAGACTGTCAAGCAGTTACATAACGTTGCCTTCTGGTCTGCTGCTAATGCACCAGTGAGACCCTCACTGAGATAACCTAGCTTTTATCGGACAAGGTTCCTGTAGATGAGAAAGTGCTGTTCTCCCTCCTACTGATATTCCTTTGAGGACTCTGTCATTTGGAGAGGAGCCTTAAGCTGCTTAGCCTCCTATGGACTTTAATTAAATCATGATGATTTTTTAAGGATCTTCGTCCGGATCTTGTAACTGCTGCTCCTCGTTCGCCTAACGTCAGAACATACACTAGGCCTAGCTACTTCGAAGCCGTTGTTGTTAAGCTAGTGCTCTCTCGCTCTCCTAGAGAGCGTTACGTTGGCTAGGCGACTGGTTTTTGCACCAGGAGGAGTTTTAGGGATACAGCCTTTGATTTCCCTTCTTTTAAACTGGCTTATAGAGCGAGAGTCTGATAGGACACGAGAGAAGTTCTCGGCTTGGGAGTTCATGCCTCTGCCCAGATAGACTTCTCAATTCTGGTAGACTCGCCCTGGCGCCTAGCCAGGAGACGCTCCAAGTTGTTTACAGGTCAACTTCTCAATTTTTGTCGAGCCTTTGAAGTTTTGCTGTACTATTATGTCACTCATAACAAGGCTTCCAGGGATGGTAAATGGTTCCGCCTCAGTCGCTAACCCCGTCTGTTGCCACACCTGCTCCCGTAGACCCTAAATGGGCTTTGCTGCAAGACATGCAGTCCAAGCTTGTGTCCTTGATAGAGGACTTAAATACGGAGAAGAACCTTCTGGCCAACAACCTTCCAACCGGTTGGTTGTGCGCCCTGTTGACGCTGAGGTATTCTACTCGCGTCTGCCAGTTGAGGTGGTTCCTCCACCGATGCGACCCAGTGTGGGTTGCCAGTCGCACGTTGACGTTAAGCGACGCTCGGAGGTGGTTGTTGACGTTCAGTGTGTCACTAGGAAGACGTTCAACAACCAGCAGAGGTGACTTGTTGTGACGCAGTGCGTCAACCTCAGCAACCCGGTAGGGTGTTGACTGCACAACCCAGACAGTCTAGACAGTTTCGGGTTGACGCTGTACTTCCTCGCGCACCCATGGTTGTTGACAGTTCACAGACTGTGCAGCAGTGCCATGATATTGCGTCCGGCTCCGTCACGCATCCACCAGTGCGACCGGATTCAGCGAGTCAGACGTTGCCCACTCCGTTGCCGTTTCCTCATCAGTTTCGGATGAGGAACCCTCTGATGAGGACGTTGCTGAACAAGACGATCAACCCCCAGCCCTGCTATCCATCCAGAAGATGCTGAAGAAGGAACGCTGCCCAGTCAGGCTGTGGATGAGTCTGGTAGGGACACTGTCATCCGTGGATCAATTTGTGTCACTAGGAAGACTACACCTCCGTCCTCTTCTATACCATCTAGCTTTTCACTGGAAAAAGGACAAGACGCTAGAAGCGGTCTCGATCCCGGTTTCCGGAAAGATAAAGTCTGGTCTGACTTGGTGAAAGGACTATATCAACCTTAGAGAGGGTCTTCCCCTGACTGTTCAGACTCCCAACCACGTTCTCTTCTCGGACGCATCGGACGTAGGCTGGGGTGCGACATTAGACGGTAGGGAATGCTCGGGATTATGGAACTCGAGTCAAAGGACAATGCATTTCAACTGCAAGAAGCTACTGGCAGTACGTCTGACCTGGAAAAGCTTCAGGTCTCTCCTTCAAGGCAAAGTGGTGGAGGTGAACTCGGACAACACCACGGCTTTGGCGTACATCTCCAAGCAAGGAGGGACCTACTCTCTGACATTGTACGAGATCGCAAGGGACCTCCTCACCTGGTCAAAAGGTCTAGACATTTCACTAGTAACGAGGTTCATCCAAGGCAACTTGAATGTCATGGCAGATTGTCTCAGTCGGAAGGGACAAATAATTCCAACAGAATGGACCCTCCACAAGGATGTATGCAAGAGACTTTGGGCCACCTGGGGCCAGCCAACCATAGATCTCTTCGCAACCTCGATGACCAAGAGGCTCCCAATTTTTTGCTCACCAATCCCGGACCCAGCAGCAGTTCATATAGATGCCTTTCTACTAGATTGGTCACATCTAGATCTATATGCATTCCCTCCGTTCAAGATTGTCAACAAGGTACTGCAGAAGTTCGCCTCTCACGAAGGGACAAGGTTGACGCTAGTTGCTTCCCTCTGCCCGCGAGAGAATGGCTCACCGAAGTACTTCGATGGCTAGTAGACGTTCCCAGAACACTTCCCCTAAGGGTGGACCTTCTACGTCAGCCACGCGTAAAGAAGGTACTGTACACCAAGGCCTCCACGCTCTTCGTCTGACTGCCTTCAGACTATCGAAAGACTCTCGAGAGCTAGAGGCTTTTCGAAGGAGGCAAACAGAGCGATTGCTAGAGCAAGGAGAACATCCACCCTTAGAGTCTACCAATCGAAGTGGGAAATCTTCCGAAACTGGTGCAAGTCAGTATCTGTATCCTCGACCAGTACCTCTGTAACTCATAGCTGACTTTCTCTTATATCTGAGGAAAGAACGATCTCTTTCAGCTCCCACTATCAAGGGTTACAGAAGCATGTTGGCATCAGTCTTCCGTCACAGAGGCTTAGATCTTTCCAACAATAAAGATCTACAGGACCTCCTTAAGTCTTTTGAGACCACGAAGGAGCGTCGTTTGGTTACACCTGGTTGGAATTTAGACGTGGTACTAAGATTCCTTATGTCAGACAGGTTCGAACCGCTACAATCAGCCTCCCTGAAAGATCTCACCTTTAAGACTCTTTTCCTGATATGCTTAGCCACAGCTAAAAGAGTCAGTGAGATTCATGCCTTCAGCAAGAACATCGGATTCTCATCCGAAACGGCTACATGTTCTACAACTTGGTTTTCTAGCCAAACATGAGCTGCCTTCTCGGCCTTGACCAATATCGTTCGATATTCCAAACTTATCGTATGGTTGGAAATGAACTAGAAAGAGTCTTATGTCCTGTAAGAGCTCTTAAGTTCTATTTAAAAACCTTTACGAGGCCCGTCTGAAGCTTTATGGTGTTCAGTTAAGAATCCATCTTTGCCTATGTCAAAGAATGCTTTATCCTATTTTATCAGACTGTTAATACGAGAAGCTCATTCCCATCTGAATGAGGAAGACCAAGCTTTGCTGAAGGTAAGGACACACGAAGTTAGAGCTGTCGCAACTTCCGTGGCCTTTAAACAAAATAGATCTCTGCAAAGTATAATCGACGCAACCTATTGGAAAAGCAAATCAGTGTTCGCGTCTTTTTATCTTAAGAATGTCCAGTCTCTTTACGAGAACTGCTACACTCTGGGACCATTCGTAGCAACGAGTGCAGTAGTGGGTGAGGGCTCAACCACTACAATTCCCTAATTCCATAACCTTTTTAATCTTTCTCTTGAAATGTTTTATTATTGTTTTTGGGTTGTCCGGAAGGCTAAGAAGCCTTTCGCATCCTACTTGATTTGGCGGGTGGTCAAAGTCATTTCTTGAGAAGCGCCTAGATTAGAGGTTTTGATGAGGTCCTTTAGTATGGGTTGCAACCCTTCATACTTCAGCTCCTAGGAGTCGCTCAGCATCCTATGAGGATCGCGAGGCTCAGTAAGGAAGACGTACTTAAAAAGGCAGAGTAATTGTTCAAGTCGACTTCCTTACCAGGTACTTATTTATTTTATGTTTGTTATTTTGAATAACTGCTAAAATGAAATACAAAATACTTAGCTCATAATAATGTCAACATGTAATGCTGGTCTCTACCCACCCCCCTGGGTGTGAATCAGCTTATATGATCACCGGCTAAGTTTAATATTGAAAAATGTTATTTTTATTAATAAAATAAATTTTTGAATATACTTACCCGGTGATCATATATTAAAGGACCCTCCCTTCCTCCCCAATAGAGACCCAGTGGGCCGAGGAGAAAATTGGTTCTGTGTTGACATGGAGTACTTGAGTACCTGCTCGACAGATGGCGCAGTTGATGTACACCCCCACCTGTATAGCGATCGCTGGCGTATTTTGTCCTTAGGTTTTTCTGTCGGGCAGCAGAGCTGACAGCTTATATGATCACCGGGTAAGTATATTCAAAAATTTATTTTATTAATAAAAATAACATATCTGAAAACTTGAGATACTAATTATCACAACTTCCTGCCTAAGGTTGCTTTAGAAATGGAAAAGGAAGTTTTCTAAAAAAGCACCCTCTTCAGAAGTATGCATTTTAAGATCTGTTAATACAATAAGTTTTGTAATAAAGCTTTGCAAATACAAGAAAGGATTGTGTGTAGCTAAACATATCTTCTTTTGAATAGACGGCAAAACATGATGAGGATTCGTCTGAGATGTGAAATATGTGAAATATTTTAATAGATGTCACATAGTTATTATGATCTTTATGTTAATCAAGATTGTTCAGAATATTAACAAAATTTACTTGAAAAATTATAAAGAAATTTAGAATTATATTTCAGATGTTAACTGCCAAATTCAAACTTAGGTTTCTTTAAATTACAAAGGTAATAATTAAGATTCCTAGCATATCCTTATATGAACTTTTGCCTTGTACATTGTCTTGGAGTCACGTATGGATGTTACGTCAACAGATATTGTTAACAAATATATTTGTAAAGTGAGATTGGTTTAAAAGGTGGATATTACTGTATCTAAATATGTAAAGTATCTCTTTAAGTTGCATGAGATTCTTAAAATGAAAAATACTAAGTTACATTGGGCTTAACCTTTGCTAAATGAAATACTCTACACATTATTTATAAGATACAGTATATTAGAACAAGAGTTGATATTTTTTTTTATTAAAACACATCTTAATAACTGTAAATGCATAAATTTTCAAAATAATGTTTGGTAATTTCTACAGCCTATCCGATTTGCATTACTTGAAATTTATCGTATTTAATATATCTATCACATTATTAAAACTAGCAATTAATTTTCAGAAAAAATGAATACTTTGTTTATAGCAGTGATACACACGCTCTTGACCGTTTGGAGTTTCCAGGGTCCACAGACCACTTTCATCCTCGGGGCTCCATTAAATCCCTTAGAAAGGGATCTTACGACATTCGCTCGCTCAACAGTGATGGTAAGTTTTGTAATCCGTGTGTTCCAGTATCAGACGAAGTCTCTTTTTGTCTGATAAAAACCTCAATGGATAGTTTCATTTGCTTCTTTCAAGCCAGGTCTGATTGAATTCACTTGTTTTTATGGTGCTCCAAAATTGGTAAACTAGTACGGTGTGTTATCAACTAAAAGAAGTACTGTATCTATGCACATTTTGACTGTTCTAACTTCGATTAACTCTGCAGTAATTGCAGATTCCTGAGTTATCCTTGTACCATTCTTGAGCTTAACTCAATACTTCTTTGTGTGATAACGAGGGTAATATCTCTCTCTCTCTCTCTCTCTCTCTCTCTCTCTCTCTCTCTCTCTCTCTCTCTCTCTCTCTCTCTCTCTCTCACAACACAGTAGATTATGAATTGTGTGTGTCTCCAGTCGACAACCTGTATATGAATAGGTACTGGATATCATATGGCATTAAGCTTCTTGAACTCCATCAAGAACTTTTGGAATTCCTTCACTCGTGAGGCCTTAACCTGTGCGAACATGTTCTTTGCATAATACACCTTTTGAATGTAGTCGCGTAGCTGCGGTTAAATGGTGGGACGACCCTCGTCATTTTACCCAGGCAGTGTCTTTGGAAGCTAGTGTTCCAGACATTTTTGATATCCATTTTAATACGGTTCTTTATGAATACTTAGGGAGCTGTCCTGATGCCTAAACTTGCTTTTGAATAGGAATATCTTTAAATTGTTAATAAATTGAAGGATCTTGTATCGAAAAGATCCAATCTCCTTTCTTCAATGCTCCCAGGACTGTTTAATATGGCATTTCCATCAAAAACTTTGTGAGGGTTGTAAACCTGTTTAGAATTGCAACATTTAGAACCAACCTCCAGCTCCCTAATGCCTTGGGCACTAGGACCCACCTGTTGTAAAACCCTGGAGAGTAATCTCAGTCATGTTCGTCTGGAATACCATGGGAGCTCTTTTTAAGTGCTCAGTTACCAGCTAAACTATCTTTTCATAAGAAAAACTGTTGTGAATCACTTTCCTAACTGTATTTGAATCACAATCCTATCCCTATTTGATCTGTATCAAATAACCTTAAATCCCCAAAACATAATCTGGACCGCAAGTAGACAAGAGTCTGAAGTACATGAACATGACGAGGAACCAAAAAGACAAAGGAGCTATGGTATATCTATTCTAATATGATTGCCATGAACCTCCAGGCTAACTTGATACCTTAATAGGGGGTAGGCTTATTACTGGGAAAGAAAACAGGAATTTTTCTAGTTTCAGGGTAGACATTGACATTTAACCAGCTTCGAGAGGGAAGCACTATGAACATTATGTTAGCATAGAAATAATTTTATTTTCAAAATTCTATTTATCAACCAAGATAAAAAGGAAAATAAACAGCATTCCAATACCGTTATATGTAGGGAGCTATAGTTATTATTATTATTTATTATTACTTGCTAAGCTACAACCCTAGTTGGAAATGCAGGATGCTATAAGCCTAAGGGCTCCAAGAAGGAAAATAGCCCAGTGAGGAAAGGAAACAAGAAAAAATGAAATATTTTAAGAAGAGAAACGTTAAAATAAATATCTCCTATATAAACTATGTAACAAAACAGGAGGAAGAGAAATAATATAGAATAGTCTGCCCAAGTGTACCTTCAAGCAAGAGAACTCTAACCCAAGACAGTGGAAGACCATGGTATAGAAGCTATGGCACTACCCAAGACTAGAGAACAATTGTTTGATTTTGGAGTGTCCTTCTCCTAGAAGAGAATGGACTGCTGGTTTTTTAGACTATTTTTTTCAAGTTTACTTTTAAATCTATATTTGGTTATTTTCCTGATAATAATATCCCCTTTAAGAGGTTATTTTCAGTAAAAACTACACTGAAAAGTGCATAATTATAATGATTTGAAACAATAGTTTATTTCTTAGATGAATAACATTAAAAGGTAATACAGATATAAAGTCTGTTGGTATAGTGGACTTTCAACTTACATCCTTGGTAATAGTGTGTCAAACATCTTTGTATACAGTAATTAGATCACATAGTTAGATACCTTGCATTATATTGTATTAAGTGTTCACCTTTAATACACATGTGTATTTGATGCACAGAGTTCAAGATTTATATCGTGTATTTCAAACTCTTAAGTGTTTTTTTGGTGTTCTTAACTTTCAAAATGTAGAGGGAGACCTCTTCCATTAACGAAATTATCTGTGTGTTAATATTGTATCAGGATGAAACACTTTACCAGCTACACTATACTGTAGTACTGTAGTTATCATGATTGTCATATGGTTAATTTTGATATTTATTATCTGTGAATCTTGACAAATTTTAGATGTAGTTCCCTTCACGATGTTTCTTATTGTTAATTCCATCTATTATTAATATTGTGTGTATATAAGGACACAGAACAGTACATTATATGTATAAACAGTCTGTGGAAGATATGTAAATGTTGGGTAGCGTGATGAAAAACTTTGATAAATTTTTGTAAAATAGGTTATGAAATTAATTTTCATAAGACTGAATCAACATAATATATAAATTCATATGGGATATTATTCCACTGCTGACTACCTCTTGTTGTTACAGTATTTCTACAGTAGTTTGGTGGTTGACTTGTATTAATGGAGAAGGGGAAATTAAAAATGCTCCTCCTTTGTGTTAGATCTATGAAATTAATTGCCCACTATCCTCCTCCTCCTCCTCCTCCTCCTCCTCCTCCTCCTCCTCCTCCTCCTCCTCCTCCTCCTCCTCCTGACTTGTACGTATGACACAGTAGATTGAGTTTTATTACAGATTTTCATCCATGTAAAAAAAACTAGAAGTTTGACTGGTTTTGTGATGCATTTTATCCCTGAATATCTGATATTCGAGTGCGGAGTTTTCAAGGTAACCATTTGCAACGACCTGACTCTGTTTTATGGATACGACAGCTTTTGTTTCACTAGGGGGGACTGTAGAAACCGATCACCCAGGACGTGTTCTGAGTGCGCCCGTAGAACGAGAGCGGTTTACCTTTAACCGCAACGTGACCTTTGAAACGTTTAACTTTTTAGAGGGTAAGAAGGGGGTTATCACATGAAGATAAGTTTGCCAAATATTCTTTTTATTGAATGTTTCTTCCTTTTTTTTCTGCATAAATAGGGCTAACAGATTACTTTTTTCACAGTGCTGAAAACTGATGTTTCATGATCCCAATATCAGTTTGAATATTAGTGACCTTATTTTCATCTTCAACTCTATTTCTTCATATCACTTGACAATATTAAGTAGATGTAGAAAATAGTCATTTCAGTTAATTAGAGTCTGTTGAACAGTCACTGAAAAATGTTTGGCAAATGATCACTTGCTTCTTGAAATGTTTGATTTGATGTGTATACTTTGTGCACAGATGTTATTCACATTGCAGAGTTTGAACTGAAAAAAAGAAAAGAGAGAGTTTTTTGGTGCATATTATGAAATAACCAAAGCCTTGATGCTTGATCCAATTGAAAGAAGTATTAGGTCTTGTTGTTTTTTCTCACTGATGTATTCCGTGTTTGCATGAATGGAATAACTACCTGTATTGTTTATTCAGGCACTTGCTAATAACGCCCACCCTCAATTACAAGAGACTAACAGGTAAAGATGTCTGCTTTGAATGACTTTTTTATGCATTGACATGACAGTAAGTAGATCAGAAGACAAAGTTATGAACTTGTTGGAAATGATTGAGAGCTCATGCAAAGACCAAATTATCTTTCATTTACTAATACCTTAACCCCTAAGACAGGGACATTTACCGAAAAGGTCGAAGAGGTAAGTTACAGTTACGATCTGTCGAGAGTACAGTTGTCAACTCAGTCTGAAATTTAGGCTGTTTATTCCTATTTGTTTCACCTGCTCAGGTAAGAGTGGACATTTTTCTTTTGCTCTGTTCACCCTGCACATGTTTCAAGTTGCATAATCTCAATGATGGAGTTTTCTCTGGAAGTAGAACTGGAATGGTTGTCCTGTTATTTAAGATTAGAAATATGTCCCGCAAGAGAATTGACAGTCGAGAAATCTCTGATGAAATGCAAGTTATGTTTCAACTTGCATCTAGGCTTCTGTTGTATAAGGACATTAGACTTTCAGTGTATTTTTATGGGCCATAATGATTGAAGTTCAATTATGATGCAAAATGTGACCAATTTACTGAATCAATAAGAAAGGAGATGAGATTTTCCTGAGGAGGAAGGGCCATCATCTCCCCTACCCAATTTCATCCCAATCGTATGTATGCATTGGAAGCCTCATTACCAACGTACTGTATATTGTCCATCATCCATTTTATGTTGCTTCATGCTCATGACTTCAAAGTCAGTGATTATTAAGGTCATGAGCACGGAGGCCTTTTTTAAGAATTGTGTATGTTCGTTGGTATCATATTAATCATTTTTGTGGTCTATCATTTACGATACCTGCTCAGATCCCTGGTAAGTCCTCTGTGTAATCTCAACATCAGCCATCCAATTTCATATAAGAATATATGATATTTTGCATGGCATTATTCTTATCTGCCTATTGATATATTTAATTTTTCATAAATATAAGTAAAACATCCTTTATAGGTTTACCATTTTGCCAAATCAATAAGAATTTTAAAAAATGTAAACAAGAGCTAATAAAATGATGGATACACTGATTGAGACGAAGATCTTTAGGATCTTGAGGCCTTATCTCATGGATAAAGGTACGAGTGAGATGTAGACCAAACTGAGGAACAATATTCATAACATGGCCTAGTAAATTGATATAATTATTTCCTCTAAGTAGGCAAATTCCAGAGATCTGGAAATGATTTTTCAGTGTATGAATTTGCTTTTCCATTTTTAGGATTGGATATAGAGTAGCATTTGTAAGAATGAATTTACTGTCAAGTAGGATGCTTTGAATTGTAAGAGCTGCTTACAAGTGCAAGCTTTTATAAGCTTATTTAAAAAAAAGATCTGGTAAAATTGCTAAGGAACATAGCATCTAAATTGCTCAGTGCAATAGTATAGGCCATTCTGGATCATTTCAATGTTCAGTAAGTGTGTTTAAAATCAATCTTTAAGCCCTTCTCTTGATTATTATGATTTGAGACACTCTGCGAGACTCAGTTCTCATATAGAATAAATTAAGAATTTTGATCTTTTTTCAATAAATAGATACGTTCATTATTAGCCATTCTTCTAGTTGATGTGCTTCAAGACGCTGACACTTGAACATTTTAATGCACCTGCATTATCCCTTTTATCAGGGTTTTTATGAAGGCTTTGGTTAATGAGACAGACTAGATGAAGGCCTTTTGGTGACTCAATAATAGAACCTAGTAAGTTAAAGCGTTCCCTTGTGTCAGATGTATGTTGGGAAAGCTGGAGACTGCACTTGTGCAAAACAACCTTGGTAATTGGTGTATATTTTGATATCTTCTAATTATGTTGCACATGTTACTTGGAAATTGAAGTTTTTAGCCCTCCTAAATCTATTTCTCAAGGTCATGAGGGTATTGTTTGTGACTGTTTGTTAGTTCTAAGTCTTAAAAATGAGATGTATTTCATCTCACAGTTATTCATTCAGTTTGTGGTGAAATCAAGTTGTTGACCTTTGAGAAACATATAGCAGCTCTGTCAATTAATCTGAGGTTTTAGTGTGGATTGGTAATACTGTATTCAGTGAATCTGAATAACTGAGGATATTTGCTCTTTCCTCTGACTTCAAGCTTTCAGTTTCACATCACCTGAAACTTCTTATTTTATAGGCACTGTTTGCCTTCATATAAAGAAGAGAGATGGTCTTCATTTTATGTACCACTGTTGTGATACAGTCATCGCCTTATGATTAATGAAGACACCATTGTAGGATTTAAATGTTATAAAGAGAAATAGTTTGAAATTGACGTCGTTGAAGATGTACTGCTAGAACATTTTTCAGTGACATTTCACCTGATAACCTCAGATAACTTCAATTATTTCCTTGTTTGCTCCTCATTTTACATGTCATGAATTTGATCACAGGCTATCACTGCTGATGACAATATTAAAAGTTCCTCAGTAGATATTAAAGTTAATGTAAATAATCCTTCAGTTTGATAGCATTGATGAGATTCACAAAGCCAATCTAGGACTTTCATATCATGCTACGTGCAGGACACTCGAAGCATTTTAAACGTTATAAATGCTGTTTGAGCAAAGATTTTAGTCTTCTGGAACCATTTTGAACATCATGGAGGGGGTCTGAGCAAAGATTTGGTCGTAATTATCGTTAAATGAGGATTCACAGCTGAGGGGACCTCTCTTGTGGTGTGTTGCTGCTGGGTTTAAAGGCGACATAGGCCCAGTGACCCTGCTCCAGGGCGGTCACCCCATTGTCATCGCTTATTCTCAAGACCTTATTGTTGCTAGCTAGAGTTTCTGAGTCGGGTGGTGGAGATTTATATTTCTTTAAAGTTTACTTGAATTGGTCATTGTATCTTTTCTTAGGACCGTTATTTCCTGGCTTATGTCTTAACACTTGCTTGGGAATATCCAAGCCTATAATCACCTACTACTTACAGCAATTCGATATCAATCTTTAGTCTATTAGCTGTTTTTGGCCATCTATGGAATAATAATGATTCCATACCACCAAATTGAAACAAAACAACCAAAGTATATTGAAAAATTTTCTAGGAACTGTATTTTACAAGTATCTTACATAGGGTCTCACAAGGCAATGTGTTAAAGGCCTCAACATTTTTCCTGTATTTGACCTCTAAAAACATATCAATGTTCCTTTTCCCTTCATAAACCAACACTAACTCTTTGGTAGAACAGGTTCAGTGCAAGAGCAAGAATCTAGCTAGTATCTTACCAGTTGCAGATAGAAGGAAAATACTTTGGTTGTGTTTTTCAGTTGCTTCTCTATCCTATGTTATTATTATCATCATATCCCTTCTACGTCTATTGACGTAAAGGGCCTCGGTTAGATTTCGCTAGTCGTCACTGTCTTGAGCTTTTAAATCAATATTTCACAATTCATCATCTATTTCATGCTTCAAAGTACTCAACCATGTAGGCCTGGGTTTTCTAACTCTTCTAGTGCTTTGTGGAGCCTTCTTGGGGAGTGCGAAGAACATGCCCAAACCATCTCCGTGATCTCATCCACACATGGCACTCGAGTAGTCTCTTATAGTTTCATTTCTAATCCTGTCCTGCCATTTAACTCCCAATATCCTTCTGTGGGCTTTGTTCTCAAATCTACAAAATCTGTTGAATATTGTTTCATTGTCATACCACGACTCATGTCCATACAGTAACACCAATCTCGCTAAACTGATATGTAGCCTGATTTTTATATGTAATTTCAGGGGAATTGATTTCCAAGTTTTACTTAACCCAGCCATTGTCTGATTTGCCTTTTTTCAATCTTACATTAAACTCAGATTCTAAAGATCCTGTATTAGAGATCATAATTCCTAAATATTTAACTAATTCCATCCCATTAATCCGTTCTCCTTCCAATGATAATTCATCTTCCATTACATATTCCATTCTCGTTATCTCTGTCTTTCTTCTATTTATCTTGAGCCTAACCTCATGTGATATTTCATGCATTCTGACAAGCAATCTTTGCAAGTCATGTGGCGTTTGCTAATAAGGACAGCACCATCAGCATACTCTTTGTCCGCTAATTTCCTGTTGCCAATCCAATCCAATCCTTCTCTGCCATCCCCAACTGTTCTATGCATTATAAAATCCACGAGGAGGATAAAAAACATAGGTGACAACACATTCCCTAGGAGTACTGTGCTGTTCACTGGAAATTCATTTGATAGGACTCCATTAAGATTAACTTTGCACTTGCTATTATGCTCATGAACAGACTTAATCAAATTTATATATTTAAGAGGAACTCCATAATAACACAGGACTCTCCACAAAATTGGCCGGTGCACACTATCAAAGGCTCTTTTATTGTCCACAAATGCCATCAACATTGGATTTCTATAACCTACACATTGCTGTATTACAGGTCTTAAAATGAAAATTTGGTCACTACAACTTCTACCTTTTAGAAATCCTGCTTGTTCATCTCTCAGCTTTACATCAATCTTTCTCTCTCCAGTCTCTTTAGAATGAGCATACTATATATTTTCCTGACAACTGACGTAAGTTGTTATAGATATGAATTATTATGGAGTTTATCCAGTTTATTCTTAAAGAATGCCATTAGAACCTCAACTTTTGCCTTCTCTACTGCTTTGTATTGACCCCAGAACTTTGTTAAGTCCTGGCAGTTTATCCAGGTCTTGGATTATGATAGAGTGCCAATAACTGACTCATCATTGACATTTGATTGGTTTATAATCTCAGTTCATTCGTTTTTATTATTGTTATCAACCCTAGTGGGAAAAGTAAGGTGCTCCAAGCCCAAGAACACCTACAGGGAAATCAGCCCAGTGGAGAAAGGAAATGATGAATAAACTATAAGTGAAAACTTATTTTCAGAAAAGTTATAAATATATTTAGATCAGTATCAACCTCAAAATATACCAGTCATATATATAAACTATGAAACAATATATATATATATATATATATACATATATATATATATATATATATATATATATATATATATATATATATATATATATATATATATCAACCTGTTGAGCAGAAAAGCATTTACATAAGTTTGAACTTTTGACATTCCAACAATTCAACCTCCAGAATAGGGACATCATTCCACAATCTAGTCTCGCAATTGGGAAAAAACTTCGAGGATACTCGACTGTAGTATTGAGCTTTATGATAGGGAAGGCATGACTTTGAATTAGCTGCATACCTGGTATTACATACAGGATGGTACAGTCTGGGAAGATCTGAATGCAAAGGATGGTCAGAATTAGGAAAAATTTTATGTATCACAAAATGAACTAACTGAACGATGATACCTGAGACTCGTCTCCCGATAAGTAATCTAATTGACTGTTAGTTTTTGTCAAACAAACTAAAATAAACCAGCAGCTTATGACCAGATTGGGGAAAAATACTTTAAAGAATTAAAACTTTTCTTCAGAATAGATTGATCACCAATAATCTCAGAAGGTGTCAACATGCCATTTTTTTTTGCAATATAGAATCACACTTTGAATTTTAAATTATTTGTAAGATATAGTTAGAGACATTGTCAATCCAAAGATCTGGATGTTGAGGAGCCACTGTCCTCGGCCAACTTACAATCATACTTGGAGTTTTGTTAGGTTTACTCCATGCCCACGCTTGTCCTGTAAAATTATAAATGTGAGGTAGAGACTTGTACACTTTACTGAGCTACCAAATGTGAGATAGCATGGAGAAACCTTGATAACCTAGCTGGCTACTTAGCTGTAACGGATTGCTGAAGAATCGCAGAAGTAAGTACCCTGACTAGCCTTAAAGATCCCTAACGTATGTTTTATTCTTAGGGAAGTACTTTTAGCCTTTGTCTCAAGAGACTAATCCATAAGATAGTGGTACACCAAGATGGTGTACCAAGGTGTGGTGCTTGGAACCAACAAGTGTATTTAGGTGGCAGTGGTGGACAATGTTCTTGGACCATCCTGAGAGGATGTGACTGTCCTATTAACATGGGATTCACACCTGACCCCCCCCCCCTTCCCCCTGTAACACCCTGCAGTGTCATTATACAAATGTTTGTTTACTTTTCGGTAATGTCATAATTGTGCAGCTAATTAATAATCGTAAGGGAACTCATGCCAGCATAGTTAGTTATATATTCTAAAAGTTTTAAAGGCCGCTCATGGATGGCAGAGGCAAGGGGCAGTGACGTTGCCCTGCCCTAAAGACTGACCATATAGTAAACATATGATCAGCACCCAAGCCCCCTCTCCACCCAAGCTAGGACCAGAAAGGACCAGGCAAAGTGTCCTGGATACATTATTGATATGATCAGTGACGGTGGAGAAACCTTTCATGTAGTGCTTTATATGAGAGCTAAAAATATTACCACTTCCTAAAGACTCCAAAGTCTCTTTAGACAACCACTTGATAATTTCCAGTCCAAGTTATTTGGAAGTTAATTTAAGGCCCTTTATAATTCACGAGAGCCTTAAAGAACAAATTTAAAGTCTCTACATAATCTTTAAATCCTCAAATTCTTACAATACTCCACATCGAAAAGCAAAATTGCTAATTCTTTTCTGAATTGTGAAGTGTTTGGTCACTATGTACATTGATATCCATCACTTTTGCTGACTTCTCTCCATGATTGGTAATTACGGAAGCTTAAAAAGTAATAGAATTATATCTTGGGACATTGATAGTGCTAATATTTTGGAATAAGATGAAATGTACTGGGTAATTTCCTGTGCACAATAATGTAGACTACTTTCATAAAATGTTCTCAAGTTTCCTCTTAACTTAAGATGTGTGGTTGATATGATGAATTATCAGAATGCTGGTTATGTTAGGACTAGAATTTGTTAACTGTAGAAGAAACTATTTTTTGTTTTTCCTTTGTAATTCTGGAGATAAAAAATTGAAATCTGGTTGTTTTTATATTACAAATTTCTACAGTCGTGCTCTCATAGAAGCTCTTTATAATTTTACGCCTGATAGTTGTAGACAATTATTGGCACATATTGTAAACCTGCTTTTGATGGAAGATAACCCCATACTTGATTGAACTAATACTTCTTCAAAAAAATCATTTAAACTGACATATCATATGAGAGTCAATTATAGAATGGACTACTCTACTTTATTTGCTCTTAACAATTGCTTAAAACTCAGTTCAACTCTGTGCTTGGTGAAAGATGAAGCATTATCAGTTTGAGTACGCTGTGTGTCATATTGTGGTGCGGTGATGTCTTCCTTTGTAATCATTGTTCCCTCTACATCAACGGTTTGTCACATGGTACTCCAAATATTCTGCTAAGTTTTCCTTGGTAGCTAATATTTGTTTTTCATTTCTATTTTTTTTTTTTTCCTAATTTTTAAGTTCCTGAACTTTTAAACTGTTTCTGAGTTTTAGTATCGCACATTTTGCTTCTTGCTTACTCCACAGTAGTAGTTCAGAATTTAGCATCGCTGATCCTTTCATCTTTGTAAACTAAGGGTTATATTTGTTAATGAACATTAGTTGTAAAACTTGAGAACTCAAGTGGAACTACCTGCTTGAGGTAGACCGTCTCATAGTCGTCAAAATACAAGTGCTTGATTTAGTCAGGGTGTTCCTTCATGCATTTAATTTCAACTAATACATGCAGAAATATTTTAGACTAGACTTTGTTCACGAACTAGATCGGTTGTCAAAGAACATTTTGACTTTGCTTGATTTTAATAAAACACTTGATTTTTCACCTTATTTTGAGTTCCTTCCATTCTGAAATAATCTGGTTACCTATATATATTTAATGTAAAGTAAATATGTTGAGTAATATTGATATATGTGCTGTAGTGTATTCAGCACAGTTTTGGTTTTAGGCTGTGAATTATCATTATCAGGAATATACCTCACAGGGTAAACACTTAAATATTCAATATACCATTTATTTGATTATGCCTTTCATTATACCATTGATTAAAAACAATTTATACAATTAAACTTTAATGTTATCTTCAGATTCACTCCTACAAAAAAAAAACATAGCATTTTGCCCGTTTAAGGTAAATATATGTTATCTTGTAAATGTTGTAATTTTAAAAAAGCCTGGTTGTTGGTATTAAGCAAAGAAAGGTTGCAATTAGCCTCACAAATTGACAGCTACTTTTTCCTAAGATGTTTCAAAGCTTATTTTTAATTCATTGTATAACGTTGCTGGGTTAGTTACCTCTGATTTTTCCAAAGTTTCTTTTTTTTTTTTTTTGCAGAATTTTGGACTAGTTTTAATTTAATTCAAGTACTTTATAACTGACTTTCCATTTTTATTGTGAAGATCAGATGATATCAGACATTTATCTTTTCATAGAAATTATAGACATATTTTTTTCTTTATAGTTGCCACAGTATTTTTGTCCAAAAAATTTTGAGTTAATAGAGGTTACAGGAGCAAATGCAGGTTACTAGATTAAAAAGTGATTTAAGATGTTTACAAACAGTCCTAGAGGGCTGTATTTATAAAGGACTGCTATTGGTTTAGTTCTCGTAATAGAAATCATACGTGACTAAAACCTAGCAGTGCTTTTCATTTTCTTTCTTTCATAAGCAAATCAAGATAGTGATTATTTGATCTGTCCACAAGGTTTACAATTTAGGTTGCACTATCTTAATGAAAGTGATCTCTAGATTCAGGGAGTACAGTAATACCTCGACATACGAGCAGTACAAGCCAAGCTCGGCTGAATCCCTCGTCAGGCTGGGACGTGCGGAGAGAGGAAAGGTCCCCTTTAGTCTCTTTGTTTGATTTCGACTACTCCCCGAAATTTGGGGAAGTGCCTCGGTAAATAAATAGATAGACGAGCATTCCGATATACGAACCAACCCCTTATCAAAATTTTACATAGAGATATGAGCACAATATTCAGGTATGAACACACTTACAGATGTTAAAGGTAGATGGCAGAGCACTTGGGCGTGCTTTAAGCCCACATCACTCCTTCAGTTCATGTGATCGTCCTTTCGTACACATCTCCCGATTATCTCCGATGTTGTGTTTGCATTATTTACGTGTTGTTCACTGTATTTGTGAACATTCTTTGGAATAAGTAATGGGTCCTAAGGAAGCAAATGGAAGTGAAGCAAAAAGAGCTTATACAAGTGAAGGATAGTAAAAAGTATAATTTGAAAAAAGTAAAACGGGATGAAAAGTATAAAAAAATTAAGCTAAGTTCAGGTTAGTTAATCTCAAGTTTAAGTTTTACGCTATGTGTAAGGAACGGTATTAATACGGTACTGTCCATCTCTTCCTCCCTCCATTTCTCCCTCTCTCCTTCTCATAATAAAACCACATTTTATTTCATATCACAGTAATCATTTAGTATATCATTTTGTGAGTGCATTTAAAGTAGATTTATACTGTACTGTATAGCAATTAAAAAAATGTCTTTTCAATTGTTATTATCATTGATTTGGGTGTTTTTAGAGGGCTGAAATAGATCAAGTTTTTGTCATATTTTTTTACGGAAGAAATGGAATTAAGATACGAGCAAATTGAATTACAAGCTCGGTCCAGGAATGAATTATACTCGTATCTCAAGGTATTACTGTACATTTTTTTCTAGAAGCTGGTTAATAGATGTGTCATGTTAAACTAAAAAATTAAAGCTGGGAGTTTGGTTTAGTGGCCAAGAATGGACATTCCTAGCAAAGAAAAATTCTGAATAAATTAAGAACTATTACTATGGTTTACCATCTAAGGATTAAGTCTTGCCTATGAGAAATTTTGCATCATTCAAAACACTGTAAAGATAGTTAGTAAAAGCAAAGTTCAAACTATGAAAAGAGCCCCTGCTTCTTTCCTTTTAGTCATAACAGAGTGTATAGTGTCGTCTTGAAAAAGACAGAAAGGAGAATGAGCTAATTTTCAGTTTACTGGCATTTGTATTGTTGTTATAAACCAAAAAAATAAATTTATTTCGGGTATTTCCTAAATTAATGGTTCAGCAGAGTAGAATACTGTATAAAGAATTAATAGTTTTGCCTTCTGGTGACAGTTTGGTGAATTACAAGACCTATAGGTTGGATCCCCTGCTCACTTTAGTTGCCCGTAAACATGATGCATATTTGGCTGTGTGAATTAAGTATACAACTTTTTCTTATACAGTAATTGTCTTTACTCCATTATCTTGGATTGAGGGTGTCATTAAGCAACTACAGTGGTTTCTTCCCCTTAATATTGAATCCAGTAGCTTTGATTTTCTCATTTGATAACAATATTAGCTTAATGAACCATATTGCGTCTTCCTACCATCCAGCAATAAAGAAACTGTGGTTATAATCAAACACTGCAAAACAAGGGTTTAGATTCTCTGCTAAGTCATTTTTAACGACTGTCAGAATCTTTGAGAATTTGCCAAGGAAGTAATATAGTCGAATAGCACTGTAATCGGAGTAATTGTTTTATTATCATCCTTGGCATGGCATTAATGTTACTGTATCTCCGTTCATTTTCATATAACTATGTTTATTTTTTAACTTTTCCTAAAGCAGGCTACAATAGAACCCTCCTTGTACTGTGGTATTGAACATTTTGCCAACTGCTGAGTGTGCTGTTTATACATGGTTGATCTTTGCTTTGCGTGCAAACTACTATTGATATTAATTTGCATTATTTACCACGCACTTTGCAGGTTAACTTATAACTGTAAATAAGGAATTAATCATTTTTACTTTAGTAAATTTAGGTTCATTGAGTTTTCTTTTTGTAGTCTTAAAGATAAATTGTATTGCCATGTCAATGTAGGATGCCCTTCGAGTGCCGCTAGTGAAATTAGGTTCGATTTAATACTTTATAGTGCAGTATAGGTAAACTAGAATAAAGTTCAAATTTGATTTATCTACTCACTAAACTGATATTTACAAGCTTCAGCTGCCACTTGATTAAAAATATTGTGAATGAGATCAAGTTTGTAACTTGCGGTTCAAGATAGGAATGTCACTGAAAAGCAAATATTGATTAATTATGGACATTGAAATTCTGTGTGTAAGACAACATGTTGTTAACCCTTTTACCCCCAGGCTATTTGGAAATTTCCAACCCTCAACCCCCAGGGGGTTATTTTTTTCCCAGCACATTTTGCAGTATATATTTTTTTTAAATTGCTCTAACAGCCTTAATTTTTGTCATAGAGAGGTCAGGTTGGTCTCATTCTCTTGGAAAATGCCTGAATTTTCTCCAAAAATTATCAAAAATATGAAAAAAAAAATTTTTATAGCATTTTTTTGCAAGGACGTACCGGTACGTCCATGGGGGTAAAGGGATGGCTTTTGTGAAACGTACCAGTACGTCCTTTGGGGGTAAAAGGGTTAAGTGGATGGGTATATTTGAGAAGAGATTTAAGGGCGGTAATCTTCAGAGATTCTTTTTGTCTAAATAATGGTGCCATCACTTTCACTCTGTGGGCTGTTAAATTTTATATAACTTTATATTATTTCCCACCAAGTTTCTGAAGTCAGGGTAGAGGTATGTTTTTATGGTTTCCCTGCTTCCTTGCTGACCTCATTTATGTTATAAAGGAAAAGCTTTTGTCTTTTATCTATGCCTATTTTATAAAAATGACCATTTGTCTGATATCGTAAAGTCTTCCTTTTGACATACACTAATTAGCTGTCTCTGGCAATTGCAACCATCCTTTGCTGTTGCAAGCAGCGTGCATGCTTGAAAGTAACAACCATAACCTATTTTTAGAAATGATCTTCCCCCAAAGTCCAGTATGGATTGACAAATAAACGTGCTTCTGAAGTAGACAATACATTCCTACGGATATCTGCGTATGGTTTTTGTCATCCCCGTTGAGTAATTTGGATTATTTGTTTCAGATTGCATGACGTGTTAAAAGGTTTCAGTTATGCTGAGCCTAAGTAAAGGTGGTTTATTTGTGGAAGTAAATTATCTTGATGCTTTGTCTTATATGCAAGAAATATTTCAGTAGAAATCCTTGCCATGAGCTGTTAAGGCTGCTTATTTGTTTGCAGAAACTCACCTTATATGACCTCTTGGGTCATTGCAACTTTCCTGAAAAATCTCAAGCAAACTCTTAATATAAGTTTTATGCTACAGACCCTCTGATAATTGCTGTTAATTAGACACGATTTATTACTGGATGAATCTGATTCTTAGGTCTAAGGTAATATTATCCAAGTTTTATAACAGTACCATTGCTAGTTGCTGCGATAGTCAGATTTATATTCCATCACACATTTTATCTCTTATATCTTTTATCCAAGTCATATTGATTAGTCTTTCAGTTGGCTCATAATATTTGTTCTTGATAGCCTTCAAAATCTTGAATTGTTTAGATTTTTAATTGATAACAAGATTAGATTTCTTTCCATTCTTTGCTTATCTACTTTCTAAATGTTATCAAATAGTATTGGTTTGACCGAGTGATTTTAAGTGATGGTCATCATATTCTAAAGTGTTTGTTCAATATTTTATCTTATTAAACATTCCTGGGTTTCTAGTAATCAAACCAGACTTTTATTATCTTTAGCTTAATTATAGCTTTGAAACATACTAAAAATTATGCAATAAATGTTCTAATTTTTGCAGTCAGTATATATTGTTGCAGTTCTCAATTTTTTTTTTATCTTTATGAAGAATTGGTTATTTTAATGATTTCTACTTATAGTAAATCTCTGAACATAGAATCATGTGTGTCTATTGTAAATTTCACAGTCACTTAATCTTCCAGGTACACAAAACATGATGAGAAGACAGAGTCTAGTGAAGCTCAATTCCTTAACAATAGAGGCTCCTATCACAAGAGTTTTCAATATCATAACAGCTGCTCAAGAGAATTCTCCAGCCTACGTAGCCCAGGCTCTGGAGAAGGTACTAGATATTTTAAGGTCCACAGAACTATACTCGCCTCAGCTTATCTCAGCGGCATCAGATAATAATAAGCAAGTACCTGCTGATCCCGTGGCTACTGATCTATTGGGAGGACTGTTGGCGGTAAGTTTAGAAGACTATTAACTATTGGGTTGTTTTTGTTGGTATTTTGGGAGACTGCCGACTGTAAGATTTTTTTTTTCTTATTGTGAAGAATGTTGATTTGTTGTAAGCCATATACAAACTTTTCGTCCTTTAAATAGTATATGTTATCAGTATGATTTGGAACGGCCGTTGAAATCTTTAACGATTTAGTTGTTGACAAGTGGTGAGTACGTGTAAGAAGCCCAGCTCCCCCACCTGTTGGAAGATCAGCACTTATTTTTTGGCCAAAATGTGTACAGACATACTGCTGCACCCTAAATTTAACTTATCATATTTCTATTTCTTTCAAGAACTGAATACTGGCTGCTCATTACTTTGTATATGAAGCGAGAGATTTGTACTTTCAAGGGAAAGGGTGAACGTTGCAACTGGTTTATGTCTATATACTGGGTGTAGATCCACTCTCTGTGCTTCTTGTTTGAAGTATGATTGTTCAAAATCATCCCTGTGTGCCAAGTGTAGGTATAGCTCCCTCAGAATTGATAGGTGTATGCTTCGAGAAGGAGGAAGAAGGCTAGGTTTTCTATGGGATCTCTCTTGGCAACGCCTGAGAAGATGTCGAAGAAGTCTTTTGCCTCTCATCTGCTCAAAGGGTATGTCTGCTACTACCACTTCTGTATAGACGCCTTTGGCTCGGCCCCTGGGGAGTATGCATCAGGAGCAAGGAGCCCTTGGAGCTAAGTTGGGAGGCTTTTCTGGTTCAATTGTCATGTGGGGTTACCCCAGTGTTCACCACACCCCATCAGAGGTTGGAGGCTCTTCTCTCGTTTCCTTGCATACTGCTAAAAACGAGGTTGAACTAAGGAAGTCTTGGTCCTCCTTAGGTTTACTTGTACGCCTTCTTTGACTTTGTTAAGGGAGCTGGTAGCCAAGGCTACCTCTCCCTTGGTGTTCTCAGTGCCAGTCTCTCCCTTGGTGAAGCCAGTTGTGAAAGTTTTTGTTAACATGTCCTCAGTGTCAGTGACACCAGTGATGTCTCCAGTGGTGCCCCACCCTATCCTAAAAGGAGTTTAAAAGCTCTTTGTGACACAAGTGCCAGATAGAAACGTTCTGACACCCGTAGGTGTCATGCCTAGGAGTGCGTGCCAGTGGGACCTTTCCCTGTACCTCGTGTCAGAGGCTGTAGCCTTTACCCTGCCACGGCAGCAGAGACCATAGCATGAGTTAATCCTTCTGTTTCTGCCATGATAAATGCCAGGGATTCTTCCCCTGCTGTTATTGTCTTTACCTGGTTTTCTTCAGCCCTAAAATACGTTCGCAGTTCTGTCCTTGTGACAGAATGAACATATTTGTGGTGAAGGGAATGAACTGCCGAAGACAACTTACTGTTCTCTTTCCTGATTGGGTATAAGGTGTGGTAGAATTTGGCTACTGCCTACAGATCAAGGAGCAATTATTAATCCACGATCAAAGGGGAATCCTGTATTTGTCAGACCCTGTTAAATCTTTATTTATTCTATCATAATTCCCTTGGTCCTTTAACTCCGAGAGTTAATGGAAAGAGTTCCAACGAACCAATATCTTAGTATACTATAGAGATACCAGTATTAGCAGGGGTTGGTGGTAATTACTTGTTTTTTTCTTACCTAGACAATGTTCACATATCGATATATATTACATAGTTTAAGATACATACATATACCAAAGGCACTTCCCCCAATTTTGGGGGGTAGCCGACATCAACAAGAAACAAAACAAAAAAGGGGACCTCTACTCTCTACGTTCCTCCAGCCTAACCAGGGACTCAGCTGAGTTCAGCTGGTACTGCTAGGGTGCCACAGCCCAACCTCCCACATTTCCACCACAGATGAAGCTTCATACTGCTGAGTCCCCTACTGCTGCTACCTCCGCGGTCATCTAAGGCACCGGAGGAAGCAGCAGGGCCTACCGGAACTGCGTCACAATCGCTCGCCATTCATTCCTATTTCTAGCACGCTCTCTTGCCTCTCTCACATCTATCCTCCTATCACCCAGAGCTTTCTTCACACCATCCATCCACCCAAACCTTCCTCTTGTACTTCTCCCATCAACTCTTGCATTCATCACCTTCTTTAGCAGACAGCCATTTTCCATTCTCTCAACATGGCCAAACCACCTCAACACATTCATATCCACTCTAGCCGCTAACTCATTTCTTACACCCGTTCTCACCCTCACCACTTCGTTCCTAACCCTATCTACTCGAGATACACCAGCCATACTCCTTAGACACTTCATCTCAAACACATTCAATTTCTGTCTCTCCATCACTTTCATTCCCCACAACTCCGATCCATACATCACAGTTGGTACAATCACTTTCTCATATAGAACTCTCTTTACATTCATGCCCAACCCTCTATTTTTTACTACTCCCTTAACTGCCCCCAACACTTTGCAACCTTCATTGACTCTCTGACGTACATCTGCTTCCACTCCACCATTTGCTGCAACAACAGACCCCAAGTACTTAAACTGATCCACCTCCTCAAGTAACTCTCCATTCAACATGACATTCAACCTTGCACCACCTTCCCTTCTCGTACATCTCATAACCTTACTCTTACCCACATTAACTCTCAACTTCCTTCTCTCACACACCCTTCCAAATTCTGTCACTAGTCGGTCAAGCTTCTCTTCTGTGTCTGCTACCAGTACAGTATCATCCGCAAACAACAACTGATTTACCTCCCATTCGTGGTCATTCTCGCCTACCAGTTTTAATCCTCGTCCAAGCACTCGAGCATTCACCTCTCTCACCACTCCATCAACATTCAAGTTAAACAACCACGGCGACATCACACATCCCTGTCTCAGCCCCACTCTCACCGGAAACCAATCGCTCACTTCATTTCCTATTCTAACACATGCTTTACTACCTTTGTAGAAACTTTTCACTGCTTGCAACAACCTTCCACCAACTCCATATAACCTCATCACATTCCACATTGCTTCCCTATCAACTCTATCATATGCTTTCTCCAGATCCATAAACGCAACATACACCTCCTTACCTTTTGCTAAATATTTCTCGCATATCTGCCTAACTGTAAAAATCTGATTCATACAACCCCTACCTCTTCTAAAACCACCCTGTACTTCCAAGATTGCATTCTCTGTTTTATCCTTAATCCTATTAATCAGTACTCTACCATACACTTTTCCAACTACACTCAACAAACTAATACCTCTTGAATTACAACACTCATGCACATCTCCCTTACCCTTATATAGTGGTACAATACATGCACAGACCCAATCTACTGGTACCATTGACAACACAAAACACACATTAAACAATCTCACCAACCATTCAAGTACAGTCACACCCCCTTCCTTCAACATCTCAGCTTTCACACCATCCATACCAGATGCTTTTCCTACTCTCGTTTCATCTAGTGCTCTCCTCACTTCCTCTATTGTAATCTCTCTCTCATTCTCATCTCCCATCACTGGCACCTCAACACCTGGAACAGCAATTATATCTGCCTCCCTATCATCCTGAACATTCAGCAAACTTTCAAAATATTCCGCCCACCTTTTCCTTGCCTCCTCTCCTTTTAACAACCTTCCATTTCCATCTTTCACTGTCTCTTCAATTCTTGCGCCGGCCTTCCTTACTCTCTTCACTTCTTTCCAAAACTTCTTCTTATTCTCTTCATATGACTGACCCAGTCCCTGACCCCACCTCAGGTCAGCTGCCCTCTTTGCCTCACGTACCTTGCGCTTTACTTCCACCTTTTTCTCTCTATATTTTTCATACTTCTCTATACAATTACTCTGCAGCCATTCTTCAAAAGCCCTCTTTTTCTCTCTCACTTTTACCTTCACTCCTTCATTCCACCATTCACTGCCCTTCCTCATGCTGCCTCCAACAACCTTCTTGCCACATACATCACTTGCAATCCCAACAAAATTTTCTTTTGCTAACTTCCACTCCTCCTCTAAATTACCAGTTTCCCTTACTCTCACCTCGTCATATGCCATTTTCAACCTTTCCTGATATTTACTTTTTACCCCCGGTTTTATTAGCTCTTCAACCCTCACTAGCTCCCTTTTACATCCACCTACTCTATTCCCCCACTCTTTTGCTACAACTAATTTTCCTTCCACTAAAAAAATGATCAGACATACCGTTAGCCATACCCCTAAACACGTGCACGTCTTTCAATCTTCCAAACATTCTTTTAGTTATCAACACATAATCCATTAATGCCCTTTCTACTACTCTTCCATTTGCCACTCTTACCCATGTTGTATACTTATTTTTATCTTTCTTTTTAAAAAAGCTAGCACTTATTACCATCTCTTGTTCAACACACATATCTACCAGTCTCTCACCACTCTCATTCTCACCTGGTACGCCATACTTCCCAATGACACCTTCTACCTCTCCAGCGCCCACTCTAGCATTTAAGTCACCCATAACAACTACATAATTCCTTCTACCCAGTCCTTCTACACACCTAGTTAATTCATTCCAGAACTCATTCTGCTCTTCTTCACTTTTCTCACTACCTGGCCCATACGCACTGACAAACGCCCAACATTCCCTACCCAACCTAACCCTTACCCACATTAACCTAGATGATATCTCCTTCCATTCCACTACTTTACCTGTCATCCATTCACTCAGCAATAAAGCCACACCCTCTCTCGCTCTTCCCCTTTCAATCCCAGACACTCTACCAGACATTTCACCAAACATCACTTCACCCTTTCCTTTCATCTTTGTCTCACACAAGGCCAATACATCCATCCTTCTACTTCTAAACATACTTCCAATCTCACATCTTTTACTCTCTATCGTACTACATCCACGCACATTCAGACACCCCAAAACTAGAGTGCGGGGAGCAGTCACTCTCCCCCCAGCTCCATCTCTTTGTTGCTGTCTCACAGGATTTTTTATACACGATCAAAGGGGAATCCTGTATTTGTCAGACCCTGTTAAATCTTTATTTATTCTATCATAATTCCCTTGGTCCTTTAACTCCGAGAGTTAATGGAAAGAGTTCCAACGAACCAATATCTTAGTATACTATAGAGATACCAGTATTAGCAGGGGTTGGTGGTAATTACTTGTTTTTTTCTTACCTAGGCAATGTTCACATATCGATATATATTACATAGTTTAAGATAGGGTAGATAAAACACTTGGTGACATTCATACATTAATCTATAATTCAGTTAGGATATGTGCAATGTTTACAGACAGCAAAATGGGGGGCACACACAAGACAAACTGCTATGCTGGTTCGAATAATAGTTTCTGGGCCCGTGCTCAAACGATTTCTTCTCTTCCCGTGGTTTAGCGTTGTCTTGACAGTATTTAAGCAATTTCTGAATGGAGTTTAAGCAATTTCTCCTCCCTGGAGTTTAGCGATTTCCTCTCGGTGTAGAAGAAGTTTAGGTCTCTCTACGGTTTGGGTCATCAGACAGTCTTGCATGCGGCGGAGTTAGGTTGCGAGACCCACCTAGGTATCTTCTTATTGACCACGGAAGATAATATGGCGTCTTATCTGGACTAAGTGAAGACAATTGGGTAGAAATATCAGATGGCAGTCCTAAGATTCAAGCTGAGAGAGAGAGAGAGAGAGAGAGAGAGAGAGAGAGAGAGAGAGAGAGAGAGAGAGAGAGAGAGAGAGAGAGAGATATATATATGCAGTTGTTAATGGAATATTGATTTGTTAACCGTAAGACGGAAACATTGAGGCAGGTGGTTATTCCTCTATCCGAGGACAGGTTATAAGTCTTTACTAATCTGTCAGGAAGAAATTCAGCGAGAGTTGTGCATGGTATGGGCAGAGGTCAAAGTAGTAAAATTACAAAGAATAATCTGGATCAATGGGCTTTTTGTTAAATGAGATTCACTTCTTGAAGAGGGTAGGAGTTTGATTTATGTGTCAGCGGGAGATATGAATATACGACAGTTTAACAATGGACAGAGGGGTTTAGAGGGACGCGAATTTATCTCGGGACACATGTCGAACATTCAGACAAATGTCAGCTGAATGATAAGCATGGATAAGCTATGGGCAAAACACCTGTTCAAGCTAAGAAAAACTTAAAGTTTAATTTGGAATACTGTACTGTAAACAGAAATTGACCCATGGGATAGGGAGAAAATAATCCAATCTTGTAAACTTCCTCCTAGTGCATGCAGTGTCAAGATTAGTAGACACATCAGCAACGAGCCTTTCTTTCAGACGGTTGCATCAGCAGGCTTAAGCAGGTCGAGCTATTGTTTCTATTCAACAAAGAAGTACCAGCTCGGAGCTGGCAGTCTTCTCTGCCACCTTTTCCCACTGGAGAAACTTCAGTGTGTCAGAAGGATCACTGGACAGCTGCCAGGGATGCCCCATTTTTTGACAGGAGTCTCAGTCCAATCTTATCTGGGGGCTGAACGAGGAAAACCTCATCACGGAAGTCTTATTCAAATCTTCACCTCTGGACATGGAACTGTCTTTGGAAGTTTTAAAGGTTGTCTAGGTTATTTGGTCATGAGATTAAGTACATCTGCACTTGAATGTCATCAAAATGCAAATGGCCTTTCTAGCATTATATGCAATCCAAGAGTATTTGAGGAGGCACTTGGTATTATTAAGGAGTGACAACACCACTGTAGTGGCTTCCGCTAACAAGCGATGGGTCGCAATCTCGCACCTTCTCTTTAAGCCGACAAAGCAGACGTACATCTATATGGCGCTCCATGCTGTAGAGTTCTTGCCAGATACAGTTGTAGGGTCGGAGTGGTTGCTATGTATATACACGATTCTAATTTCTGGCAAATATCAATTTAAAAGTAGAATTCAATTGGTGATAACACCACAAACTACTTCCTCAAACATTAACTTTACACCAACCTATACAATATACAGTATATTTAAGTCAGTTTGGGCACTATCAATAGAGGCAGTAACATTAATAGTGAAATCCCGCCTCAACAGTACACTAGCTATAACATTTATAAAGTCCCTTTTCTGCAAACAAGATACGAATCAGAAGAGCGGGCTGGCTTTCCCTGTAAGAACATTAAAACGTTAACATGCTCTTCCCTTGAAATTTGGTGAGAGAACTGTGAAACCTTTGACTTTCCTCCCCAAAGATGTTTCGGCAATGGAGCACAGAATGTTTATTTAGGCTCCATTAGAATGTATAAAATTACAGGCTGACAGATAGATCCAAGGTAGAGTTAAATGCAATAATATTTACCTAATTACACAAACAAGGCATTACTATAGAACATTGCAACTTCAAAACTGAAGACTATAATTAACAGAGGGAGCAACCTGGGTTTTTCACCCTTACCCTTGTTACTGTATTCATGGAAGTAAAAGAAAATGAACAAATTTTATTAAAATTTTAAATATGTAACTTCCCTGGTAGTTACATATATATAGCTTAATCCCGCCCGGCAGAAATTAAAAATTCGCGGCAATCGCCGACAGGTGAGCAGGGGGTCATACCTGTTCGCCCTCTAACCAGGTACCTGGAACCATTCCCGTAAGTCCTCAGAAATTCCCTGCCGTCGTTCCAGCAACACGTTGGAAATTCCCTACGTTGTGGGTTTGCTTTGTCTACAAATTTGGTGAAGTACCCATTGTTTGATTTTTTGTTGATGACTTTCGCTGATTTTTGGATTTTCCCTTTTGACTTTTCACTCGGTTAAGGTAGACTTTGTTGGTCTTTAGACCTGGACAGTTAGTTAACTATTTTTCTTTAGTTTTCAAAATGGCTGACTCTGTGACTAGAAGGTGTGTTAAGGGGTGCAAGGCTCGGCTTCCAAAGGCTACGCTTGATCCCCACTAAATATACAAGAGTTGCAGAGGGCATGAGTGTTCTATTAATGACATGCAATTAATGTGATACTTTATCTGATAGAGAGTGGAAAGAGTATGATCGCTATGTTAAGCGATTGGAGAAGGACAGACTTCGGAGAGCTAGATCGTCAAGTGTTCTTTCTAATAGGACTTCGGATAGTCATGTCCCTTCTAATTTGCATGAAACTAATATTCCTGATCCTAATCCTAAGGCTGTAGTACCAGACCCCCCTACGGTGTCAGAGGTAAGTGAGCCTTCTTTGAAGGATGTTATGGCTGCAATATCAGCCTTGGGTGTGAAAGTGCAATCCCTTACTTCGGACAAGGAAGTGATGTGGGGGGCAGTGCGTGGTTTACAACGCAAGTTCGGGGATAGTGATTGTGCAGTGGAGGGTGCATCCGTTCGTGTCTATCATGCTCCTAGCCCTGGACCTCTTCCATGCTCCCCAACCCCTGGGAGAAGGAAAGTCGACAGGCTAAAGGAGGTGAGAGACGTTGAACAGCGGATGGACGTCCTCTCGAGCGATCCTGTTGACGCATCCTAGGCGAGATGAGGAAGTGTTCGTCTTTGTCGGAAGATGCAAGACCTAGACGCGGTTGGCGTCACCTCTTCTTTCGAGACGTCTCAAGAGACACAGGTCCCCTGTTAAGTTCCAGCAACCATTGTGCAGCAATTGGAGCTCGCCGGAAATCTTCCTGTCGGAGGAAGACGACTTGTCCGCGCCTAAGCAGTTGTGTAGGTCGCATAGTTCGTCGGAGGAAGAAGATGTGCACTTTATATCGGTTCACGCTTCTCCCCCTCCTCTGGATTGGATGTCGCAAGGGACTTCTCCTGCTCGGGGCCAGAAGACCCCAACGAAGGTTTCCGAAACTTTAGACGCTCCCTTGCAGCGATCAGAGCGCAGTTCAGGAAGCGACAGAAATCGGGACGCTCCCTTGCAGCAGACTGGACGCATGCAGGGCGCGCCGCAAGCAACAGGTCTATCAGAGCTTCAATGAACAATTACGTCCCTGTTTGATGTTTATAAGTCGCAAACAGAGGAAGCTCGCCAGAAGGAACCTAAGGACATCAACAGGCGTAGGAAAGGAATAAGATTGGAGCGAGGCGCGAACAGCCAGCAAGAAACTGCAGCGCTCATCGACGCTCCCTCGTAGCGATCTGGACGCGTTATGGGAGGCGGCAAGGATCTTAACGCTCCCTCGCGGCATACTGGACGCATGCAGCAGGCTTGACGCATGCGAGCGAGACGTTTCCAGCAGCATGCTGGACGCATAGTTGACGCTCCCTCGCGGCATGCTGGACGCATGTGAGCAGGACGTTCCCCCGCAGCATGCTGGACGCATAGTTACGCTTCCTCGCAGCATGCTGGACGCTTGCAGGACGCATGCAAGCATGACGCACGCAAGCATGACGCTTCCTCGAAATTTTCTGGACACATGCATGACGTTCCATCGCAGCATGCTGGAAGCATGCAGGATGAGAATAGACAAGACGGGGAGTGTGTTTCTCCCACTCATTCTACTCCGGAGATCGCTATCCCTGTAGAGGAGATCTCAGAGGGGGAAATGCAGGAAACGCTTCATGCAGCAGATCTTAAGAGATTACTGGCAGTTCTAGCGGACTTATATCTGGAGGACTTTTCAGCAGGCTGTACCTCGGAGCCCGCCCTCGCAGTTTTTGAAGGGTAGACCCCAGAAACCTTCCTCTTTTTAAGAAAACTGTGCTAGCCAGATCGGTCAAGAGAGCTTTCTCTACTCTGAACGAGTGGATTCTCAAGAGAAAGGATCAAGGGAAGACTACCTTTTCCTTTCCCCCTACAAGACTGGCCTCCAAATCCAGTGTGTGGTATAAGACTGGGGAGGTTCTTAGTTTGGAGGTTCCTGCCTCCTCCCAGGGGGACTTCTCCAGACTCGTTGACGCCTCATGAAGATCAGCCATGACTAAGGCTAAAGTGATGTGGTCCACATCGGAGATGGACCACTTGCTGAAGGGTATCTTCAGAACTATCAAGGTCTTCAGCCTGATGGACTGGACTCGCGGAGCCCTCACAGAGGTCACAGACGAAAAGAACGAGGCACAGATGCACCTTATTGCGTGTCTCGATAAAGCCGTGAGGGATTGGACCGTTGAACTCTCCGCCCTTTTCACGGCAGGAGTTATTAAGAAGAGATCTATGCTGTGTTCTTTCCTGTCGTCAGGATTGACTTTCGCTCAGAAATCAGAGCTATTGTATGCTCCTTTAAGTAATCGTCTTTTCCCTTCTGATGTAGTGAAGGAGTTGTCGGCTGCTCTTGCGCAACAAGCGACGCAAGACCTTATTACCAGGACTGCCAAGAAAGTCCTCCCGGCTAGCTTTTTAGCCAGAAAGCAGAAGGAAGCTCCTCCCACGTGCCAGCCCTTTCGTGGGAGGGCCCTTTCGAGAGGAAATCATAGAATTGCAGCTGGAGGACAACCTCGTAAATTTACAAAGCAGCAACCAAAAACAAGAAAGTGGGCCCTACAACCTCCAGACACAAGTGGGAGCCAGGTTATCCCACTGTTGGCAAGAGTGGAGCCAAAGGGGAGCAGACGACTGGACAGTCGATGTCTTAAAGGAGGGTTACAAGATCCCCTTCCTAAGAAGGCCTCCTCTTTCGTCAGAGCCCTTAGAGTTGACAGCGACATACTCAAGGAACAAGGCAGCAGCTTTTCAAGAGCAGGTCAACCAGATGCTGTCAAAAGCAGCCATAGAAGTAGTAGAGGACCCCTCTTCGAAGGGATTTTACAACAGACTTTTTCTAGTTCCAAAGAACTCGTGGGGTTGGAGACCCGTTCTGGACGTAAGTTCTCTGAACAAGTTTGTAAGCAAAGTCAAGTTTGCTATGGAGACATCTGCGTCAGTCCTAGCAGGCACCAGACAAGGAGACTGGATGGTGTCGATAGATCTGCAGGACGCGTATTTTCACGTCCCAATTCACCCGAACAGAAAATTTTGGAGATTCGTTTACCACGCAACTACTTATCAGTTCAAAGCACTTTGTTTTGGACTGAGCACGGCTCCCTACGTTTTCACTCGTGGGGTTTCCAACGTGGCTCGCTGGCTACATCTAAAAGGGGTACGGATGTTAATGTACCTGGACGACTGGCTAATCAGAGCCAGGTCGCAAGAAAAGTGTCTGGAGGATCTACAAGTTGCAATGTCCATGACGCAACAGCTAGGTCTGGTTGTAAATCTGGCCAAATTGCAACTGACTCTTTCACAAAACATCATCTACCTGGGGATGAGGATTCAATCAGTGGTTTTTCGGGCTTTTCCAGCCCTGAAACGCATTCTAGAATGCATAAGAAAGGTGAAGCACTTCCTAGACAGAAGGACCTGCTCGTTGAGAGAATGGATGAGTCTGCTGACTACCCTCTCCTTGATTGAACAATTCGTATCCCTGGGAAGACTTCATTTACGTCCACTACAATTTCATCTATCAAGATATTGGACAAGAGACCAAGGCCTAGAGAACTGGATTCCGATTCCTCTGGGGATCAGGAATCAATTGAGTTGGTGGGACAATCCCAACAAACTCCTAGAAGGCCTTGAACTTCAACAGAAGAACCCCGAACTAGAGTTGTATTCAGACGCCTCAGACATGGGGTGGGGTGCAACACTGGGGAAGGGCGAGATTTTGGGTCTGTGGAAAGACTTTTTGAAGGAATGGCATATAAACATCAAGGAACTAGTAGCCTTTCATCTAGCACTAATGCACTTCCAGAAGGAAGTCCAGGGCAAGTTAGTTCAGGTCAACGCAGACAACACCAAAGCGTTGGCCTACATTAGAAAACAGGGAGGCACTCGTTCAGATTCCCTTTACAAGGCAGCGAAAGATCTCCTACTGTGGGCAAAAGCGAGGAATATTACCCTGATAACACGCTTCATAGAGGGGGAGAAGAACATCAGGGCGGATCTTCTCAGCAGAGGAAGACAAGTTCTCACAACAGAGTGGACCCTACATCACGAGGTGTGCAGCAGCCTTTGGATTCTGTGGGGAGAACCCTCAATAGACCTCTTCGCGACCCAGAAAAAAAAGAGGTTACCAGATTATTGCTCTCCAGTCCCAGACCAGAAAGCAGTGGCAGTGGACGCCTTTCTCATGGAGTGGGAAGGACTAGACATGTATGCTTTTCCCCCATTCAAGATCCTGGACAGAGTCTTGAAAAAGTTCAGAGAGTCGAACAACGCCCGCATGACCCTGATAGCTTCGTTTTGGCCCATGAGACCTTGGGTTGCAGAAGTGATGGAGTGGCTGGTAGATACCCCCAGAGCGTTACCATGTCGGAACGATCTACTCAGACAGCCACACATAGAGAGGTACCATCAAAATTTCCTCGCTCTCAATCTAACTGCCTTTCAACTATCGAAAAGCTGACAAGAGCGAAGGGCTTTTCGAGGGAAGCTGCAAGAGCTATCGCAAGAGCTAGAAAGATGTCCACAATTAAGGTATACCAATCTAAGTGGGACGTGTTTAGAGAATGGTGCAGGATTAGCAACTTTTCCTCTTCCAGTACCTCTCTAACCCAAATAGCAGATTTTCTGTTGCATTTACGAACGAAAGAAAAGTTGGCAGTATCGACCATCAAGGGATACCGCAGCATGCTAGCCTCCGTCTTCCGTCACAGACATATTGACGTGTCAGGAGACAAGGATCTCTCGGACCTCATTAGATCTTTTGAGGCCGCTAAGAGGAAGGACAACCCAACCCCCTCTTGGAACCTGGATGTAGTCCTGGGGTTTTTGACCTTAAGCAGGTTTGAACCTATCGACAAGGCTTCTTGGAAGGATCTTACTAAAAAGACCCTATTCCTGGTTGCGTTGGCTACAGCCAAGAGAATAGGAGAGTTGCAAGCCATCAGCAAGAAGGTGGGCTTTAGTGGAGACAATGCAGTTTGCTCCCTTCAGCTAGGCTTTCTTGCCAAGAACGAGAATCCTTCTCGACCTTGGCTCAGATCCTTTACCATTCCAGGGTTATCTCACTTAGTAGGATACGAAAAGGAGAGAGGCCTTTGTCCAGTGAGAGCTCTAAAATTTTATCAACAGGTAACCAAAAACCTGAGAAGACAAGCAGATAACCTCTGGTGCTCGGTAAAAAAGCCTTCTTTACCTTTATCAAAGAATGCTCTGGCATTTTTTATTAAGGATTTAATAAGGGAAGCTCACCAGAACTGTGAGGAGAAAAGCTTTCCAATCCTTAAGGTCAAACCACATGAGGTTAGAGCTGTAGCGATTTCTATGGCATATAGACACAATAAGTCGAAGTCAATTTTGGCGGCGACATTCTGGCGAGGTAAGTCAATCTTCGCAGATTGTTACCTTAAAGATGTACAGACCCAATATGAAGATTGTTGCTCCCTGGGTCCGTATGTTGCCTCCGGCGTCGTAGTTGGAGAAGGTACTACTGCCTCTACCCTATAACCTTTTATTATATACCCTTGCCTTTTTCTTGAACTTGGTATCGCAGGTTGTCTGTGAAGGTTGTTGCAGCCTTCCACAGTTTGGGATGCAAGTCGAAGTTAGTTTTTTATGGTGTGTGTTTTTAGTGTATTTTTGAGTCAGGTGGTCAGAGTCATTGTCCATGGCTATGCCAGGATAGCAGGGGTGGTGGTCTAGCCATGTTAAGATCAAGGACCGTGTGGCAGCCCCACAGAGACTTATACAGCCCCCTTGGTGGATCGCTGAGTCTCTCAAGGAATGCAGGCAAATGAGGCTGGATAACTATGAAGCCAGCTTCCTTATCAAGTAAGAACCAGATTATTGATACAGCTAATTTGTAGCTATTAATAATTATACGAATTCCCGATGGGATTGAGGTTTTCTAACCCGCCACCAATGGTGTCAATCAGCTATATATATATGTAACTACCAGGGAAGTTACATATTTAAAAATGGTATTTTTTATTTTGAAATAAATTTTTAAATATACTTACCTGGTAGTTACATATATAAAAGGTCCCTCCCTCCTCCCCTCTGAAAACAGGGGCATGGAATTTCTGAGGAATGTTGGGAATGGTTCCAGTTACCTGGTTAGAGGGCGCACAGCTATGACCACCTGCTCACCTGTCGGTGATTTCCGCGAATTTTGAATTCCTGCCGTGCGCCCGACGAATCGGCGGGATTAAGCTATGTATATGTAACTACCAGGTAAGTATATTTAAAAATTTATTTTAAAATAAAAAAGGGATTTTGACGTAGGAAAAATCTATTTCTGGGCGAAGGACCTGTGCCGCCCAGTGAATAAGCTCCATTTAGCACTTATTCTTAGGTAATTTACTGCTAAATATACCAGAGAAAAAATGTAAAGGAGTGCTAGGTTAACTAGCTCGCTCACCTATTGGTGTCGGTATAAAATTGGGCGTATAATCCAGAGGTCCCGCACTATTTAGATTCATCCACGACAGAAACCCCAATAGAGGAGAGCCGTTCAACCTCACTCGGTACTACCAACAATGCATCCGCTCAGAACCCAACTCCTTAGCACCCAAAGTTTGGGGACTCCAAGGGAGAGGAGCTGGGAGGGTTCACTGGGCGGCACAGGTCCTTCGCCCAGAAATAGATTTTTCCTACGTCAAAATCCCTTTTCTGGGCCCGAACCTGTGCCGCCCAGTGAATCTATACAAGAGAAAATGTCACCAAACTTGCAAAATAAAGGAAAAAAACATAAGCGTAAGGGAAATACAGGATGCTTTTAATCAGAGATGAGTACCAAAAAACAATTATAAGGGTATCTTAAATATGAACATAAATCCAATAAGGTAGGTATAATAATGCCGTGAGTGATAATATATACAGATACTCAGGAGTATAAAATTTACAAATATAATAACAGTATTCAGGTGCGAGACCAACGAATACAATAGGGTATAAATGAGGCAGGTAAGAGGGAGAGATAAAGAGTCAAGGCATTAACCTGTGAGTTACTTGGGAGTAACTACGCTCCCTGCGGCTACTGCAGAAAATTTTAGGGCTTCCAAATGTTTAAGGTAGTGTTTCTTGAACACTGACGGTGATTTCCACCCTGTATACCTGGAAAGGTCTGTAAAATTCATGTGGTGAAAGAAGTTCACCGAGGTAGCAACCGCCCTGATATCATGTGCAAGAGGAAAAGAGTCAGGGTTAGCTTGTTTAATAAAATACAAGATTTGTTGCCTGATCCCTTTAATAGTAATGGTACCGCCTTGTTCTCTAACGAATAGAGGCCCCGAGGAGTTAGAGGAGGTCCGGGATAAATAAGACCTAAGAGTAGTAACAGGGCACAGAGACGGATCTTGCGTGAGGGGAACAATTTTCCAGGAAGACCATCTGTTTTGAGGGTCTTCGTTCTTAGCCAAAAAGAATTTGTTAGGAGAAAGAAGGACCTCTCCCGAAGGCAGGAAGTCAATATGACCCGGGTCTCTCGACAAGGCTGCCAATTCAGAAATTCTTGCCCCGGAAGCCAAGCTCACCAGGAAAAGTGTTTTCCTGAGAAGGGGAATGTAATCACAAGAACTGTTAATGGTATCAGAAGCCAATCTGAGTACGTCATTAAGGAACCAGGTCACCGGAGTAGGACGAGTAACCGGTTTCAGTCTGGCACAAGCTTTCGGAATTGAAGCTAACAAAGAGTCGGTTAAGTCTATGTTAAAACCCACTAGGAAGATCTTTTTCAGAGCCGATTTAATAGTGGTGATAGTATTGGCTGCCAGACCTGATTCTAATAAAGGGATTTTGACGAAGGAAAAATCTATTTCTGGGCGAGAGACCTGTGCCTCCTTTCAAGCAGTTATATTCCTTTGAAATGGTGCTTAAGGAGCATTTCACTGCGCGGCACAGGGATTGAGCCCAGAAAAGATCTAAAGAAAGTGACTGTAAGGTTCAAGTTCATACAGTTCACGTCTGAGTCTATTAAAAATTTTGCCAACTTTTTAACTGCAGAGTCATACTGGCGGATGGTGGAATCCCGTTTATCCGATTCTAGGAACAAGGTGTTTTGAGGATCAATATTGGCAGCATGCATAGCCGCAAACTTCATAAAGTCCATAAAGTTAGGGCGCTCTGAATGTTTGAGAAAGCGTACACAACGCGTGTTTGTACTATCTGAGACAGAACCGGATTGGGTATCGGGTGAGGGTATAGTCTCAACTCTCGCAGGAGAGGATACCAGTTGCTCTTGGGCCAGTTGGGTGCGACCAAGGCTACTTGTCCCTTGAAGGATCTCAGTTTGTCTAGAACTTTCAGCAAAAGATTCACCGGGGGAAAGAGATAAATCTTTTCCCAGGTGTCCCAATTCTGTGACATGGCGTCTGTGGCGTAAGCCTGAGGGTCTAGATTGGGAGCCACATATACTCTCAATTTGTGGTTGGATTCCGTGGCGAAGAGGTCCACTTGGAGACCGGGAACCTGAGAGAGAATCCACCGAAATGACTTTAGATCGAGTGACCATTCCGATTCTAGAGGGGAGTTCCTGGACAGGGCGTCTGCCACTACATTCCGGACTCCCGCCAGGTGGACAGCTGAAAGATGCCAACGGTTCAAGGCTGCTAGGGAGAATATGGCTACTAGAACATGGTTCAGAGGCCCTGACTTTGACCCGCCTCTGTTGAGGCAGCGGACCACCACTTCGCTGTCGAGGACCAGACGAAGGTGTTGTTTCTTGGGAAGAGCAAGACGTTTCAGGGTTAGAAGAACTGCCATGGCCTCTAGCACATTGATGTGAAATTGGCGGAACAAGGGAGTCCAAAGACCTTGAACTTTCTTGAGCTGAGAATAACCGCCCCAACCTGACAAGGATGCGTCCATGTGAATGATTAATTTCGGAGGCGGAAATCGAAGGGGAACTGACTTTGACAGACTGTTTGCTCTTGTCCAAGGAAGAAGTCTTTCCCGTAGAATGGGAGGAAGGCGGACTTTCCTGTCCCGGAGCTTCCGGTTCGCCCTCGAACGCCAGACACGATTGATATCTTTCAATTTTGCCTTCAGAAGAAGATCCGTCACTGAGGCAAACTGAAGGGACCCCAGAATCCTCTCTTGGAGTCGTCTGGAACTTACTTTGTCTTTGAGAAAGCATTTGGTGTTCCTTGCAATCTCTAACCTCTTGGGTCTGGGAAGACACAGAGTATGAGATATAAGATCCCATTGCAGGCCGAGCCATTGGAACTTCGATTTTGGAAGAAGACGGGACTTCTTGAAGTTGATCTGGAAGCCTAGAGATTGAAGATAATGGATGACTTTGTGAGTGGCTTTTAGGCAATTTTGGGAGGTGTCTGACCAAATGAGCCAGTCGTCCAGATAGGCTACTACTTGAATCCCTTGATTCCTGAGTTCCTGAACAGCGACTTCTGCTAACTTTGTGAAGATCCTTGGGGCGATGTTGAGCCCGAAAGGCATCACCTTGAAGGAGTAACTTTTGTCCCCTAAGCGAAAGCCTAGGTACGGACGGAAGTGTCTCGCTATCGGGACGTGATAATAGGCGTCTGTAAGATCGATAGAGGTGGTGACGGCCCCACGGGGAAGTAAGGTCCGCACCTGCGAGACGGTAAGCATTCGAAACTTGTCGCATTGAATGGACAAGTTGAGAAGGGATAGGTCTAGAATCACTCTTCTCTTGTCTGAATCCTTCTTCGGGACACTGAACAGCCGACCTTGAAACTTCAGGTGTTTCGTTTCTTGTACGGCGTTCTTTTGTAAAAGATCCTGGACAAATTCGACCAGGTCCGGAGTGGAATGTTGACGAAATTTGTTCGGAGGAGGAGGTCCTTGAATCCAACTCCACCCCAGTCCCTTGGAGATGATACTGAACGCCCAGGGACTGAACCTCCATTTGTTGCGGAAGGCATAGAGCCTCCCCCCTACCTGCTGCACCTCAGTATTGGTTTGAGGAGTTGCCTCCACGTCCGCCTCGGAAGTTCTTTCCTCTGCGAAAAGCTCTTCCCCTGCCTTTGTTCTGGTTAGAACCACGGTGGTAGCCTCTACCTCTACCATAACTCTGGGAAGAGCTATGAGCCTCATACGACTGGTTAAAGGCAGGAGAAGTGGCGGAGGCACCAGAAAGCTGGCTCTTAGGAAGCAGAACGGTGACATAGTCGTCCGAAGGAGCCTGAGAGGTGGAAGGCTGTGCCGGGGCAACAGGAGATGGGGGAAGAGGCAGCCGGAAAATGGGCGAACCAGTCTGCCGTTGCCTGAACTGGGTGGAAGTATATGGACGGAGCTTCTTCCTACCCCGGGCTTGGTAATTTGCAGGGTCAGATTTACGTTTAGGAGTCAAACCCCAACGGGCTTTAAGGCTCTGGTTGACTCTAGTGGCCTCCGCCAAAACTTCCTCTACAAGGTCCTCAGGGAAGAGGTTTGAACCCCAACAGGAGGACCGGATCAGCTTATTAGGTTCATGCCTAATAGTCGCCTCTGCCAGGACATGTTTGCGACACTTGCGTTTAGCAGTAGCGAAGTCATACAGGTCGTAGTATAATGACTGCAACGTAGCCTTGTTGAGAGATTTAAAAAATACTCTCAGTATCGTAAGTCAAGGCTATCGACTCCGTGGAAGTGGCCAGGTTCAGAGTACGGCCAACGCGTAGGCGAGAATCATACTCCTGTTTAATGAGGGATTCTGGGAGACGGGCAAGCCGCTCACTAAACATTACCGAAGCACAGTCTGCTGCTAGCTTTCCAGAGGTAAATGTGGTATGGACGTTGTCCCAACACTCAATGCCTGAAGGAAGAAGGAGGGAGATTGGATCCACCTCTCGGATGGGAGGCAAGGGCTTCTCCTCCAGAGCATATTGGAAGGCAAGCTCTGCTACCTTATTGACACATGGAGTCACGGTGTTTTTGTCCATTAGGAACATTGTAAAAGAGCTCTTATAAGGCGTCAACATAGTGTTGGTGCAGCCGATGTCATTCAGGAATCTGGCCCACACAGATTGGGCCTGCTCTTTTGGGAAGATGACTGTCTCCTTGGGGACCTTGTCTAACCGAACCAAAGCTTCCTCGGTAAGCCTGGCATAACCATGAAATGGAAATGCCAGACCAGGAGGAAAGAATTCAAAGTCCTCTAGGGGACGAGTGCCAAGACCCTCCAAAGTTAACATTCCGTCTGAGAACGGGGAATGAAGAGCCATACGCCAAGGGTTGTTTTTGGCAAACTGCGGGAGCTTAGAGGCATCCGGGATGAGAGAGCTTTGGACCCGCTCCGGAGCACCTTGCTCTAATGCCCCAAGTCTCTGACCGATGTTAGAGAACATCGTGTCCATCTTAGACTGTATCTCTGATACAAACTTAGCCTGCATCTCCGACACGATGCGAAGCATGGCTGATTCGGAAAGGCCCGGGCTAGCAGCAGGTGTGGCGGAATGAACTCCCGGGTCGCGAGACTTAGAGGAGGAGCCAGAAGCCTTAGATGACAGGTTTGTATTCTGTTTAGAACCATGAGAAGCCTTATGAGGCTTATGAACTTTAGGTAAGGTTCTAGACTTATTCTTGGGGGGAACCGGGTGTGATCGTTGGGACGAATCACGGTCCCCAGAAAAACCATGGAAGGAAGAGCGATCAGAAGAAGAAGAAAGAGAGGGGCTGAGGATAGGAATCTCAGCGCCAGAAACACCTGCCTCACTTACCACCCTACCTGTATCTGGATCATCCAATAACATGGGTTCCACGTCAAGGTTCATGGAGGCAACATTGTCTTCTAGATCTCCGGGGGCGTCCGACGGATCCTGCTCTGGATCAATAAACCCCGCTATGGTGGCATCAATGTGGGCAATGATGGGAGCTGCAACATGCCTAGCCACAGCGGCTGAAGACTTGGCGTTGGGGTAAATCAGGGAACAGTAGTCCTCGGAGAGGACGTACGGCCGCTTGGACTTCACGTTCCGGGCAAAACCACCAACCCACACTTTCAGTGTGGTCCGAGCCGCAGACTTTTGCTCCGGGGATGCCTGAAATAATAGTGGGAATTATAAAAGGGCAGACTCCCAGTGGTCCTTCAAGACCATAGATATCTTACTAAATAGTGTATGTATGCCAAAAAAGGTAAGATAAATAAGAAGGCAACATAGACAACGGGACTCACCGAGTCAGATCCAAGGGTGGTAACGAGGTCAAAACAGACCACACAGTTATCCGGGTGGCATACCACGACATCCTCCAGCTGCACACCGCAGAGGGCGTGAGACCGACAGACGGTATGGCCGCAGGGCTGATGTAGAACAGCTGCACAGGCTGTCGTCTGACAATGCACCATCTATAAAAAGAATAGTATATGAGAAACTGTAATTCTCTTAAGTAGGGGCGGGTCCGGAGGACCCGGCCTAAACATAAGTCTAGCTTAAGACTAAAGTAAATAGTATATGAGAAACTGTAATTCTCTTAAGTAGGGGCGGGTCCGGAGGACCCGGCCTAAACATAAGTCTAGCTTAAGACTAAAGTAAATAGTATATGAGAAACTGTAATTCTCTTAAGTAGGGGCGGGTCCGGAGGACCCGGGCCTAACATAAGCCTAACACAAGATTAGGGCTTAACTGTAATATTCTTAAGTAGGGGCGGGTCCGGAGGACCCGGCCTAAACATAAGTCTAGCTTAAGACTAAAGTAAATAGTATATGAGAAACTGTAATTCTCTTAAGTAGGGGCGGGTCCGGAGGAACCGGCCTAAACATAAGTCTAGCTTAAGACTAAAGTAAATAGTATATGAGAAACTGTAATTCTCTTAAGTAGGGGCGGGTCCGGAGGACCCGGGCCTAACATAAGCCTAACACAAGATTAGGGCTTAACTGTAATATTCTTAAGTAGGGGCGGGTCCGGAGGACCCGGCCTAAACATAAGTCTAGCTTAAGACTAAAGTAAATAGTATATGAGAAACTGTAATTCTCTTAAGTAGGGGCGGGTCCGGAGGACCCGGCCTAAACATAAGTCTAGCTTAAGACTAAAGTAAATAGTATATGAGAAACTGTAATTCTCTTAAGTAGGGGCGGGTCCGGAGGACCCGGGCCTAACATAAGCCTAACACAAGATTAGGGCTTAACTGTAATATTCTTAAGTAGGGGCGGGTCCCGAGGACCCGGCCTAAACAAAAGTCTAGCTTAAGACTAAAGTATAGCCATCCATTCCGGTCGAGCCGGGAGAATAAAAAAGGATGCAACAACAAAAATTTAAGACACAGGGTGTCTGATTTCCCGGGGCGAGGCTAAGCCCCGGGCTGGGAAATAAAAGTATCCAAAACCAATTCGTATAGGAACTCCGGGGTAGTGATCTGTCATATAATCATCATAGGAACTGTTATAAATTAAATAGGGGGGCGGAACTGTAGATAAGAACCTCCAACGGAACCCAGAGGGTTTCATATAACATAAACCAGTGTGATAAGTGAATATAAAATAGGGTGCACCGGGATCCAACTCTGTTGACCGGTGGCCAACCAGACTAGACAGAGCCGAACCCGCCGGGACACCCGGAGGACAAAGTCCATAAACACTGAACTACCCCCTCTCCAAGGAGGGAAGGCAACGGTCCCCTAGGGGAGAGGGGGAGAGAAGCCTAGCCACCCACCTAGCGAGAGGGGGAGCATGGGGGAGAATCACGTGATACGGAGCAGCAGGGCTACCAACTGACGATCCCTAACCAGACAGATCAAACGGAGTGATAACACAATATTCATTATAATAGTAATAGCGTTGATAATATAAAATAAACACATAAAAATTTTTGGGCAAGGCATGCAACATAATAATTAAATCACAAAAGACACACCTGATGGCTTAAAAAATAACATTGCCGCCTAGCACGAAGGTCGGCAGCCAAAACGATACGTAAATGATATCGGCCCAAAATTTGAACCACGAGGGTTCTAAACGCTAAATAATGAATATCCATAATAACAAATAAAATTTAATAATAAAAATAATACATATAGTAACACCGCGAGTGAAACTAAAAGCTCTCAAAACAGGAGTACCAACTGTAAATGGAATCAAGCAAGATCGGTATGAACGAAGAGAATACACTCCTATAATTCAAATATTAGACGATCTAGGTTGCTCAAAACACAGCAAAACACAGCTTGGTACTTAACTTAGACGGTGTCTCCAGGGAAACCGACGAAGAAGCCATAATCCAAAGAAAATAAGCGAAAAAACGAGAGCACAACAAAAAAGCGGGTTACACACAAGACGTGCTAAAAGGAGTTTGGTTCTGAGCGGATGCATTGTTGGTAGTACCGAGTGAGGTTGAACGGCTCTCCTCTATTGGGGTTTCTGTCGTGGATGAATCTAAATAGTGCGGGACCTCTGGATTATACGCCCAATTTTATACCGACACCAATAGGTGAGCGAGCTAGTTAACCTAGCACTCCTTTACATTTTTTCTCTGGTATATTTAGCAGTAAATTACCTAAGAATAAGTGCTAAATGGAGCTTATTCACTGGGCGGCACAGGTTCGGGCCCAGAAATACCATTTTTACATGTATTTGTTGATTAAACCTGGAATCTGGAGAAGAAGCAATAAGAACATCAGGTGAGTGTAGAAATAAGATATTTTATTTTGAAAACTCTGATTTTCCTGGTATTCTTGAGACGTTTCACCAGTTGAAGGTTTTTATGCATGACATGTTTTTGGTAAATTTATAAAATAGATGAAGATCTACAGCCATTTCAATAATGCCAACATTTATAATGGTAAGGATGACAAGGATGAGAAATAATCTAAGAAAAGTCATATCAATAACAAGCATTTAATATTAAAATTTGCTTGAAAATACTGTTAGACATTCTTTTTCCCAGATCTCTTTAGTACATTTATGATTTCAAATAATTCTCTATTGAAAAATATCTTTTTGATTAACAGCAAGCGCCTAAACCACTGATGTCCGGGCGCCGGAGTAGTAATGATACTAACATCAAAGTCAGCCAGTTACCGAGACCTTCATTACCCATGTTGCAGCAGCAGGCGTCAGCAGCCATAAGAGAACTAGTTGCCGAAGATATGTCGTGGAATTTCGATGTCATAAAACTGGAAAAAATAAGTGATAAAAGGTAATAGCACTCGAATTTACTCGTACTTAACTAGGCTTACGCATTATTTTGAAGTCTCATCTCGTTTCATCTATATTTTTTAATCTAGGATGTTCCCTGACCAGAAGACTACAATGACAGCTGCTCTGTTTTCATGTGGTGTAACTGTTGTGAACTGTGTATGCTACTGGATAAAAATAGATGAAATACAAAACTGTAATGTGCACTGTTTTACAGTATTCCACTACTGAATATTTATCCTGAAGGATGCACCACTATCATCCTTAAATGCGCAATCTGTTGAATTGCGATCCGTGTACTTTCAATAACATCCATATACGAATCTCTACTGATATCTTTTATCCCATTAAACTATGTGTGGCTCAAAATCTTGTGTGACCTCTCCAATATCCAGATAGATATATTCAAACAAACTTTATTAGACTTTAAAATGCTTGAAATAATCAATATTTACCATTAAGACTTTTTAAAATCTCTGTTCGTTAGTTTGTTTGTTACGGTCATAATTTTACAAAACTCGGCCATTATACAAAAAGATCAAATTCGTGGTCACTTTGGAAAATGACGTAAATATCTCGACATTTTGCTAAAGGGCCAAGATTTTGGTCCATTTACAAAATCATCAGTATCATCGTTGGTAAGTTTACAAAATGCCCAAACAGTAAGTAGCTAACCTAACCTAACATAACCTAACCTAACCTACTTGCTGATTGAACATTGTAGTGGAGGTCATGTAGAGAGCTGGGTTCCCCTGCTGTATGGGACCGCAAAAGCAGCCGTCAAAGTAAAAGTAAAATAAGTAGTAAGAATACTATTGTCAAGACTTTCGGTCAATTTTCCAAATGTGTGAAAACCCAGATTTTTCATTGGTAGCTTTTACCCAAGTGCCATGAAGTGTGCTATTGTCATCTGAGCATCAGTTCTTACATTCCTCATCTTTGGAAGTTGGGGAGGCTTTATCAGGCTTCTTCAGGTTGATGCCATCCTTATAGTCACTGGTGAGGAAGTGGGATGTGTTGGTCAATTCCTACTTCAAGAGTTCTAGCATACTGTACCCTCTTTCTCTAGCGTAATCTTCTTATTAGTAATAGTTTCTGCAGCTGTGGTTTTTACCATCAATTTCTTTGCTGTTGACTGAGTAGAAGCTCAGTTGGAAGTTGGAAGGAATTGTATTATGTAAGTGTTCCTCCTTATCCTGTAATCTGGTATAAAAAATCTTGATTAGTCTTCTCACCAATTTTCAGGAATTAGAGCTTCTTGGTTTGTGTCAGTTCCAGTAGAGATGTTCTAAACTATGGTTCTTGTGTTAAATGGATTGTTGATGGATTTTATGCAGTCCACAATCATCTTTGCACTATCATAGCCAATCTTCATAAAACTTGGACTGAATCATTGGTGTACGCTCAGTTCAATGTCGTCAATTATACCACATGATCTTTCTCATGATTGGGAGATTTCTTTCTCTCTTGTCATCCTAATGACTCCTCCAGCATCCTTGACAGATTTTTTTTATAACACTCAGTTAGCTATCTTGATCTTGACAGGTTGTGAACAGTTTGTGACAAGCTACGATGGTCTTTGGAAATGAGCATTTCACAAACTACATCCACTTTTGGGTGTGTGTGATCTGTAGAAATCTATGAAAATCTAGCATCCTTCCTAGTGGAGTATGTTGCATCCAGACCAAACTTGTAAGTCCTCCATTCATGAAGTAGATCCAGTGCACACATCTGTGGCCCAGACTTTTCAAATGAGTCGCTGTGATGTTACTGTGCAAGAGAGAGCTGTAAGAACCCATCTGTGAATTTTGTTTGTCATCAGGATATGGGAAACAGATTGTGTCCCAGAACTACTTAAGCAGAAGGAGCTTTATATGCCTATTATCTATTTGCTGATCTGTCTCCATGTTAGCATTGAGAAGATTATAAATGTGGGTATCACTCTAACTGCTACTATTGAAATCGAGACTATCATACACATATTTGCTGTTTAAATCAACATTGGCTGCTATGCTTCGTCGCTTGATATTTTCAGATAACGCAGAAACTTGTCTCATACTTTAGCAAGTATTGTCGCAAGTAATCCCCATTATGATAGATATTAGCAGCAAACACATCACCAGCAGTATCCTCAAAAACTCATCTTGCCATAACTTCATTGTTCAAAGAGTTTAAAGCATCTAAGAACAATGTTGCTCGGTCGGTCTGACTGAAATTCGATACAACTCCTGATTCCTATCATCAGTAATCTCTTTTGCTCTGTCACAGTTTACACATTTCCTTTCTATGCCAATGTTACTGCAAATAGTAATCGTCTTCCTTCTGTTCTAGGCCTCCTTTCTGTTACTGCTTTCTCCCTTTTTAATCCTCGTTGGTTCCAACACGGAGTACTTAGCTCGAACTACTTTCTTAGGAGTATCTGGGATCTCCTCCCAACCGACCAGAGTTTTGTGTAGTTTACCCTACTCCCGTTTTCTATGAGGGGCAACCTCAGGTGGTGTGATACGCGGCCTGAGGCGACCCCGGGTCAGAGAGCATGCTTGCTCAGGTTTCAATCCCTAGTAAGTTCTCTGGTCGCGTCGCAATAACATCACGACGCTCTCCTTATCCAGTGCAACCCTTTGTGTCCCCGACTCCTTTGTCTCACACGGTTCCCACGTGGTACCTTTGTGTTCCCCTTATCCTTTCCATCGTGTGGTGCTTTCCTGTCGAAACCTGAAGTTGACCCGCACTCCTTGTGTTCTTCGTGTAGGGGCAGTGTGTGTTCCCCTACAGCCACGTGTCCAGAGTGCGAGTCCTGGAACGAGGTGCAGTGGGTGCGTTACGGCACCGAAAAGAAGAAGGCATCTAAGAGATCACCTAAGAAGCCGAACGTCTCTTCTCCTCTTGCTTCGCCAGGCGTTTCGTCAGACAGAGCCTCTCTGCTGCCTTCCCCTACCCAGAGTAGGGGACGAGGTAAGTTGGTTGCGGGGAAGAGGCCTGTGGCCCTTCCCCAGGAGTCTGATTTGCCTGATAGTGGTGTTGTGGCATCATTCCAGGCAAGTGAGGGGCCTGAGAGAGGGACGGGAGTGTGTTCGGGGGACGGAACCTTGGTGCAAGCAGGGTCCGTCTCCTCAGATGATCCTATGTGGGGAAAAACTGTGCCTACCTTTTCTCCCGCCTCGTGGGCGTGTTTTTCAGGTGCTTCTGCAGCCTAGGGTTCCACCGAGAAGGAAGACTCGCCGCCGTCGGACTCCCTCGCGTGGGCGCCGCCAAAGATGTCTTTCAGGTCTCCGTTGAGAATGGAGGAAGGTTTTGAAACCTGGTCCCCCATCGAGGAACTCCCACGCTCCCCTCCAGCGCCTTCAGCTACGTTTCCGTCCGTCTTCCTACAGCCCTCTTCTTCCATCGAGCGACGCGTGGACCCATCTACAATGCGGCATGAGTCGGGCCCGCCGGTGAGAACATGCAAGTCGTCCGGCTCCTCGGTCGAAGCCTACTCTTGCTCCTCGGAAGACGGAGCCCCGAGGGACCATAGGAGACGTCGTGAGAGGTCCCGCAGGAGACGTTGTCGTTCTCGCTCCCGCTCCAGACCCCGCCACGGGGGTAGGTGCTCTAGATCCCCCAGGAGGAAGTTTAGGAGAAGTGACTCCCCGGGGGAAGAATGAGTTGTCATCCCTCGTAGCAAACTTATAAGAGATGTCAGCAGTTCCGGGCCCCTCGAACTGGCTCCCAAGGGCTCGCTCACCAGTAAGGTACGTATCCACCGGCAGATACGATCGAAGGAGGGAGTCGTCTCTTCAGGTGCCAGCGGACAGGCATAACTCCGTGAAGGTTCTGATTCCATCCCCCCAGCGGAGAGAGTCACCCCTTTGGTCTGGCAGCCGCGTCCCGACCTCCAAGTCAACGTCGAGTCGGCAGGAACGAGACAAGCAACTCCCTTCGACGAGCAAGCCCGCATCTACCTGTACCTCCGTAAGCAGGGATAAGTCCAGGACGAAGGCCTCCGTCCCGACAGCGATGCCCGTCTTACGCCCTGAGCCGCCGAAGTTGGACCAGTCCAAGATGTTTCCTCCCCCCCGCGCGGCGACCTCCGTCACAGGCAGCGGAACTTCCTACAGAGGAAATGGACGACAACGGAGAAGGTTCAGCAGCAGAAGTTTCGGCCTACAGGAGGGTAATAGGACTCATTCGCAGGCATCATAGACTGGACGAAACCGAGCCCTCCTCCGACGAAATCTGGCTCTCGAGCCTCAGCAGGCTGGTTGATGCCCCGGTGCAGCAGAGACCCTCGCTAGCCCTGCCTTTGGCTAGGGATGTTAGGTTGGGTAGGGCTCACGTGGACAAGATCGTGGCCAACCATGCAGAAGCCCCCAAGACCCAGAGCTCCTCCATGCATCTTCAAGGCCTAAAATCCCAGAGCCGGTTTTACCTTCCTGAATGGCATCGCGCAGGTCCCTGTACTGTGGAACCTGCAGTTGCCATCCTGGGGCAAGGAGAAGCTGAAGAGAGGGTTACTACTGCCCCACTACTGCCCCGATCTGTTTCTCCCTTTCAGAAGCTGCCATGATGAAGGAGATAGCCAAGGACCCGGTGAACGTTTCCTCATGGCTGGATTGGTGGGCCTCCACGCTGGTAGGCTTTCAGTCCAACCATGACCTCACTATCCCGGAGAACCAGGCCTTACTGAAGGAGCTGATTAGCTCGGGAGGTAAAGCCCTAAGTTTCTCTCGTATCAATCCATCGCGCAGGCCGCCAATTGGGTTCTGCGAAAAAGGGATACGATACTCAACAAGCTCGTAAGGAGGCTCCCCGACAGAGAAGCGAGGTCCCTGAGGAGCCTACCCATGTGGGATGGCTCACTTTTCCCCCTGAAGGCAGTGGAAGAGACGGTAGAGAGGGTCAGGAAGCTGAAGGATATGGGATACTCCAGACCCCCTCCAGCGAGAAGACCTACCCATAGAAGGGCGCCCTCCGACACCTCCCATCCTCCTCGCGCCTCACCTAGTCAACCCAGGAGAGACGCCCCTACTACGGCCTGGTCTCAGTCTTCTCAGCCCTCCCGTAGAGGAACGTCTTCAATGCAATCATCTTTCAGACCTTCCTATGCAGCAGCCAGAAGAGGTCGTTCAGGCCGCGCCTCTAGAAGGGGATAGGGAGAGAGACCCCTACTCCTGCCGCAGCCTCAAGTGGGGGGATGCCTCAAACATTCTTGGCAAGCATGGCGGGACCACGGAGCAGATCCGTGGACCATAGCAGTCCTGAAAGAAGGGTACAGGTTGCCCTTCCTGGCGGACCCCCACCTCTAATGCCAGATCAACAGGCAGAGTGGTTGGCACCCAAGGACCCCTTGAGAAGGACAGCCCTACAAGAGGAGGTCTCTGCGATGCTGGCGAAAGGGGCGATAGAACCAGTCAAGAACCCGGGCCCGGGGTTTTACAGCAGACTCTTCCTGGTGGAGAAAGCGACAGGGGGCTGGAGACCAGTCATAGACCTCTCAGCCCTCAACAAGTTCGTGTGCAAGACCGACTTCAAGATGGACACTCCGAAGTCAGTCCTAGCGGCCTTGAGGGAGGGGGACTTCATGATGTCCATAGACCTCAAAGACGCGTACTTCCAAATCCCTGTTCACCCCTCCAGCAGGAAGTACCTAAGGGTGAAATGGGGTACCCAAGCGTTGCAGTTCAAGACCCTCTGCTTCGGTCTGTCCACAGCCCCTCAGGTCTTCACGAGGGTCTTCACAACAGTCTCAGCCTGGGCACACGAACAGGGCATCTGCCTGATTCGGTACCTGGACGACTGGTTGTTGCTTTCAGCCTCAGGGGAAGTACTGAGGGAACAAGGCGCGAAGCTCCTGTGGTTCTGCAACGTCCTGGGTATCATCATCAACCTAGAGAAGTCCCAACTGATACCCTCCACCAAGATGACCTACCTCAGAATGGTCCTGGACTCCCGGTTGGCGAGAGCTTTCCCTTCCGCGAACAGGCTGGACAACTTGGACCAGATCCTCCGGCCCTTCCTGTCGGACCAGCCCAGGAGAGCCAAGGACTGGCAAAGACTGATAGGCCACCTCGTGTCGTTGGAGAAGCTAGTCCCCCAGGGGAGACTCAAACTCAGGGGGGTCCAATGGAACCTGAAGGAGACCTGGAACCAGAGAGACTCCCCCCACAAGGTGGTCCCGGTGTTCCCGGAGACAAAGGAGGTCCTAGAGTGGTGGATCGCCAGATCGAACACCCTCAAGGGAATGTCCTTCGCAGCCAACCCTCCGGAGATGCTTCTGTTCACGGACGCATCCAAGGAGGGGTGGGGTACCCATCTCGTCGGCAGGACAGCAAGAGTAAGTTGGACGAACGTAGAGAAAAACCAGCACATAAACGTACTAGAGATGATGGCAGTGCGAAGATGGTGCCTAGAGTTCGTCCATCAGCTCTGGGGAAACACCGTGGCACTGATGTGCAACAACGCCACGGTGGTGGTCTACAGAAAGAAACAAGGAGGACTAAAATCGAATTAGTTGTGCGTCCTCACGTTGAGACTCCTGGAATGGGCCGAAGGAGAACAGATCAAGATCTCAACAAGGTTTATTCCAGGGAAGAGAAACGTCTTGGCCGACGGCCTCAGCAGGATGGGTCAAGTGGTAGGCACCCGGAAGTGGCCAAGACCCTCATTCAGAAATGGGGATCACCAGTGTTGGACCTCTTCGAAACGAGACTGAACGCACAGCTCCCCGTGTTTTGTTCTCCTGTGCCTGATCCAGAAGCTGCATTTGAGGACGCCTTCCAGCACCCTTGGGACAACCTCGACGTTTACGCCTTCCTTCCCTTCGGGATGCTCAGACAGGTCCTCAACAGGGTGAGGCGAGCGGACAACCTGCGGATGACTTTGGTAGTGCCCTGGTGGCCGGAGAGAGAGTGGTTCGCGGATCTAAAGGAACTGGCGCGTCATCCACCTTGGCCCCTTCCGGACAGGCCAGACCTTCTCCGGCAGCCCCATTTTCAAAGGTTCCACGAGAACCCTCGGTCCCTCCGCCTTCACGCGTGGAGGATATCGAGCGTCTCCTGAGGAAGGAGGGATATTCTTCGAGAACGGCAGCAAGGATGTCAGGGTATCTGAGGCGTTCATCAGCGGCAGTATACCAGGGAAAGTGGGCCACATTCACTAAGTGGTGCGTCTCGAGGAACATCAAACCATTGAGGGCCTCCATTCCAGAGATAGCGGACTTCCTAGTCTATCTCAGGGACGAGGTAAACATGTCCATCCCAGCCATCAAAGGAGTCCGAGCTGCTCTGGGTCAAGTCTTCCTCCTGAAGGGCATCGACCTGGGTGCCTCCAGACATATCTCGATGCTCATCAGGAGATTCGAACAATCGTGCCCCCCTCAAGCCAGTAGGGTGCCCCTGTGGGACGTGGCCAGAGTCCTGAAGATGCTGTCAGAACCTCCCTTCGAACCCCTAAAGGACATCTTGGACAAGGAACTCACCCTCAAGACAGTTTTTCTGTTAGCTCTGGCATCAGCAAAACGGGTAGGGGAGTTGCACGGACTGTCGTACGAGGTGTCACACTCGAAGGGTTGGCGTGAGGCTACCTTCAGGTTCGTCCCATCCTTCGTGGCATACTCAGAATCCAGCCGTTTGGGATCCCAAGTTTGAAGGGTTCTCAGTGCCGGCAATCCCTCGATCGGACAACTCGAGGGACTTGCTGCTGTGCCCTGTCAGGGCAGTATGAAAATACTTAGAGAGGACAGCCAGACTTCGACCCGAGATCAAGAGTCTGTTCGTCTCCTCGGGACTAGTGAAGAAGCCAGTCTCCAAGAATACTATCTCCTTCTGGCTACGGCAGGTGATCGTCAGGGCCTACAGTAGTGCAGGGGTCCCCCTTCCAGGAAAGCCCAGACCCCATGACATTAGGCATCTAAGTACTTCATTGGCATTTGAGAAAAATATGGCAGTGGGCCAGATCCTGAGGGCAGGTACTTGGTCTAACCAGTTGACCTTCACAGCTCACTACTTAAAGGACTCCTCGAGGAAGTCCCTGGACGGGTTCTCGATAGGTCCCGTCATTTTCGCGCTCCAAACGGTTTGAAGGTGTAGCCCCAGTGACAACCGCGGGTAGTAAGTCCAAGAGACACAGGTTCCTTCCTTAACCCCCATTGTTCTTCCTTCCCCTGCTCCCTTACCGAAATGACTCCAGTAGTCCCCTGAAACTGCTATGGGATACACAATCTTTGGAAGGACATATCTCCTAGGATTTCTTGCAGAGGTGAGTTACTTAGACACTAAGATGGGTTTGTGCGTAGTTTTTCCTATTCTCTCGTGTTTTCCTTGGGGTCAGCAGAACCTAGTCTCCTATCTAGGTTCCTCTTATATACTTCTCTTGGTCTCTAGGTCCTGAAGGACACTCCCACCTCCTAAGGTATAAGTCTCCTAAGAAAGTAGTTCGAGGTAAGTATTCTGTGTTGGAACAAATCACAAATTTTAGGTAATTTGTATTTTTCCTAACAGTACTTACCTCGAACTACTTTTGGGTAATGGCCCACCCATCCTTCCCCGAGTGCCTTGCTGGACCTCATAGAAACCTAAGCTATCAAGAACTTACTGGGGATCGAGATCTGAGCAAGCATGCTCTCTGACCCGGGGACGCCTCAGGGCGCGTATCACACCACCTGAGGTTTGCCCTCATAGAAAACGGGAGTAGGGTAAACTACACAAAACTCTGGTCGGTTGGGAGGACTGTTAGGAAAAATACAAATTACTTAAAATTTGTGATTTTTGAACAATTGGGTCACTATTAGTCTTCATTGATCTCTTCAATCTCAGAATAACAGGCTGTTGGCTTTAAATGGTACGTGAATACATTGCTTTACACGTTTGCTGTTGAGATGATGGAAGAATCATCCAATTGTTGTGCTGCCAGGAAGATTTTGGTACAACCATCATTGGTTCCAAAAAGAAAAGTTTTAGTATGAGTAAAATCTATATTTCTAACTGCTGTTGTATGAGTTCTTAATATATACAATTCATATAAAACAGGTAACTGTATAATTGAAATTAATCTTATGGTAGAATTTAACTGTTGCCGTTTGCCCTGATTAAATTTTTCATAGAAAACAAGCAGTCCCATCATAAACACCATCAGCTGCTGACCTTGCCAATACTAGTTTCCTACTCCATGTTTTAATCAGAGAAAGTAGGGATCAAAAGTAAAATTAAATGCCATTAAATAACACTACTGTTTTTTTAAACAAAAATAAACATTGATTACAGTTCATTGTACAATAAAAATAATTGTAATGTATAACATGGTGAAAAGTTTTTTTGGCAAGTCTTAAGAACCATTGATCTTTATATATAAAAATGTATTACTGACCTCCCCTCCCCATAATGTGGCCATTTTTGCACATTCTGAGTGGTCAAGCAACCTCCTATGTGACTATTTCATCTACAGTATTTTCCCATCACCGGGAAATGTTGAACCAACCAAATATTCTTCCCAGATATTTAATTGGTGCTTCTAGAGTATCAGGTCTGAGTGTCAGAGACCAAAAAAGCTGTCAAAGAACAGTCTCTTTTTGGCTTTAAGAGATGATCCTTAAAACGGTTGAGGTACCAACTAGGGCTAGAGCTCATGCAGTCAGTGACATAGGCCCCACTAATGCTTTCTATAGAAGCCTATCTATGGGCACAGTGTGAAGGCTGGAGTCTTGAAAAGACTGACCACCTTCATGGCATTTTAACTAGGGGAGTACACCCACAGGTCCTTTGACATACTATTTGTCAAGCAGTTGTGTAACCAACCCAGCTCCCACACGGGACAGAATGCATCTCGTCTAGGGTCACTCGTAGATTTAAATCTGGAATAAAAACGTAGAATGACTGGCTCTTCTCTTTCATTCTTCTGCCTACCCTCTCTTGGACTAAGCAATCGAATCGTTATGTGCTGCATCGTACCTGATGTTGTCAAGTTACATTTCGGAGTACCATCCTTTATATCTACAGAAGTACCGGTATCTCTCCCATCCCTCTGACATGATGGGATGATGGAATTTATACTAGACCTGTTGATAATCATGCAGGTATACCTTTTCAACTAATATCCCCTTTGGGGGAAGGGTTTCTCCATTTTTGATTGAGTACATGCACCCATTTACATGCAAGGCACTACCAGTCTTCCATATCTTTGGAAGATAGGTAGAAGGTTATTGGGATCACCACTTAGCTCCTGTAAAGGACAAGATGGGGTCATTTCCAGGGAAGAAAATGACCCCTCCAGTTCACTGCTAAGTGGGCTCCCAACCCACCAAGCTGTGAATTTCCCTCAATAAAGTTCAAAAGTGAAGCCTGGGAAATTGGCTTCTTTCATGTGCACCTCCTATATAACTGTTTGTTATCTAAGTTTATAACTACCATCTCCGGCTAGCACTGAGTCAGTCTCCCTAATCAAAGGAAAAATACATTCTAAAAAAAAACCAATCTAATCCCTTATTTGACAATGAAACAATAAATATATTATGGAGTGATCGTCTCACTTGAATACTCTGGAGAGAAGTTGACTCCTTTTATCATATATTTAATGATATTTTAAAGTACAATGATACCTTATTTTACAGAGCAGAAAGGAAGTTTAGTACTTAAGGTCTTAAAACAAGACACCTTCAAAAAAGTTAATTAGATCCACTTGATATTATACCAAAGAATAGATGCATTGGAACTTGAAAACTTCCTAAATCCTTATTTACTTATGATGCTACATTACCACACAGTCTCACTGTATTTGTTTTGTCCATGAAATTCCTTGAAGGTTTTGTTCATAAATGCTACTCTAATCTTAAAATTGAAAACGGATACCAATTTTCATCAAGAAACAGGGAAGCAGTAAATAATGCACAATAGGTTTAAGCAGAATCAAGTTCATGTTAGGGTAATTTGTTATAAGAGTTACCTATACACAAATAAAATTTAGTTCATGTTTTTTCCAGTTATTGCCCTTTATTCTACCATGTTAAATGTTTTTTCCAGTTATTTCCCTTTATTCTACCATGTTTAACGTTGCTGCTTCTCTAATATTTTTTTTTATATCTTTCTTACAGACCGCTTGTGTGGTTAGGAATGAGCTTGATGTCTCGTTTCAATGTCCCCAACACGCTCGGCTGTGATGAACAGACTTTACAGAATTGGTTAACGCTTATCGAAGCCAATTACCACGCAGACATCACGTATCACAATTCTACCCACGCAGCGGATGTTTTGCAAGCGACGGCATATTTTCTCGACCTGGAAAGAATAAAACGACTTCTCGATCCTTTAGATGTTGCAGCATGTCTGATTGCTGCCGTGGTCCATGACGTGGATCATCCAGGTAAAAATAGGTGAGTCCCACTAAAAGATTTTTGCCTCCAGTTTATTCTTAGACGCTCAGTAAGTACAGTACGGGAAGACCTTGTGCATTTTAATTGAACAGGCTTACTAGGGTCTCATTTCATAATTCAATATTTCATCTTGGTATAATGTATTTTATTTCTCTTCCATAATTTATCCTTAACTCTCCAATTATTGTGTCATATTGGGGACCTTCATATTGCTTTTTCAAATTTGGTTATCTTGATTGATATTGATGATGTGATCTTGGGGATAAAGATCAAACAAATTTAATTATGATCTTCCTCTTGGATAGTATAAGTTACAATAGATATTTGTTCCAACACGGAGCACTTACCTCGAACTACTTTCTTAGGAGGATCTGGGATCTCCTCATTTACCGACCAAGAATTTTGCGTAGTTCCCCTTCTCTCCGTTACCTTGTCGGGGCACTCTGGGGCGGAAGGATACTCGCCCTGGGGCGACCCGGGGTCAGCACGTGAGGCTGCGCTTGTTAGATCGCCAGTAAGCGTCTGGTCGCGGTGTAGATAACATCTCGCCCCTGTCTCTCACTTATCCCGTCCGATCACCTTGTGCACCATGTGTTCCTTTGTGTTCTCCATCCCTTGTGTCCCACGTGTTCCCTTGTGTTCCTTTCCCTTGTGTTCCTTTCCCTTGTGTACCACGTGTTCCTGTTGTGTTCCTCACCTTTCCCTTGCGTTCTTGTGTCGTTTGCGTGTTCGCTTCCCTCTATGGAATCCCAGCATTGCTGTCCCGGGCCCCAAGCTGGTAAGTCTTGTGGAGCGTGGCTCTCTAGGCCCGAGGTCGACCCGCACACGTTGTGCTCCTCGTATCAGGGGATGAAGTGTTCCCCTTCCTCCAAGTGCCCGGAGTGCGAGTCTTGGCCGGAACTGCAGTGGACCTTGTTCTCCAATAAGAAGAAGAAGGCATCCAAGAGATCTCCTAAGAAGATGAGCCTTACCTCGCCGCGAACATCACCCTCAGCGCAGTCGGAGAGAGGTTCTTTTTCACCTTCCCCTACCCAGAGTAGGGGACGAGGTAAGTCCGTTGCGGGAAACGGCCCATTGCCGTTCCCCATGAGTCTGATGTCGGGGAATATGTTGTGAAGGGGCCTACACAGATGAGTGGGGGGTCTGCTAGTGTGGCGGAAATGTGTGTAGTAGACGAAGGCCTGGTGCCCGCAGGACCCGTCTCAGGTGAAGACCCGGTGTGGGGGAGGCCCAATACAGCTCCTAACCTCACGTCGTGGCAGTGCTTTTCAGGTTCAGCGGGTTCCGGGGATGGTCGGGACAAAGTAAGGCGGCCCACGTGTTCTTCGGACCCCGACTCCATTGTGTGGACGGCGCCTAGGACGCCCTTCAGGTCCCCCATGAAATAAGAGGAAGAGTTCGAAGGTTGGTTCGCCTATCGCCCCGCTATCCGCTCACCCCCGGCGCCCTCAGCTACGCTTCCGCCGGACTTCATGGAGCCCTCGACTCTGATGTCCAGACCAAGGACCCCTAGGAGGCTCATAATTGAGACAGACGACAAGCTCTTATTCCTCGGACGACTACTCCTCCTACAGTTCCTTCTTTTCGGAAAGCTCTAGTGGACGGGACTGCAGGAGGAAGAGGGAGCTGTCCAGAAGGAGGAGGGTGAGCTCCCACGTCAGCCCGGCCAAGAAGAGGTCGAAGTCCTCAAGGAGGAGATACAAGACGAGGAGTTCCTCGAGAAGGAGGTATATTACTGTAGTTCGTCACTGTCGTGAATCTGGCAAGAAGGTTGCCGCTCCAGTGCCTGCCTCGGTGGCTGCTGGAGCTGCTTCCGTACCCTTGCCCAGTGTCTTTTCGGCCCCGCCCGCTCGTCGGATGCATCCGTTGGCACACTTTCAGTTGCCCCGACCTAGTAAGTCAGCGGTTCCACCCCTGCATCGGGAACTTCCGTTGGTTAGACCCAGCGGCTCAGCTCAAGGACTTTTCGTCGCAGCGGCTCCGGCCAAGTTTCGGGATACGCCGCTGCCTCGACCATCAACCAGCGCCATCCGGGTTACCACGGGAGGGGGTAGACCCATGACGGCTACCTCCGCACCGGCGGCTCTACCTGCGACGGAGGCAGCCGCTCCATCACCCCGTCAGGAGGGGAGGGATGCCTCCGCTCCCACGGATCCCTCCGTGTTCGATGAGGCCTCCGACACGGAGGTACAGATTGTGGACGAGCGATTGGGCCCCTGCGAGTGCTCTCCGGACGAGGTCTCGTCTTACCGTAAAGTGTTAGCCCTTATCTGATGGCACCATAGGTTGGATGAGCCTCAGCCAGCAGCGGAACAAGCTTGGCTCCCAGGTCTGGGTAGGATGGTTGACAATCCTACATACATACATATACCAAGGCACTTACCCCAATTTTGGGGGGTAGCCGACATCAACATATGAAATAAAACAAAAAGGGGACTTCTACTCTCTACGTTCCTCCAGCCTAAACAGGGACTCAACCGAGTTCGGCTGGTACTGCTAGGGTGCCACAGCCCACCCTCCCACATTATCCACCACAGATGAAGCTTCATAATGCTGAATCCCCTACTGCTGCTACCTCCACGGTCATCTAAGGCATCGGAGGCAGCAGCAGGGCCTACCGGAACTGCGTCACAATCGCTCGCCATTCATTCCTATTTCTAGCATGCTCTCTTGCCTCTCTCACATCTATCCTCCTATCACCCAGAGCTTTCTTCACTCCATCCATCCACCCAAACCTTGGCCTTCCTCTTGTACTTCTCCCATCAACTCTTGCATTCATCACCTTCTTTAGCAGACACCCATTTTCCATTCTCTCAACATGGCCAAACCACCTCAACACATTCATATCCACTCTAGCTGCTAACTCATTTCTTACACCCGTTCTCACTCTCACCACTCCGTTCCTAACCCTATCTACTCGAGATACACCAGCCATACTCCTTAGACACTTCATCTCAAACACATTCAATTTCTGTCTCTCCGTCACTTTCATTCCCCACAACTCCGATCCATACATCACAGTTGGTACAATCACTTTCTCATATAGAACTCTTTTTACATTCATGCCCAACCTTCTATTTTTTACTACTCCCTTAACTGCCCCCAACACTTTGCAACCTTCATTCACTCTCTGACGTACATCTGCTTCCACTCCACCATTTGCTGCAACAACAGACCCCAAGTACTTAAACAGATCCACTTCCTCAAGTAACTCTCCATTCAACATGACATTCAACCTTGCACCACCTTCCCTTCTCGTACATCTCATAACCTTACTCTTACCCACATTAACTCTCAACTTCCTTCTCTCACACACCCTTCCAAATTCTGTCACTAATCGGCCAAGCTTCTCTTCTGTGTCTGCAACCAGTACAGTATCATCCGCAAACAACAACTGATTTACCTCCCATTCCTGGTCATTCTCGTCTACCAGTTTTAATCCTCGTCCAAGCACTCGAGCATTTACCTCTCTCACCACTCCATCAACATACAAGTTAAACAACCACGGTGACATCACACATCCCTGTCTCAGCCCTACTCTCACCGGAAACCAATCACTCACTTCATTTCCTATCCTAACACATGCTTTACTACCTTTGTAGAAACTTTTCACTGCTTGCAACAACTTTCCACCAACTCCATATAACCTCATCACATTCCACATTGCTTCCCTATCAACTCTATCATACGCTTCCTCCAGATCCATAAACGCAACATACATCTCCTTACCTTTTGCTAAATACTTCTCTCATATCTGCCTTACTGTAAAAATCTGATTCATACAACCCCTACCTCTTCTAAAACCACCCTGTATTTCTAAGATTGCATTCTCTGTTTTATCCTTGATCCTATTAATCATTACTCTACCATACACTTTTCCAACTACGCTTAACAAACTAATACCTCTTGAATTACAACACTCATGCACATCTCCCTTACCCTTATATAGTGGTACAATACATGCACAAACCCAATCTACTGATACCATTGACAGCACAAAACACATATTAAACAATCTCACCAACCATTCAAGTACAGTCACACCCCCTTCCTTCAACATCTCAGCTCTCACACCATCCATACCAGACGCTTTTCCTACTCTCGTTTCATCTAGTGCTCTCCTCACTTCCTCTATTGTAATCTCTCTCTCATTCTCATCTCCCATCACTGGCACCTCAACACCTGCAACAGCAATTTTATCTGCCTCCCTATTATCCTCAACATTCAGTAAACTTTCAAAAGGAATAAGAAATTTAATAACCTTAAATTCCTTTCCAACAAATTAAGATGAGAATTAGCAGCTGAACACCAGACAGGAGAACAATACTCAAAACAAGGTAGAATGAAAAAATTAAAACACTTCTTCAGAATAGATTGATCATCAAAAATTTTAAAGACTTTCTCAATAATCCAATTTTTTGTGCAGTTAAAGAAGAAATAGACAATGTGTTTTTCAAAAGTAAATTTAATATAAAAAATCACACCTAAAATTTTAAAGGAATTGTATAGAATTAAAGAAACATTGTCAATGCTCAGATCTGGATGTTTAGGAGCCACTGTCCTCGACTTACGTACAGTACTATCATACTTTGAGTTTTCTTAGGGTTTAACTTACTGCCCCATAATTTGCACCTTGCACTAATGTTAGCTAGATATCTATTAAGGGATTCAGTAACTCAAGATCTACATTTAGGAGGTAGAATTGAGAGGCCAATAGAGAAGCATCATCTGCATGTGCAACCAGCTTCTGTTCTAGGCCAAACCACATGTCATGTGCATATCCTGTTGTAGGAAAAGTAATGGGCCATGGACACTATCCTGAGGGACACCAGATATCACATTCTTATACTCAGTATGGTGCCCATCAACAACAACTCATTGCACAATCTATTACCTAAAAATTCCCAACTACTAAAGTTTGAAAACAAGGGCCTAATTATTAACACGGTGAGAGGCAGCGTTAAAATCAAGGCCAATCATACAAATTTCCTGACCACAATCAAGGGATTTCTCTACCGCATTGGAATAGTAAGAAGGACATCACTTGCTCCAAGGCCTTTGCAAATTCAAATTGCAAACTAGGAAGCAGATGATTATCTTCAGTAAATTCAAGATTAAAGGATCCTGTATTAAGAATTAGTCATGGAATGTAAATTTAATCAACAAAAAGTTTTCTCTCTTTTTATCTGGAAGAAATATTGGATAGACTTCGTCCTAGTTCTGGGGTTTTGGCTGTAGTCAAAGAGATTTTCTTAGATTTTTCTACCCCCTAGACCCCACTTTTCAAGGAACCAATCCAAGTTTATTAGGAAATGCAATTTTGGTGAATATATTTAATAGAAGAGATACTATTCCTTCCTTCTGGGTACTGACAATAAGTTATATCTTGTCCCCAAAGCATTGTGAGGTTGGAAACCAATTTTGGATATCTCAATTAATTCTGAATGCAATAAATAAAGGGAATAGATGCTTCCATTTACTTTACAGAATTCTTTTTCTACATTCCAAGTTTCCAAAGAGTCTGTGTTTTGGTCACAGAACAGTCCTTGCGTGTTCACCATTTCATCATCATCTCCTCCTACACCTAGTGAAAAAGCAGTCATTCAGAGTACTGTATATGCCAGGTTAAACAGCATATGACTCAGGGTTTTAAGCAGGCCATGCACAAAGGACTGATGCTTTGATTTTACTGAGTTTGGCACGAACCGGCTCATCTTTATCGTGTAAGTGGGTTAAAATGGACATACCCGGCGAGACTAGCCAATCCTCTCATCTTCTCAGTATGTCCAACCGGACAGGTCAGTTTCGCCAAGATTGGCAGTATCCCCCATGGGTCTGTGGTGTGTGTGGGGATAGACTAGCTTGACAACTGGTTGACTCGCCTATTTTGACACAGGTCTAACGCCATCTTTAAGGACATGACTAAATAATTCGTCAAATGCAGAGACGTAATTCAGTAGGGCTTTTGTAAAAGTCTGATTGGACTTTTCAATAGCTTAAAGCACAGGATGATTTACAATAAAACCTCTAGCTTTATCTTACATTTTCCAGTAGCGTTCAAACTTGGGGTTTTTGTAAATGAAATAAATATATGTAGTGAAGAAGCAAACTAAATCAATATTGTACAATGCTAGAATATTAGGGATGCTGAAGGTTAAAGGAACACTGAACAGCCCCCTAAATAATGCCTATACTACAGCATGTAAGGTGCTCTGACATCAATATCCCTGTAGTGGAAACATTATGAATATAGATTAAGTTCTGAGATAAGTCTTCTATTCCTTATACTGTAAAACTGTGTGATGTCCTTTTTATTTTCTCTATTTTACATTATTTATGTGCTTGATTAAACTATCAGGATATCAATGAAGATGTACTGTTTTGTGATAACCCTTTCCTGAAAATGGCAAAGAACTTTAATAGTAGTACTTTCTAACTGCTATTTTTGCTTCATGCGACTGCATATCATTCACCATCTTGAATCTGGTTGTCACCTGATGAAACTAATTGTTTTTATTTTGAAAAGAACATTTTCTTTGGCTTGCTGTAATTCCAAAATATGTTTTGCCAGAACTTGAAAACCATCTATTTTTGAGAAACAAATGTTGAAGCTTATAGAATTGTGCCTCAGATTCATTTGAAATCATGTACAGTACAAGTATTATACTTGAATTTGTCTCATTTATTTTCCAGTGCATTCCTATGCAACACTGACAATGAACTGGCCATACTGTACAATGACTTGAGCGTCCTTGAATCTCATCATGCGGCCGTCTCATTTAAATACACCCATTCAGATGACCGGGTCAACATTTATAAAGGTAGGTACTGAATTTTCCCAGTGCAGTGTAAGTTGCCAAACATTTCACAAGTGACTGATTCATATGGATGAGTTATTTGGTCATGTGTGTCACCTTTTTATTTTCAGGAAATTAATAAATGCTTCGTTTTAACTCCATCCTTCATTATGTAAATCATACCTCAAAACCAAATCTAAGAAGGTATTTTATATGAAATAAAAGGGATAATTAGTGGAGGAATATTTAGACTTGAATTTAGAGAGTAATTACCTCCACCAACGATGTTGGGAGGAGGTTAGGTTTTCTATTCTGTTTGTGTGTTAGTGAACAACTTCCTGGCCACAATTTTACTCTTAGAGAAGTGAAACTTTCGAGGATTAATTCTTATGTAGAGACGTGGAAGTGATTCCATTTTGAAAGTCTTAGGTCAAAGTACAAGGTCGAGCAAAAGGTGGAATGAATTAACTCTAACCTTAACCCAAAGTTTGCACATGGTTGTCACAAAGACTTCAAATACACCTACATTTACCTCATAAGAGAAAAAGTTGTGGTGAGCCAGTGGCCGAGCTTGCAAGCAAATGATGCACAGAACCATCCAAACGTGATGCAATTGAACAGATTTAAGAAATCTTTAACAGAATAACTACAGCCAACTGCATATCATTAAGAATTATTCTAAAGATGTTTATTTCATTAAAAAGAATTTCATTAAAAAGAGAAATGAAAAATCCAGCTATCTTGCAAATAAAATGTAAGTGGATACTTTAGCGAGAGGAGAGTTAGAAGGATCCTGACTATCACCTCAGTCTTCTACCTCACCGATTTTAGGTTGCTAGAAGAGTGGCTAGAAATGTAGGGGTCGGGGGTTGCGTAGCAGAATGATCTCGGGTCTGGGAGGTGCTGTGTACCTTGAGAATCCTTACTGAATGGTGCATTTGAGCCACTAACTATCCCTAGAGGAGTTGGGCTTGGGTTTGAAACAAGGTAGATTAAGCCTAATATATTAGCCATAATTGAAAACTTATTGGCCTTCTGAGCTTCCACCAAAAAAGTTAATGTTGTTAAATTCTTGATTAGCCTATGATTAACAAATTAAACTTGTTAGGGAGTAACAAAGACAAAGGCCATTGTTCGCTCTATAAACAACTAAGAATGTGAAATAAAAATCTACACCCATCTAGCTTAATATAAGCTTGTTGAACTTTCACTTGAATTGCAAGCAAGTTTTCTTCAACTCTTGCTCCTTTCAAAGCAATTCCCAATTTACATTGAATCTTGAAATTTCATTTACCTAAATGATACGATGTGAAGCACCATCCACATATGGAATACGAGTTTGCTTAAGAGTGCTTACTGTAGCAATGGGAGAGATATCAGGATCCCAACTAGTGTATCTACTCAAGTCTTCTGCCTCACAATCTAGTTGTCCAAAAGAGTGACTAGGAATGTGGAAATTAGCAACAGAAAGATCTAAAGTGAATAAAGAATTTGAGGTTCTGCGATAGGATCTCGAATCTGTAAGGCGCGATAGACATTTGGAACTCGTACTGAATGGAACACGATAACCGCTAGACCCAAATTGGAAATCAGGATATGGTTAGTAAGACCAGATTTACAGCCTTCAAGTGAAGACTCACTCACTTGTCATTTATTGAGAGTTCTTGACTAGAATACCCTAATCAGTATATGTATTAGGCCATGAAAATCTAACCAATTCTAAATACATACATATACTAAGGCACTTCTCCCAATTTTTGGGGGTAGCTGACATCAAACAAATGAAAAAAAGGGGACCTTTCCTCTCTACATTCCTCTATTAAGAATTCTAAATAGGCAAAGAAAAAAAGTACACGAAATAGCGTATCATGCAAATTACTAAGCATTAATCATCCCTCTGATAAAAGAAAGAAAACTGGTAATAATTGCTATGAAAAAATGTACAATGGCACTCGGAGGGTTAAAAGGAATTGTTGATCAAGTGAATGCATTCTTCCAAGTCATCAATATGGCTTGAGTATAAAGATTTGGTTGTAGCCATTTTAAATATGTTTTAAGAAGTATTGTGATCATGCTTCCACCAATGACTACCATTGTAGCACCCAATGCAAAATGAGACCTTCAGGTGTTCTTAGTGTTTGTTAGTAATCTGGCAAAGCCACAGACATTTCCCCAAGTGTTTAACTTAATATTATTTAGCTGAATGAAAGTGCCATTGAAATATGAGCCTTTGTCAAGACACATTTGTGATTTGATATTTTAGTCATCCCTTGTATGCAATTTGTGACTTGAATAGTTCAAGATTGTTAGAAGACATTTTAACAGAGAGAAATGTATCTCAGAGATGGAACTGTTCTTCTGAGGAACTAGATATCTAGCCAAAGTGATATAGTCTTCAAGGATACTTGATGAGGGAGGGAGAGAATGTATCTAGCATCCAAGGGGAAGGAAAGATAAGAAAAAGCAAAGTAATAGAGAACTTGATCTATAGGCAGAGATTTGTAGGGACATTCGTAAATGGTAGGATATGATTTTTTATGTTTTTAGTATAAATCTTGGAGAATTTTTGAGAAAATCCTGAAAGGAAGTCTTAATCTCATTATAGTAGTTCTGGGCTAAAATCAAAACTGAGATACAGTCTTAAAGGAGTGAAATATAATACCTGGTGTCTCACTTTCTAAATGGATAGAGCAAGCTTTGCCCTTTTTGTTAGTATTATTTCTGTGTATCATTTCCAAGCAATTATTATCCTGTGTTGCAAGTATTTGAGTAGAAATTTTCATTTTTGGTAAAGAACTTTTAGTTTGTGTTGGAATTGTTCAGTCCATCAAATTGGACCTAAAATGTAGACTTGCAAAATTCAAATGAAAACATTGCCATTTGTTCCGACACATACAAACCTTTCGCTCTTTACTATGGATATAGTATTCTGTCTTAGCTGGAAATTAGCCATAAACTTTTTACGTGTGGTATAACAACCCACTTCTAGTTAGCGGTGTTAGACCAGCTACCCAGCTCACACACTCGGTGGAGTGAACCATAAAAATAAAATGGTTGTGAATTCACTTTGCTTTCTTCTTTCTCTCTGCATGCGTGGCTGGACTTTGAGGGCTGCTAATATGTGGGTTTGCCATGGCATTGAAGGCCTCTCTTTCAGGACCTTTATGTCGGCTCGGGAGACGGATCCTCATTCCCTTTGCCCTGTGTGCAGAAGACACTCCTGCACTCAGGCATCTTCTTGCAGCGAGTGCTGGGAGTGGCCATCCTCCCAGTAGGAGCAGTACGGTATGTGACGGAAGAAGTCCCTACTTCTCCCTTTGGCTGTCCTTGAGGTTGGAGGGGTCCCGACTTTTCTCTCTGGTGCTTCGTCCTCTCCCTACTGACTCTCCTCGTTCGGTCTTCTCCAGAGGACGGACAAGTAAGAGTGACGACCATTTGATCCCCAGACAACCTTCAGGTGTGGCGGGCCCCATCACTTCCCCTACTGAAGGGTAGGAACCCACTGCCAAAGGGAAGTCTTTCTCTTTTGACACTATGCGTCAACTGTGGCCTTCCTTGGTACTTTCAGGTTCCCCTTGTAAGGAATGGTTCTTGGAGGTGCTGAAGCTTGGAGCACAGCGGGAGCACACATCTGCCTTCGCAAGGGTTAGCCACAGCCCTCCCCAATGCCTCTGGAGTGGCATTCCCGCCAGAAGGTCTTGTGGCTTTTGCTGAAGCGTATTCCGCAACTTCTCGCCAACGTGAGGTGTTGCTGGCAGGGCCTCCTGAAGTCTCGGCCAGGTTTGTGATTCCCCGGGGTGAGTATGCAGTTGAACTTGTTCAGCCAGTGAGCTGAGCTTGTTCAGCATGCAGTGTTCATTTGGCACCCTGAGTTTGGTCAGTGAACTGAGTTCCCTCTGCAGGAGAAACGATCTACTGTATTCCTCTACCCTTTGATGTAGAGCGTCCTTCTCGCCAACACGAAAGGGCTTCTTCCCTTAAGTACTCTTCCCCTTGAGTACCTCACAAGTGGGCATTAGATTTGTCTATGCCTTGTTCCAGTTCTTTGGAATATCCTGATGGTGGCAGCTGCCGAGTACCTTCAGTCTCAGCCCCTCGTTATCGTACCCCTAAGGCACACAGAGTCTCGTGAGGTCTGACTCTTCAGAGTGGGTCATTGCCTCAAACTTCTACCCCGAACCTGCTTGTTCTGACGCATGCGAGTGATGGCAGTGAGCGTTCGTAGACAAACCCCCTCACCCTTGCTCATTTCCAAACGAGCAAGGACCTCCTTTTGTAGGAGTACGCAAGGCTACTCGTCAACCCTCTGCGGGTTCCCTGACTAATGTTCGTGCCCCTGTTCACTCTGCTTTGGCGAGTGGGTGAACAGGTCTTACTTGGTCTGGAGCATCTTGCAGCTTTGCAGTGTACTAGCCCACACTATACGTATGCGAGGTGGCAGGAGAGATCTTTCCACTAACAAAGGTCTGCTTGCTTCTAAGGCCGAGTGTAGCACACCTTGGTTCGCTTACCAAGAGAAGCAACTGCTTGTGATCGACACTTATAAGGGTGGTGAAGCAGACGGTTAGGGAACCGGTCCCAGCTCCACCATCAGAGTCTCTTTTCAGGTAATCTCTATCACCCTCATGGTGTCAGGACCTCAGGCATAGGAATACTACTTTGAGGCATGCTCCTCCTGCGTCATGTCCTGCTGCTCATCCTGACCTTTTGTGCAGGTACCAGAAGTACGTAGACTCTAAGGCCTACTATGCCGGCCCTGATCCCATTTAGGAGAAACTGAGAATCATCCTGGTAAAGACGATCAAAAGGAGGAGGGGACACAGACAAGAGACTCCTCTCCCAGGTAATACCCATCATCCGAGGACAAGCCGAAGGTCTTTAACGGACAATTACTGTCTGTCTATGGAAGAGTTTGTGACTACCAAACCAGCTGCTCCACTTTTGGAGCTCTCAATAGTCCTGGCAAACCCTCCACAGGCCCCACATCTGGTGGAGGCTCCTCTGAAGGGGACTTCATCACTCCTTGCCTTCTTCTTGGCCAAGCCCCAGGACTGGAAGAACGTGAAAACTCTTCTTAAGAACTGTGCCTTGAAAAGCTGCAGGTCAGCATAAGGGCGATCTTGGTTCTGTTCCAACCTGTGTGTTACCGGTGGTACAGAAACCTGACCTAGCCCAGGCTCCTTTGAGTGTGAGTTTGTGTCTGGATGAGTCGCAAGACTGTGTTTCAGCATCATAGCAGAGAGTCGGACCACTCCTCTATGCAGGTGCTAGCTTTGGGTAATCCTTCTTATTCCTCCACAGAAGGGAAAGACACGGCCCTGGACTTCCAATGCCAGGCCCTCAGAACTGGCAAGATCAGGATAGAATTGTCTTGGTCTAGGAAGGTCTTCTCTCAGGTAGTTGGGACTAGTTAAACTAAGCTATCTGATTGCCAGTGATGATTTGGCCAACTCAGAGAAGTGGAAATCAGTGAACATCTTACTTTCAGGAGCGAGGGCAGTTGAGTTCCTCACTCACAATATGGCTAACCAGTGGACAAGTTGGATCTTGAGGAGTGACTCTGTCATCTCTAGATTTCAGAGGCAGAGGCCAGAGAGAGAGACACTCAAGATGCGCAAATCATCTGTAGAAGGTCCTTCCCTGTTCAACTTTGAAGACATTTATGCAGTTACAGAGCTCTTGAGGAAGGCAAATCACGACTATCTCCTTAGGGCAATTATATCTCAAACTTACTCTTCAGCACCACCTGCACTGAGGTCGTCGTCTTTCATTAGACAGGGACATAAGAAAGGGTTAACAGCTTTGAAGCAGTCCACTACTAAGAAGCAACCCCCAAAGCAGCCCTTTCATGGCAAGGGTACAAGGGGCAGAGGAGGTAAAGGTGGAAGACATGGTTCTTCTTACTAGAGGGGTGATTCTTCCTGCCTGTCAATCAGCGGTAGGATGCTTGGAGCATAGGGGGCAGAGATGGGCGTTCCACGATGCCGAATCTTGGACAGCCTTCATCTTCCGTGCGGGGTACCACATCCCGTTCATTCTCTCTCTCTCTGTTAACTCATCATCCAGTGATGTGTTCCCTTGTGAAGGGAGCAGCAAAGGACCTCACCCTTCAGGCAGAAGTTCATACCATTTGGAGAAGGACACTCTCCAAGAGGTCCTAGACGGCTCCCCAGGCTTCTACAGTTGACCCTTTCTAGTAGAGACAGCATCTGGAGACTAGAGAACAGTCATCGACCTCTCTTCCCTGATACAAACTCCATTCAAGATGGAGACAGTAGATGCAGTAAGACAGGCTGTCAAACCAAAGGACTTCATGGTAACACTGGATCTCAAAGACACGTAGTTACAGATCCTAATCCATACTGTGACAAGGAAATACCTAAAATTCATCATTCATGTGAGAATATACCAGTTCAAGGTGCTGTGCTGCGGCCTGTCCATAACCTTCCAAGTGTTCATGAGAGTATTCACTCTGGTATCAATGTGGGCCCACTCAAATGGCATCCATCTGTTGTGTCATCTAGATGATTGGTTGATCCTAGCAGACTCGGTGGAGACCTTTCTCCTACATCGAGACAGGCTCCTCACATTTTGTCATGATGTGGAGATAGTCATATATAAGAAGAAATCCTCCCTACAACCATCTCAAAATCTGGCATATCTTGGGATGCAAATGGACATGCTATTAGCAAGCTTTTTCCGTCCCAAGACAGAATAGAGAGACTAAGGGTAGTGGCACGTCCCTTCCTGAAGCTAGACTTGCTACAAGCACAACTGTAGTTGTGCCTGTTATGGCATCTGACCTCCCTGGAACGTCTGGTCCCCAACTGCCATCTTCACATTTGTTCTCCAATGGCAACAGAAAATATTTTGGTCTCAGCACAGGGATCCTCCAGACTTCTGAGTTCCGATAGCATCAGAGCAAAAGACAGACCTGAGTTGGTGGATAGAGAATACCAACTACTCAGGGCAGTAGATCTTCTCTCTCCTCCCTCCGTATATGATGCCCTTCACGGATGCATCAAAAGAAGGGTGGGGCTCAACAGTTGCAACACAGGGCCTCCAGACTGGTTCGACTCTGATCGGCAGTGACACAAACCTCCTAGAAATGAGAGCCGCATTTCTGGCTGTCAAGCACTTCCAACAGCTCCTTTCAGGGCACTGTAGAGTTGATGAGTGACAACACGATGGTAGTGGCGTATCTAAACTAAGAAGAAGATATTTTAAGAGCAGCTATGCCATCTAGCTGTATAAGCACTAAGATGGATGGAAGACAACTCGATCGCCCTGTCAGTCTGATTCATTCAGGACAAAAGAAACATCCTTGCCGAATAATCTGAGTAGGAAGACTAAGATAGATGGGTCCGAGTGGTCTTTATCCGGATAACCAACAGTGCAGTTTGCTGATGTTACATCTGTTTACTACGTCCCTGAACTGGAAGCTTCCAGTGTACTGCTCTCCAGTACTGGATCCCCAGGCATCTCTGCTAGATGCCTTCCAACATGTGTTGGACAACCTGGATGTCGACATGTTCTCCCGTCCCCTTCTTTTGGATGGGGAGACTAATCAACAAGGTAAGGGCATTGCAAGACCTCCCAATGACCCTAAAAGCTCCACTGTGGTAGAAAGCAGAATGGTACCAGACCTTCTACTTCTGCTCACAGAGATACCGAGAGAGCTTCCTCCCCTTCCCAACCTTCTCAAACAACCTCACTCAGAGATAATCAGAGATATACCACAAGGCAGTCGCTTCTCTATGACTTTACGCCTGGAGGTTATTCAGCATCTCCTCTCGCAGGAGGCTTTTCACACTTCTTCTTCTTCTTTGTCTGCATCTTTTCCCACTTTTATGTGGGGTCGATGTTTCTAACCAGCTTTCTCCATCTACCTCTGTCCCACACTTCATCACCGGTTAATCCCTTTGATCGAAGGCCATCCTTGATACAGTCCATCCATCTTCGCTTTGGTCTCCCTCTCCTTCTCGTTCCCTGTACCTCCATTTCCATCACCCTCCTCCCAATATACTGTTCATCTCTTCTCATGATATGACAATACCACCTCAGTCGCAGTGAGGCTTTTCGCATGCAGCGGCAAAAACGATGTCGGGATACCCCCTTAAGTTACCTGTTGTCGTCTACCAGGGAAGTGGTCTATTTTCTATGGTTACCTCTCGATGCTGCTATCCCTCTGATAGCAGAGTCCGTATTGTATCTCGGGGTGGAAAACTGTGCTCAGTCTTGGTGGTGAAAAGCTACAGCTCAGCTGTAAGCTTTGTCTTTAGATTAAATGGAGTTATCATTTCCTCCTCGACAGATCAGTCTCTCTTTATATGGAGCTTTAAGCTTACCTGCCCCCAGTCGGAAGTTACATCATCCTGTTGGAATGTAGTTCAAGTACTACAATCCCTGAAAGAAATGCCTTGTGAACCACTACAGTTTCCCTTCTCACTCTGGCCTCTTCCAAGAGAGTCGGCGAGTTACATAGTCTCTCGTACGGCATCTCCCATTCGTCCCAGAGTTCGTTGCTAAGACTTGAAATCCAGCTATAGCAAACTCTAGGTTCAGGCCCTTTTGAATTTGTAGTCTCCGTTATGTAATCAATTATCCTGATCTGCTGTTACTTTGTCCTGTGAGAGCACTGAGGCGGTATCTCAGACGAGCTACTGAAGGTTGCCCAAACATCAAACGACTCTTTGTAAGCACAGGCAGGGCCAAAATGAAAGTCACCAAGAATAGGATCCTAGCTTGTCTTTGTCCGGTCATTGAATGGGTATTGAATCCCAACTCTCCTCAGTGACATCATAGACCCAGAGCTTATGATGTTATGGTTATTAGTATATCCCTCGCATTCAAAAGAAACTACTCTGTGGCACAGGTCCTTCAAGTGGAGGTATGGAAGTGTCGGAACGCCTTCACGTCCCACTACCAGCATGACATAACCCATAGGAGCCTGGATACGTTCTCATAGGTCCTGTGGTGGCAGCACAACAAGTGATGTAAGCTACCTCAGCTCCCTTACAGCACAAGTAGCAATTGGTTGAGGCTCCGACATTACACGACAGTTAGTCTGGGATGAATGGGTAGAATCACTGGCCTTTTCTTCCTTCATCTTTTCCTCTCTTGGGGCACAGCATCTGGAGGACTCTCGACTACAGGTAACAGCCATTTTTCCTGTGTATACTTAAATATGGGATATATTTGTTATGTCATATGTTCCTTGCAAGGGGGAGTCAGGTGATGTTTATGTTAAATAAGAGGAGTATTACCCACTTCAATATCCTTACCTGGTCAAGTCACAGTTCTTAGTTTCCACGCACTTACCACGATTGCCCAGGCCGTCAACCCTCTAGGTTAACAAACAGAGAGTTCACGAGGTGTCGGGTACCCCTCTCATGCTTGCATATGAGTTCAGAGTCGTACTCCAGGTCAAGTTCCGAGCCAGATGGGTTTCAGACGTCCTTTCACCTAAGGGTGAGTCTATAGTAGAGAGCGAAAGTTGCAAATTTGAAAGTAATTTGTTTTTTACTAATTATGCAAACCTGAGCTTGTTACTCATATCTGTCCCACCATCACCTATCCCCCGATAAGTCCCAACTGCAATCAAAAGTGACGTAATACATTGAGTGAGTGATTGAGCATGGTGACTCGTCTACCTCTCGCTCACGTAAAGAGTTTATGGGTAGCGTCCAGCTACACCAGAACAATATATCCATAGTAAAGAGGTCAGGTTTGGAAACAATTTTGTCATGTTTATTTCAGCCATTCCCTTGGTATAGTTGTTACTGGTTTAGAATGATTTTCTCTCATGAAATAACTTTTCCATCTTTTAACATAAGATTCAATATTTTTATCAACATGGGGCCTTCAAATGATTAACCTTTGGAACACTTTTGAGGGTATAGGAACTCCTAGTTCATTCTGCAACTTCTCTTGAGTGGATTGGTAAGTTGATACATCAGTGAGAGGAGAACTATCATCTTTTACTTATCCAAGAGGTAGTCTAGATAATATTGTTGCATTTCCAATTTTAGATGTAGGTATCTACGTAGTAATGTAGTTTGTAAGCAAGTAGAATAATTCCCTACCTCTACAGTCTTATTGCTAATAATGTGGATGAATTGCTTGAGGGCCAAAAATTGTTGTTGGTGTTTAGGGTCGGTTATTAATCAAAATTTCGTGGAAACACTCGTGTGAAACTTTCTACCCCTTATACATCTGTAGAAGCTTCCTTGTGTAAAAGGAAATAGTTACGATTGGTAGGAAAGAAAAATATCAATCTTAACAGAAAATCATCATTTAGCGACGCTCCTTGTTTGTCCATGCCTGACTAATATTTCAGTGTCAGATTTTATTTTATTTCTTGAACTTTGGTGGTTTTTTATATCTCACTTTACCAATTGCTACTATTTATCTAGGGTAAAATATTCCATTGAATCTTAATTATACATTTTTCACTTTTAATACAGATTCCCCTTCCACTAAGATCATGTTTTACATTTGGTCTATTTGTCTCTTCATATGTCTGTCTGTCAGGTGGGAAAATTATGTGAATGTTAGTTAGCAGATTCTTATGAATGGGTAGATAACTTTTATTGTGTATCAATGCAGAATTGATCACTATTTCTATGAACATGATGTTTATATTGCTTTTGTCTCTGTAGGCTTGGAATGTCAAAAATACTCCTTGAAATTAAGAAATTTAATGTTTTCTTCCCTTATGATATACAAATGTCTCTAGTAAAGCAGTTAGACATTCAGAGATCATTTATATTTTTCCTAATGATACAAACCTTTAGCTAAGTATTCAAACTTACCCGCCAGCCCTATTCCCCTTGAAGTCCTACCTCCAAGCAAAGTGACTAAATCACTGGTGTGTGAGCGGGAGCTGTAGCAAGCTACCCCCCTCTACTGCTAATTAGTGGAATGGGTAGTTAACCCTTGCTAAAATTTCAATGGCTCGTCCTTTCAGCTTCGCTAAAAGTAATAACCCCCTAATGAATAGGTAAATGTTTGTATTGTTAGGAAAAATCCAAATTATCTCCGAATTTGTCATGCTTCCTATGTGGTATCGCTTCTTCATTTTCCAAGTTGCCCTCTGTGGAAGGAGGCGTGGGCCTCTTGGCTCCAGATGTCAGGTTTTTTCTATATTTTGATTTTAGTGGTTAAGATATCTTCACCGGCTTTGCCAGTATTTGCTGTGCTGTTGCACATAGAAATTATTCTTGGATGATCATGATCTGCAGTTATTTTGTGTATTTTACTGAGGACAGTTTTTTAATTTACAAAATTTTGTGAGGTGTGCATAGGCCTCTTGGTATCTCTCTGGGAAGTATGTTTCATTATCAGATTAAAGATCCAAGTTTAAAGAAAGCTTACTTTTAGTTGATGGGAAATCGAAAGAAGGCAAGAGTAGTGCATGAACATACAAGATTAGATGTGTCCATATTATAATTGCTATTATTATTATTATTATTATTATTATTATTATTATTATTATTATTATTATTATTAGCTAAGCTACAACCCTAGTTTGAAAAGCAGGATACTATAAGTCCAAGGGCTCCAAAAGAGAAAAATAGCTCAGTGAGGAAAAGAAATAAACTATATGAAAAGTAAAAAAAAACTAAAATAAGCTAATTTAAGAATAGTAACATATCAGGCCTTTTAGCTGGTAGCTTTAGATCTTTTATTATCTAAAAGACCAGTAGTAATGTTTATTTTTTGGGGGAATCTAAATAGGGTTTTACAGGATTTAATTATAGTCTATTCTTTTTAGTGAGGCAGATTTGCACCGACTCGCAGCGGTGCCCTTTTCGCTCGGAAAAATTTCCTGATTGCTGATTGTTTGAACAATCTAATTCTAACCAATCAGATAGCAGGACACCTTTCCAAGCTAAAAGGGCACTGCTGTGAGTCAATGCAAATGCACCTCATTGAAAAAAATTGAGTATAGTTCATGTTTGAATCTTTGAAAAAACATTTGCTTAATATCTCAGTGTAAAATCTATTTCTCAGCATCTTGGCATCAGTAACCAAATCAGTTAACAGCATCAGTTTCATACAAGGTGGTCTATGATAATAAGATTTTCTCTCTTTTGCCTAATTTTATATCTAAAAAGAGTTTGAGGCAAAATGTTCACAACCATATTTTGTTCTTTACAAAGGAAGCGGTCATTTATTTAGGGAATAGTTTTCCTTTCCACTAAGAGGCGTTTAATCTTATTCAGACTGTTTTAAATACTTAGGGGGTATTCGCTTTTTTCAGAGGATAGTTTCCCTTGGCTAGTAAGAGCTGTTCATTTATTACATATTTGGATGATTCTATGGACATTAGAGGTGCTGTGCCTAGTTTATTATTTCTATGAATCTTCCCTGATGTTTATATTCTTTTCCAGAAGCTCAGTTTATTGACTTTTACCACCATTGTTTAGAATTTTGCCGTTTTCTCTCCTCTCAAAAGATACATGCCCCTAATAAAGTCTCGTGGTTAATGCTAAGGAGCACCATTGGTAACACACTCAGTTTTTCTGTTGCTGCAGTTATGTGAAGATATATCCCCCTCCAGAATGCGATGAGCATTTATTGCATTTTAAATTGTCTTCCTCTAAAGAAAAGCACTTGTGTTTTAAATACCTGTTGTGATGAGTCCGTGTTACATGGTTGCTCTCAGACGAAAAATATGTTTCAAGTTCAAGGGTTTATGGAACTGGAGAGTACACAACACAGGGGTAAAGTACCTTATGTTGCGAAAAGTATGACTGACTTTCGATTCTCATATTGGCCGAGAAGAGGTACTTTTTAGGTAATGGGGTTTGCAATGAGAGAATAGTAGAGTTTTTAATGACATATCTTGCCAATACTCTCTTACTAACCAAGTTATTGATGACAACACAATCACTTATCTAAAGATTAAAATTTTGGTTCCAAATCGGAGGAAAGATTTGCAAATTAAATTTCATGATATAAATACTATGCCTATATTTTTTTGGAAACAAATTAACAACTCACTACCGTCCCAAATCTATATTCATGGTTTACGAGTCACGATTGTTGAACCTTGTTGGGGGTGTGGTCTGTTAATATGGTAAATTCAAGTGTTTAGTTTGGTAGACCTTCCCTTTGGGGTTGCAGGTTAGTAACCTTTGAAATTAGATTTGTTAGTTTATGTAAAGTTATACATAAGTGTACTAACAGTATTTAAGTTTTTTGTTATGTAAATGAGTAATTGGTAGATATGTAATATTAGAAATATTAACTGTAGTTTGGAGTACACAAAAGCCTAGACTAAAGGTATGTTTAGGATGTTATTTAATTGATTATTGGAAACTAATTAATCTATCTCCTCCCCACTGATTAGTAGGGGATAGGTAATTATTTCGGCTTTGCGGCTGAAAAAGCAGTATAACATTCTCTGCTGGTAAGTTTCACTGCTTTACTAGAGGCCTTAGTATATTAGAAAGAAAGAAAAAAAGAGGAAAATTTCTTCATTTTAAAGTGGTAAGCCTCACATTGACATTCCATGCTTCTAGAAACACAGGGTATATGAACATGAGTTAATTACATAAAAGGAATTTTATCAAAATTCCATAGAAACCGCTCGACATACAAAGCGAAGCTGAAGTCCCTTGGTAATACGACATCCACGCTTGGTGTCCACTCCAGTCATCAGCCATTTAAAACTGTTACTGTGTTGAATATGTGTAAATATTTGCAAGCTGTACTACTTTGACATTGCTGACCAAGGGAGTACTTATAGCAGATCATTTTTTTTTTTTTTTTCTTGGGGGGGGGTAGGTTTGTGAATCCTTCGGGGAGGAAAGAACCCTTAATGATGGGTATCTCTCTCTCTCTCTCTCTCTCTCTCTCTCTCTCTCTCTCTCTCTCTCTCTCTCTCTCTCTCTCTCTCTCTCTCTCTCTTTTTAGCAGGTCTGTAAAGGAGCTTCCGCTCATCAGACCGAGCCAACAGTATTTCTATGTTATGTTCCTTGGTAATGTATTTTTTTATGTAATGGCTCATTAAAATGTATCAGTATCTCTCTCTCTCTCTCTCTCTCTCTCTCTCTCTCTCTCTCTCTCTCTCTCTCTCTCTCTCTCTCTCTCTCATGTTTAATTTTGTTTGAATTTTTGTGACGTTCTTGCTTGCAAGTCCTGGTATTTAAGCTTGATGTTTGTTTGATAAAGTTTAATTTAATTCAACTCGCCCCTCAATTAAAACTTAACGGCGCTCTAACTCTGGGGTCACCAATTGTGCGAGAGAGCCGTCAGGCTGTAAGTGAGAGGCGAGGTGAAAGCTGGTAAACTTTAGCAAACAGAGATTGAGCTTATATACCAGGACTTGCTTGCTTGCTTATAGATTGTCCAGCCTTTTGCTGAACTCGGGCTCTTGCGTTGGCAGCCCGTCGACACCAGGACTTACGAGCGAGAACGTCACAAAACTTCAAACAATAAAACATGAGCCAGCACGTTTACACAGATTGGTTTATTAACAGTGCTGGGAAGAGCGAGTGATAAGATGAAAAGTAAAACGCTTACAGTGTACGAGCGTGTATGAAACACGTGCTGTACATGCAGGCCTACACCAGCTTCAGGAATCCCTGAAGGCATGTTGGAATCTCTTACTCTACTTGTGGAAATCATTGGGAAGTCTCTGATCACATTCGCTTCTGGAGAGAGGAACTCGTTTTCACAAGAACATTTCACATGATTACATCAGGAAGTGTGTTTTTGTATCTGCAGCATTATTCTTGACTTATCCCTTTTACTCTTAGGTGACTGTGAGGTATTAGTGAAATTACTAGATTCTCATTATGGGAAATCAAAATGGAAGGTGGGAATTTGATTAGCGATGTCCAACCCACTCAGTTTGAGAAAGATTTATATCTTGATGTAGTCGTGTAATATGCATAGAATGGCCAGTTTCTGTATTCAGAAGAATTATTGTAAGTTATTTAAATATAGTTGTATTTTATTAATGATGAGGTTATGGTATGCTATAATTTGTTATTGAAGAAACAACTTTATTCGTATTAAATATATTATCCTCTTATTAGTCGTGTTCACTTATGTGTATGATGTTTTTATTTTCAAATATGTTTAATGGTTAATTATCTTCCTAATCCATATTTATATTCAAGAACATTTTTTTTATTTTAAGTCTTGACCAAATAAGCAAATGCAACAAGTTATCAAAGTATTTTTACTGTCCAATAGTTAGCCTTAAATCGGTTAAGCTGTGATGATATTTTTTTTTACTTTAATGATATGCATTTATATTAATTGAAGATCAATAATACAGTAACTAGAATAAAGTAATTAAACCTAATCAGAGAACATGCAAATGTAAGCAATTCTTACATACTTCAGGTTATGACATATTTCAAGCAAAAGATTGGTGTGCACATGTTTAGTAAATTTCAGGAAATTTGTATGTTATGGCATGAAGGTGCTCAATGAAGTAATGACTTGTCACTCTTAATAAGTCAAAGATCCACATTTATTCTATATGTCTCACAAGAGCACTCTTTATTACAATACTTTGGTTTGAAAAGATGTGAAGTATATTCCTCCACTAAAAATGATAGATTAATTATTCTACACAATTTTAAGATATGTATTTTTATATGACTTTGAACTAGTGTACGTAGAGATTAGTTTTTAGTGCCTTTGTAGACTAGACTTGGTAAAGGTACTTAGTAATGATAGATCTAGTTCGATAACTGCACTTAATGTAAGCTATTCATGTTATTTTCTACATTTTCAAGATCTGGATGGATCTATTAGTAATGTGCACAGGTAAATGGTAACTGTTGTAACTTTATATAAATGGCATATACATTTTATTTATGTTGAGCATGACTGTCATTCTAATAAGAAGTCATTAGCATGGGGGACATAAGTCAGCACTCACCCCCCCACAAGCAATACCCTCATGCATGCTACCACAATTGCACGTTGCAGCTCTGGATCGAGACACTTACAAGCATGTACGCAAGAGTATCATCGACATGGTTTTGGCAACAGACATGACCAAGCACTTCGAGCACCTCAGCAAGTTTGTCAACATGTCCGCAAGCAGCAAAGTAGCAATGAAGGACGAAGAGACGGCATCACTTGACGTGAGCTTCTGTACACTTCATGTTGAAATTTTAGTTAGATTAGCATCGGTTTCATATTTTCAGTTATGCTTTCCATAGTCAAACTAGGTTGTAGAGTAGCTAATTACATTTAGAATACAAGATTCTCATAATAATTGAAGTAAAATATAAATAGAGTGATATTATTTTATGAGGTACAGACTATTGTTTTACAGAAATTCATTATTTTCTCAAAATTTTAATTACTTAATGTGACTTGTTGGCAGCAATTAATATTCTACCTCTGATGAGGAGATCATGTTTATGGTACAGTTTGTTTCTCTAAGGATTAATGTTCCTGTTTTATCTTCTTTCAACTCATTTTTCTTCTTGTCTTATGACAGCTCTCATTCTTCATACCTAATAACTCGTCACAAATTTACATTTCTTTTCACAAACACTCAGGATCATCCTATAAAACTAACCCAACTTCCCTTCCATAACACAGCCAAGTTCTTGCCCCCCAAAAACTTTTTCTTTTCACCATACATTACTTCTCCATGAAAAGATTTGCATACTGTCTGAACTAGCATTTTTTTTATAAAGAAATCTCAGCATAAGGAGATGAGCCTTGTTACTAGCCATAAATGTAGAAATTACATGAGATAGTAAATGGATCATAAACATAATTTGTTCCAACACAGAATACTTACATCGAACTACTTTCTTAGGAGTATCTGGGATCTCCTCCCAACCGACCAGAGTTTTGTGTAGTTTACCCCTAGTCCCGTTTTCTATGAGGGGTAACCTCAGGTGGAGTGGAACATGCCCTGAGGCTATCCCCCAGGTCAGAGAGCATGCTTGCTCAGGTCTCGATCTCCAGTAAGTTCTCTGGTCGCGCCGTGATAACATCTCGGCGCTCTCTCTTACCCAGTGCGACCCTGTGTCCCCGACCCCCCTTTTTTGTGTCTTTCGAGGTCCCCACGTGGACTTATTATTATTATTATTATTACTATCCTAGCTACAGCCCTATTTGGAAAAGCAAGATGCTTTAGCCCAGGGGCTCCAATAAGGAAGAATAGCCCAGTGAGGAAATGAAATAAGGAAATAAATAGCTGAAGAGAACAAATTAACTATAAATCATCCTTCCTACCCTTTTCCTCTGTGTTCGTCGTGTAGGGGCAGCTTATATTCTCCTACAGCCACGTGTCCGGAGTGCGAGTCCTAGAACGTGGTGCAGTGGGTGCGCTTCGGCACCAAGAAGAAGAATGCGTCCAAGAGCTCTCATAGGAAGGAGAGCCTCTCCTCGCCGCTTACTTCTCCCGATGCCTCGTCGAATGGAGATTCTTTAGACAGCCATCTTCCCCTACCCAGAGTAGGGGACGAGGTAAGTCAGTTGTGGGGAAGTACCCATTGCTCTTCCCCAGGAGTCGGAGTGGGTGCGGTATAGCACCAAGAAGAAGTAGGCGACGAAGAGGTCGCCTGAGAAGACTAGCGCCCCTTCCCCCCCTTGCTTCGCCGGGCGTCTCGTCTGACAGAGCTTCCCTACCACCCTCCCCTACCCAGAGTAGGGGACGAGGTAAGTCCGTTGTGCGGAAGAGGGCCGCTGCCCTTCCCCAAGAGTCTGATCTTCAGGATAGTGGGGTTGTGGCGTCGTTCCAGACGAGGGAGGGGCTTGAGGGAGGGGCGGGAGTGTGTTGGGAGACGGAGGCCTGGTGCAAGCAGGCCACGTCTCTTCTGATGACCCCATGTGGGGGAAAAATGTCCCTAATTCTTCTCCAGCCTCTTTGGCGGGTTTTTCAGTCACTTCTGCAGCCGAGGACGTCGCCGAGAAGGAGCCTCCCAAGTCTGAGTTGCAGCGTTCCCCGGACCGGCAGTCCAGGGATTTCTCGCCACGAAGGCCATCCTCCAGACGCAGATATGACCCTCGCAGGGAGAATTGCGAGAAGGCCGCTTCAGGCAGGCGTAAGGCCGCGAAGCTTCCGGTTCACCCCGCCAGCGGGGGGAACCGTGCTTCCTTACGGGCAGCCTGGCCGAATCAGCACAGCTGGTTCGGCCCTCGGACTTAAAGAAACGGTTCCCTCCGTCGGGTCAGCCCACGGGATCCGCGTCCTCGTCCCCCAGAGAGAATACACGAACGGTAGTCCTCCAGAGAGAATACACGAACGGTAGTCCTCGCCGGCACGGCGATGCCAGTTCTGACCCCCGAACCTGGTGCGGAGGCTCCCGCTGGGGAAGACCGGTACCACCGCAGGGGAGTGCCTGTTATTCAAGAACCGAAGCGCCCGGTGGGAGTGCCCGGTGACTCGGCTCCTCGGGATCAGGCCGTAGGTTCTGCGGACGGTACAGAAGGTTCGTTCGTTCCGACGGTGATGCCCGCCCTTCAACGTGAACCCCGACAACCCTACAGCAGGCTCTGGCAGACCGGCATAAGTCCTCCAAAGGCCACCTAGCTCGGCACGAGCGCAGTGGACCCAGGACGGAGGTCCCCGTTCCGACGGTGATGCCAGTCGACAGGCGTAAGTTCGCGAAGGGTCCGGCTCCATCCGCCCAGCGGAGAGAGTCGCCCCTTCGGTCTGGCAGTCGAGTCCTGACCTCCAAAGGCCACCTAGCTCGGCACGAGCGCAGTGGACCCAGGACAGAGGCCCCCGTTCTGACAGGCATAAGCCCGCGAAGGTTCCGACTTCTCCCGCCCAGCGGAGAGAGTCGCCTCTTCGGACTGGCAGCCTTGTCCCGGCCTCCGGTCCTTCGATGGCCAGCTCTGAACGGAGGAACCAACCAGCCAGCACGGGGAAGCCCGTGGCTCCATGGATATCTGCAGGAGCTCCATCCTTCCAGCGGAGGTAGTCGCTGGATCGACCCGGCAGCATGGCTTCCATACCCGGTACCACGACTGCTCCATTCAGGATTCGTGGTCAACCGCTGGTAGGCCAGGGGACTCACACCCCACGGATTCCCCGGGAGGGGGTTAGACCCATGATCCAAGCATTGGAGGTGGCCACTGACACACCCATGATGGCTCCATCCGGATGGAACCAGCTGTGCCATCGTCCTGGCCAGCCCCATCCAAGCATTGGAGGTGGCCGCGGACACACCCATGACGGCTACCTCCCTCCCGGCGGCTCCATCCGTGATAGAGCCAACCGTGCCATCGTCCTGGTCAGCCCCATCCAAGCATTGGAGGTGGCCGCTGACACTCCCATGACGGCTACCTCCATCCTGGCGGCTCCATCCGTGATAGAGCCAGCCCCATCCAAGCATCGGAGGAGGCCGCTGACATGGCAGGGTACTTAAACCCCACAGATCTCCCCGGGAAGGGATAGACCCATGACGGGTACCTCCGTCCCAGTGGCTTCATCCGTGATGGAGATAGCCGCTCCATCGTCCCGGCCAGTCCCATCCAAGCATTAGAGGTGGCCGCTGACGCACCCATGACGGATACCTCCGTTCCGGCGGCTCCGTCCGTGATGGGGCCAGCCGTGCCATTGTCCCGGCCAGCCCCATCCAAGCATCAGAAGAGGCCTCTGACATGGCAGGGTGCTTGAACCACACGGATTTCCCAGGGAGGGGGTAGGCCCATGACGGCTCCATCCGTGACGAAGGCAGAGTGGTTTTTCCCCGAGCGGGTCGAACGGGGCTATTGCCTCTCCAGTGCCTGTCTCGGTGGCCGCTGGAGAGGGAGCCCCGCACCTTTTCCCAGTGCCTCTTCGGCTCCGTCCGCCCGTCGGATGTAGAAGTTGGCACACGTAATCTTTCCCTTCATACCCTCCTACTCAGACTCCAGGAGAGGGCGTTCAGGCCGCGGCTCTCGAAGGAGTTAGGAGGGGAGGCCCCCCCTACTCCTGCTGGCGCCTCAGGTGGGGGGATGCCTCAAACGATATTGGCAAGCATGGCGGAACCATGGAGCGGATCCGGGGACCGTAGCAGTACTAAAGGAAGGGTACAAGCTTCCCTTCCTAGCGGACCTCCACCTCGGATCCCAGATCAACAGGCGGAGTGGTTGGCATCCAGAGACCCCTGGAGAGTAGCAGTATTGCAGGAAGAAGGCTCGGCAATGCTGGCGAAAGGGGCAGTAGAACCAGTCGAGAACTGAGTCCAGGGTTCTACAACAGCCTCTTCCTGGTGGAAAAGGCGACAGGGTTCTGGAGACCTTTCAGCCCTCAACAATTCGTGTACAACACCGGCTTCAAGATGGACACTCCGAAGTCGGTCCTAGCGACCTTGAAGGAGGAGGATGGCTGAGGTCCATAGGCCTCAAAGCCGTCTACTTCCAGGTCCCTGTTCATCCCTCCAACAGGAGGTTCCTAAGGGTAAATTGGAGTACCAAAACATGGCAGTTCAAAACCCTATGCTTCAGACTGTCGACAGCCCTCAGGGTTTCACGAAGGTCTTCTCAACAGTTTCAGGCTGGGCGTACGAACAGGACGTCCGCCAGATTCGGTACTTAGGTGACTGGTTGTTGCTTTCAGTCCCAGAGGAAGTACTGAGGGAGCAAGACAAGAAGCTCCTGCAGTTCTACAAAGTTTTGAGTATCATCATCAACCTGGAGAAGTCCCGGCTGATTTCCTCCACCAGGATGACCTACCTAGGGTTGGTTCTAGACTTTCGGATGGCGAGGGCCTTCCCCTCCGCGGAGAAACTGGACACCCTGAAACAGATACTCTGGCCCTTCCTGTCGGGCCAAGCCAGGAGACCCAAGGTCTGGCAAAGACTGAGAGGACTCCCCGCGCTAGATAGTCCTGGTGTCCCCAGAGACGAAGGAGGTCCTGGGGTGGTAGCAATCGGAACGAACACCCTCAAGGGAATGGCCTTTTCTGCCGACCCTCCGGAGATGCTCCTGTTCACTGGCGTATCCAAGGAGAGATGGGGTGCTCATCTTCTCAACAAAATGGCAAAAGGTAAATGGGAAGTCGAGGAGACGAACCTGCACATATACGTGCTGGAGATGAGGATCGTCCATCTACCCCAGGGAAGCTCCGGGTATCCGGGGTGCGACAACGCCACGGTGGTGGCCTACGTGAAAGAGCAAGGAGGACTAAAGTTGAAGGAACGGTGCAATCTCACGATGGAGTTCCTAGGATGGGCTGAAGTGGAACAAATAAAATTTTTCAGCCTGGTTCTCTCCGGGGAAGAGGAACGTCCTGGCCGGTGGCCTCAACTGGAAGGGTCGAGTGGTAGGGCCCGAGTGGTCCCTACACCCAGAAGTGGTCAAAACCCTCTCCCTGAAGTGGGGCTCGCCGGTGTTCGACCTCTTCGCCACGAGACTAAAAGCACAGCTCCCCGTGTTCTGTTTTCCTGTGCCAGATCCAGCGGCAGCGTTTGAGGATGCCTTCCAATGAGACGGACGGCCAACCTGTGGGTGACTTTGGTAGCGCCCTGGTGGCCAGAGAGGGAGTGGTTCGCGGATCTAAAGGAACTGGCATGCCTTACACCTGGGACACTTCCAGACAGACCAGACCTTCTCCGGCAGCCTCACTTCCAGAGGTTCCACGAAAACCCTTGGTCCCTCCTTCACGTGTGGAGGTTATCGAGCGTCTCCTGAAAAAGGAAGGATTTCCGTCGAGGCCAGAATCAAGGATGGCAGGGTACCTGAGGCGTTCGTCGGTCGAGGTGTACCTGGCGTAGTGGGCTACCTTTTCTAAGGGGTGCTCCTCGAAGAACATCAGGCCATTAGGGGCCTCCATTCACGAGATAGCAGACTTCTTGGTCTATCTCAGGAACGAAGTGGGCATATCCATCCCAAGTCTTCCTCCTGAAGGACATAGGCCTGGGTGCCTCCAGGTAGATCTCGACGCTCTTCAGGACCTTCGAGCAGTCGTTTTTCCCTCAAGCCGTTTGAGTGCCCCAGGGGGATGTGGCTAGGGTACTTGAAGTTGATTTTGGAACCTCCCTTCGAGCCTCTAAAAGACATTCTAGACAAGGAGCTCACCCTCAAGGCAGTTTTTCGTTTAGCTCTGGCATCAGCAAAGAGTAGGTGAGATTCCTGGCCTGTCGTACGAGATCTCACACTCGAAGGGTTGGCGAGATTCTACTTTCAGATTCTTACCCTCCTTCATAGCCAAGACTCAGAATCCAGTTGTTTGGGACCCCAAAATGGAATTGTTCCCAGTGCCAGCTATCCCTCGCTCGGACAACCCGAGGGACTTGCAGTATGGCAGTATTTAGAAAGGACAGCTAGACTTCATCCCGAGATCAAGAGTCTGTTCATTTTCCTCGGAACTGTGAAGGAGCCAGTCTCCAAGAACACTTTCTTCTTCTGGATAAGGCAAGTGATCGTCAGGCCCTACAGTAGTGCAGGGGTCCCCTTTCCACGAAAGCCCAGACCCCACAGCATTAGGAGTCTAAATGCTTCTTTGGCATTTGAGAAGAACATGGCAGTGGGCCAAAGCCTGCGGGCAGGTACTTGGTCTAACCAGTCGACCTTTACGGCTCACTGCTTGAAGGACTACTCGAGAAAGTCCCTGGGCGGGTTCTCGCGTGGTCCCGTCATTTCCGCGCTCCAAATGGTTTAAGGGCGTAGCCCCAGTGGTAACTGCGGGTAGCGAGTCCAAGAGACACAGGTTCCTTCCTGAGCCCTTGTTCTTCCTTCCCCTATTTCCTTACCGGAAATGGCTTGGGTAGCCCCCTGAAACTGCCATGGGATACACTATCATTGGAAGGACATGTCTCCTAGGATTCTTGCAGAAGTGAGTTATATAGACACTAAGATGGTTTTTTGCGTAGTTTTCCCTTGTTCTCGTGTTTTCTTTGAGGTCAGCAGAACCTAATCTCCTACCTAGGTTCCTCTTCTATTCTCGTCACGGTCTCTAGGTCCTGAAGGACACTCCCACTTCCTAAGGTATAAGTCTCCTAAGAAAGTAGTTTGAGGTAAGTATTCTGTGTTGGAATAAATCACAAATTTTAAGTAATTTGTATTTTTCCTAACAATACTTACCTCGAACTACTTTCGGGTAATGGCCCACCCATCCTACCCCGAGTGCCTTGCTGGACTTCATAGGTACCTAAGCTATCAAGAACTTACTGGAGATCGAGACCTGAGCAAGCATACTCTCTGACCTGGGGGATAGCCTCAGGGCATGTTCCACTCCACCTGAGGTTACCCCTCATAGAAAACGGGACTAGGGGTAAACTACACAAAACTCTGGTCGGTTGGGAGGAGATCCCAGATACTCCTAAGAAAGTAGTTCGAGGTAAGTATTGTTAGGAAAAATACAAATTACTTAAAATTTGTGATTTTTATGATGAAATTTATTATTTTACTCACCTTATGTTCATATACCTACTTGAAGCTGTGTCAGCGTCTACCCCAAAATAAATTTCCTGTTCTCTCCCCCTCACCTGCAGAGAACCACCACACCATCTAGCTGTTGATGGTAACCATCTAGTCGATCCACTTTAGCAAGGGGAAAGTTAGAAGGATCCACACAAGAAGAGGGATATAAAAATCCAGATTAACATCTCGGCCTTCTGCTTCAGAAATTGTAGGTGTCTAAAATGTGGGAGTGTGTGGGTTTTGCAGAAGAAGCATCTAAAGCAGGTTGAAAATCAAGGCTATATGAGAGGATTTTGAATTTTGGAGGTGCTGTGTACCATTAGCACTCTTACTGAATGGTGAACTAGAATGATTAGGATTTAAAAGAGTGAGGTTGAGCCTGAAATATTACCAGGAATCAAGAACTTACTGGCCTTTTGAGAATCGGCAAAAGACATTAATGGTGTCGAATTCTTAATAAGCTTAGGACTGGCAAAGTTAAGCCTATTAGACTAATAAAAAGACAAAGTATGGAGTGGCATTTCATCATCATTCAACCTTTAAACAAGTTGGAGTGATAATTAAAAATCTTCAATGAACTATTCTAATCCTCTTGGATTTTCCTTTTAACTGAAAGAAAGCTTGATCCTTTTAATCTATTCCCTTTCATTGAATCTTCTTTTATTTATCTATATATGGTACAATATAAAACGCCATCTACCTATGAAAGACTGAAGATCGAGTGGTGAGATCTTAGGATCTAGACTAATAACTCTGTGTCCTGTCTCGCAATCTAGTCGTCTAAAAGAGCGAATTGGAATGTGGGAATGCAAGGCTTTAACGGCAGGAGGATCTAAAGTAAAAAGGTGTATGGCAAGATACCAAGAAGGCTAGTCTATTGGTGTTTGAGAAAGCGATAAGTGCTGGAGAATTTGGTAAGGGGATGCAAGAACCATCATGCAGACAAAATATTGGGACACTGAGCCATACACCTTTTTACTTTAGATCCCTTTGCTGTTAAAGCATTCCTCTGCAGAGGAACCTCCTTGTCCTTTGTCTTCTGGCTCTCGACCTTCACCTGCCCCTGGACCGTCTTCCGACGACGTTGCCGCTAGTCCACAGACATCAGCTTTGGACTATCCGCCACCCGTGGAACGCGCATGATCCCCTTTGGAGGATGCTCATCCTTCCAAAGGACACATCCCTTCTCCGATTGACCACCCGTCAATTCCATCTCATCCGACGCGCCGATCTTCAGCCTACTCTGTGACTCGCCATTCACCTGACCGTCCGTCTCCGTTCCTGTCCCCTCCAGCTCTGTCTCGCCCACGTGTCAACCTGCCATGCGTCAGCCTCACGTACGATCATCGCCCACACTTTATTTGCCCGCTCATCATTCTCCATCACTCCGTATCCTGCCCGCTCTTCTACTGATCATCGTCGACCAGCCCTATGCCAATCGCTCGTATAGACATTTCACTGCTGCTGGTTCTCATTTGCCACAACGTCAGTCTTCTGTCCGTCGGCGTGCTCACGCGCCAACGAACCGACAGGCAGATATTTCTCGCCCAGCATCGCCTACGCGTCATCAATTGCCAACACGTCAGCCTGCTCTCTCGCGCCAGAATTTTCCAGTTCTCCATCGTGCTCCAGCTGTACAACCTACACCTTCTCGCCTGTGCTCACCAGCGTGTCAGCGCTCCAGCATTCACCAGCATGCCAGTGCTCACCAGCGCACCAGCGTTCACCAGCACTCCGACGCTCAACAGCACGCCAGTGCTCACCTGCGTGACAGCACTCACCAGCTTGCAAAAACTCGCCATCGTGCAAGCGAGCACTTTCTCTGCAAGCGCAGAGCAGGCATCGTTCTCCAACACATAGGCGCCCGCCGACTCTTGGGAATGCGTCCCAACGACAGGCAGAACCAGCCTCACATCATCCTCTGACTTCAAGGAAGTCGCGCTATTCAGAAGATAAGGAAGATGAGGAATGGAAAGATGGGTGTTCTCACTCCCGACCATCGGTCTTCTCACCGAGGAAGGGCAGAGTCGCGTCTCACAGGTCTCTGTTGCCCCATTCCCCTTCCCGCAAACGCATCACATCGCAACCACCGGGTAAAGAGGGAAAGGGTACCTCTGTAGAATTCAAGATCCTGACATGGAAGGCGGACCCACGGTTTCATTCAGCTCTGAAAGAGACTATTCAAAGGGAACCATTGGTCCCTTTCTCTTCAGGGGACCTTTCACACAGCGCTAGCGTCAGTAAGCAGCCCTGGTTCGGTGCCATTGTAGGGCAGTTGTGCAAGCCCTTATGCATGCCTTCTCAACAAGCTCTTCGGAGGCCTCTGCCGTCTCCCAACAACTTTCGGCACCAGCAGAGTCCCGGCAAAGAACCTCGGCTGCTTCACCCCTTAAGAGGAATAGAATATTCTCGGATACCATCGCATCCTCGATGGTGAAACTGACCCTTGTGAGGCCCTCAAGGCCAAACCTTCCTGGTACTCCTCCCAGACGCTCCCCTGGCTCACCTCTGTCGAGAGAGCGTCGCGAGGAGCAGGTGCTGGTCACCTCCCTTCCACCTTCGGAGGAAGACTCCTCTCGTGCAGAGAGCTCTACACTACTGGTAGGAACCATGAAGGATAGTTCCAACAGGCCTTCAATGTTGGAGTTGTACCTTCTTCCCCACAAGCAGTCGAAGGACACTAAGCGGCGTAGAGGACTTCCAGACCCACAGAATCCGTCAGCCACTCTAGGGATGTCCACAACCCACCCCGAGATGAGCTCTCAGAGGTGGAGGGAGGAGAGTTCGCTGTCAGTCCCACCTCAGAGGGGGACAGAAAGAATCGAAACATGCTTTCTGGCAAGTTCGGACTCTTATCAGGGTTCTCAGTGGGTTTGCCGACCCAGAGATATCCCCCCCCGGGAGGGCAAAGAAACGGTCCTAGATTGTGTCTTTATCACTCAGAAGCCCTCAAAGGCTCTCAGGGGCTGAAGAGTGCTCGGGCAACGGAGATCCTCAATCAGGAGGTCACGAAGTTTGCTATGCAGGCTACTTCGTGGCTGGATCTTTGGTTGGGTACCCTGGTAATCCTGGTATGGACCGTGGATTTTTCCAAAGAAAGTACCTGGTAGGCTAGGGAGACCTTCCCCCTCTCGGGTATTTGCACCATCGAGTTTCTTGCCCACCAAGTCTCGAAGTTGTGGGCAAATACCATCCTGAAATGTTGAGATGCATTATCTGAGAGGTTCCATCAGCAAGTCCCTAATGCCGAGATTGCTAGGCTCAGGAATTCCTCTCTAGAGGGATCCTCCTTATTTGAGCCCAAGGATGTGGAACAGGCTGCAGAGAGATGGAGGAAATCCCACCAGGACTCTCTCCTCTATAGGGCCTTAACATCCAGGCCCTACAAACCACCAGCTCCTCAGCAGCCAAACCCAGCCAAGACCTCAATGAGCAGGACGACAGCAAAGCAACTCGGGGCCGATCCCTGGAAAGTCTACGCAATTCATTCAGGATATCGTATTCCTTCCATGTCATCTCTCCTTCCCCTAATAAGGACTCCAGTTTCGATTACTCCTTTGCGATGGGATCAGTAAATGGGCTAGCCCTTTGGGCAGAAGTCCAGACCCTGTTGAAGAAGGGCGCTCTGCAGGAGGTCCTCGATGAGTCCCCAGGCTTCTTCAGTCGACTCTTTCTCGTGAAAAAGGCGTCTGGAGTCTGGATACCAGTTATCAATCTCTCAGCTCTGAATGAGTTTGTCAAGCAAACTCCGTTCAGCATGGAGACGGTAGACACGGCTAGACAAGAAACGGTAAGACCACAGGACTTCTTGTGCACATTGGACTTAAAGAACGCTTACTTCCAGAACTCAGTCCATCTGTCTTCAAGGAAGTACTCAAGATTCAGCCTATACAACAGGAAATATCAGTTCAGGGTACTGTGCTTCGGTCTTTCCACAGCACCCCAAGTCTTCACCAGTGTTCGCCCTTGGGCACACAGGATTGGCATCTGTCTCCTCCGTTATCTGAATGACTGGCTAATCTTAGCAGACTCTGTGTCAACCCTTCAACACCGAGACAAACCTCTGAGGCTTTGGCGAGATTTGGGGATCATGGTAAATCTTGAGGAGTCCTCCCTGCTTCTTACGCAAAGGCTGGTATACCTAAGCATGATTATAGACACCAATCTCCATAAAGCCTTTCCGTCAGATGACAGGATAACGAGGCTGAGAAAGGTCGCAACACCCTATCTCAGACGAGAAGAACTTCCAGCCCAAAAGTGGCTATGTCTCCTTGGGCAACTATCATCCTTAGCCAGTCTAGTTCCCAACGACCACCTCGGCATCAATTCCGGGTGAAATCAAGCTTTTGACTCCCCGGACACTTTGATCCCTATGGGACCAGCAGAACGGACGGACCTCGAATGGTGGATGACAGATGAGAACATTCGGAAGGACGTAGATCTTCTTGTCCTCCCAGATTTAATGCTGTTCTCAGACGCTTATAAAAAAAGGGGTGGGGGTCCCCACGTGCTGCACCACACGACTTCAGGTTTTTGGTCTGAGTCAGAAAAATACCTCCACATAAATCTCTTAGAGATGAAGGTCCTCTTTCTAGCCCTTCAACAGTTCTATTAGTTCCTGGCGGGCCACTCAGTGGTGGTGATGAGTGACAACACCACAGTAGTGGCTTACATCAACAAGCAAGGAGGTACTTTTTCGCAGCCCCTATCCCATTTAGCAGTAGAGATACTGGGATGCGCCGAGATTAATTCAATACCACTATCGGCACGCTTCATTCCAGGTAAGAGGAACGTGCTCACTGACAAGAGCAGAGCATCTTAGATAGTGAGTACCGAATGGTCTTTGGATCATCTAGTAGCCAACAAAGTCCTGACTTCGTGGGGTTCTCCGATGGTGGATCTCTTCACAACAGCCCTGAACTTCAGGCTCCCATTGTATTGTTCCCCAGTCCCAAACCCCAAGGCTCTCTGGCATGATGCATTCCAATAACGGTGGGACAACATCGATGTTTATGCCTTTCCCCCGTTCTGTCTGATGAGGAGGTTACTCAACAAGGCCAGAGCATTGGTCAATCTCTCAGTGACCCTAATAGCTCTGCTATGGCATCATGCAAAATGGTTTCCCGGCCCTTCTGCAACACCTGACGGAGTCTCCAAGAGAACTCCCTCCACGACAAGATCTACTCAGACAACCACATGCCAACATCTTCCATAAAGCTGTAGCTTCGCTTACAACTTCACGCCTGGAGACTATCCAACATCTCCTCTCTCAGAGAGGATTTTTGCAACAAGTTGCTAGCTGGATGTATGGATATCCGCAGAAGTCATCAGCAGCAGTCTACCAGGCAAAGTGGAATGTCTTCTGTGGTTGGTATCGTGGAAGGGGTATCTCTCCTCTCGATGCCACTATTCCAGCGATAGCGGAGTTCTTCGTGTATTTGCGTGCAGAAATGAGCCTTTCAATCTCGGCGGTAAAAAGCTATTGCTCAGCCTTAAGCCTAGCCCTTAGACTTAACGGAATGGATATTTCCTCATCTGTAGAACTTTCCTTACTCATACGGTCCCTTTCTAATGGGGCCACTTCCGCTTTAGACCTCTGAGTGGAGCTACTTCTAGTTCTCACTTCCCCCTATAGGTCCAAAAATGGATACCTGGAGAATGGATTATTTTTGGAGGTTTTCTCACGGTCAGCTCAGGCAGGGTATCTCCCTTCCTCATTGTGAGCCTTTTATTTTAAAGTACAGTACAAGGATTTATATTCGTATCCGAAAATCACAAATTTTAGTAATATGTATTTTTCCTGACAATACAAACGCAAGTCATTCAAGGTTTACTGTCCACCTATGGCTAGGGGCTCAAAAATGACGAATTGGGCCGTGTGGAAGAATTTAATAATCTCATCTTCTCCCTCACATTGCCATTAGTTTCCCACACAGGGCGCATTTCTTTTTTCCCAGCAGGGTCAGCAAGGCTTTTGTTTCTCTATTCAAAGGGCTCAGGTTTGTATAGTTGGAAAAAATAAAGTGACTAAAATTCTTGATTTCATTATTTTATCAGGCAGCTACACTTTATTGATCCATTATAACAATGCAAAATTCAGGGCAGCAGTTTTTCGATTTTGTGTCTAGACCTAAGAGTGTTAGTTTTTTACTATTCTTTAAATCAAAGATAGGCTCTTAGGTCTTTTGGCTACTCTTATGCTTAGGTGTAGGACACATTGATCACTGTAATGTATTACCCTTGTATAAAAGTATCTCTTAATTAAAAGATTTTATTTAGCTAAGCATAAAACTATGGATTTGTTTAGTTTTAGTACTATTTTTTTTGTATTTTTATTAATATTTTATCTTTATACTTTAGTAGTGTGCTTTTGTTTTTATGTACAAACAGTGTCGATGTCATATGTTGGATTATTCCAGAACTTTTTACATAGTCTTAGTTTTAATGGGAGAAATGTCCCGCTGTAGATATGTACCAAGTTTATTGTAGTGATTCATTATATTCATAGAAAATATTAAGTTTTGGTATATGTTAATAATTGCTTATCACTTACTGAATTACATATAATGTGAGTAAGTTTCTTGCCATTCTTGTATAAATGATAGAAGTTCAATTTCCGGGATTATTGTGTTTGTGATTTAGAAACTTTTATGACAACTCTAGATGCATCATTCAAAATGTTCCGACCATGTAATGGGACAAGTGGTCTTTAAGTGAGTTCTGTAACTCATGTTCTTTTATATGAAATGGTCATTCAAAGGATTAAAGAGCAAATATATTAATATACAAAACAAAGCATATTGCTTTCAACACCGCTACTTAAAATGTAAGCGTTTTATAAAGCAAGCAACGGAGGATACCATTAAATTCCTTTGTAAAAACGTTGAGTCACCGTAAAACCTGTAAAGTCTATTTTATAAATACATTTGAAGTAAATCTTTTACTGTAACCCAAGACTAGGCCATGAAGCAAGATAAATGATCTGGAACAATTTTATTCCCTCAACAAGTGAAAACAAACTGCTACAGTGTTAACAAGTATCCCATTCATTTTAACATGCACAAATTACATAGTCCTTATCAGATGTGTTGCATATTAATATAAAAAAAATGCTTATTGGCGACTTGAAAAACAAAAGGAACACAGAAGCAGAGAAATGTTTTCCCAGAGCCATGCAGTATTTACCTTAATCCTATTTATTTGTAAGTTCATTGCTGATAAGATGATATTTCCCTGTGAATTCTTGGATTGTGATTTGGCAAGGGTTACATTGTATTTTCCCCTTTAAAAGAAGGCCATGCAGACGAAAGCATAGGTTCAATTGTACTTGGTCAGTCCATTAATGTAGCACAGCTAAGTATCCTCTAGGAGGTACTAACAGTGTCCCACTCAGTTGTAGTTTAAGTAATAATAGACAAAAGCATTAAGATTCAACTTCACACATTATTTTTCTTCATTGAAATTTATATTCACTAGAAATGCTTTTCTCATAATACCGAGTGCTATATGGAGTTTGCGAGAACGTTCTGTATTGCCCCCAAAATAAATTTAAATTGCAATGGTGGTCTTACTTCATAACTGATGGCTCCTCACTTTATCTTAGTACGATAAGATATGTATTATAGGAATATAAGGTTATAGTGAATGGAAATATAGCATCAGTCTTTCACACAAAGAGGGCCAGGCCAGTATTCAGGATAAATGGGAAAGAGTCTAATGAAGAAAGATCTGAAAACAAGTATTCTTAGTGTACAGGAAGAGTTAAATGGCAGGACAGGATTAGAAATGAAACTATAAAAGAAATTACTCGAGTGCCATATGTGGATGAAATCATGGTGAGGGGTAGATGGAGATGGTTTGGGCATGCTCTTCGCACTCCCCAAGAGAGATTAGTTCACCAAACGTTTACCTGGGCTCCACAAGGCACTAGAAGAATTGGAAGACCTAGGCCTACATGGCTTAGGACCAGAAAGCGTGAAGTAGGAGATGATGAATGGAGAAGTATTGAATTAAAAGCTCAAGACAGAGACGGTTGGCGAAATCTAACCGAGGCCCTTTGCATCAATAGGTGCAGGAAGAGATGATGATGATGACAGGAGTAGAAGCGTAATTGTAAGAGACAAATAGCGCATACAAGAGTTTAAAAGAAGATGTAATGGTTTGCGGACTGTGGCCAAAGGTAGCACCCAAACTGCCTAGTGTCCGAATGCCAACCACAACCCGACGTTCACTACACAACAAATATACAATTGTGGATTACCCAAATATCTAGGTAACAGGTTAAAAGAACAGAGCACTGGGCACCACCCCTTGATTTATACTGGGCAAGGGAACCCAGCTAGAACCTGACATACCCCTTTGCTTCTCCTGCCTTTAGCTTGCTGATCATAAGTAAAAGTATAAGAACATTAGGTGAAAGGGAATATTATAATTAATAGACTAAGAAAAAAACATTGGCTGAGAAGGGGAGCACATTGGTGTAAGGAATTGGAATGATATGCTGTATTCATAAAAACAAAAAATATTTATTTGAAAAAACTGTTAGGATTACATTAACATTGACTCGTTAATCCAAATAGAAAATTAAAGGCCAAATTAGCATCCCTTTACGTAAAACTTCAGCATCAGGGTAACAAGATCAACAAATTTTGAATAAGAATAAAAGATTATTCACAAGCTGGACACTCAAGTTTTCTAAGCCATCTCAAACCAACCACCCATAAGAAAATATAAATCTGTGAAAATACAGTACTATAGAAATTTTCCCTGAATCAATACTGTCCCTTCAATATCCAGTTCACCACTAAGCTGCAAAGTCACTTAAAATTATCAAACTCTGAACAGTATGGCCGCATACGATGCCGTGCAGATCTCTGCAGGCCCAAAATAACAATGTCTCAAAAATTTTGTCAACAACAGTAGAGCCTAAATCTCTCATTCTTGGAAGGGGTTTTGAATAAGTCTGAAAACAATTCAGACTAAACTCGACCACAGTCACTCTCCTCCTAACATCTGAAATAACTTTTTGGGCCCCTGACCAGATATGCCATTTCAATAGCTCTGTTAACTATTAATTTGTTGCAACACTGAGTACTTACCTCGAACTACTTTCTTAGGAGTATCTGCGATCTCCTTCCAACCGACCAGAGTTTTGTGTAGTTTACCCTACTCCCATTTTCTATGAGGGGTAACCTCAGGTGGTGTGATAAACGCCCTGAGGCGACCCCGGGTCAGAGAGCATGCTTGCTCAGGTCTGGATCCCCAGTAAGTTCTCTGGTCGCGTCGCGATAACATCACGACACGCTCCTTATCCAGTGTGACCCTTTGTGTCCCCGACCCCCTTTGTGTCTCACGCGGTTCCCACGTGGTACCTTTGTGCTCCCCCTTATCCTTTCCTTTTGTGTTCCTGTGTCTCGCGGTGCCTTATTAGTGCGTAATGAAGCATCCCCGCCGTTGTCCTGGGCCTATGGCCAGTAAATCGTGTGGTGCTTTCCTGTCGAAACCTGAAGTTGACCCGCACTCTTTGTGTTCTTCGTGTAGGGGCAGTGTGTGTTCCCCTACAGCCACGTGCCTGGAGTGCGAGTCCTGGAACGAGATGCAGTGGGTGCGTTACGGCACCAAAAAGAAGAAGGCGTCGAAGAGATCGCCTAAGAAGCCGAGCGTCTCTTCTCCTCTTGCTTCGCCGGGCGTATCGTCAGACAGAGCCTCGCTGCCGCCTTCCCCTAGCCAGAGTAGGGGACGAGGTAAGTCAGTTGGGGGGAAGAGGCCTGTGGCCCTTCCCCAGGAATCTGGTGCAAGCAGGGCCAGTCTCCTCAGATGATCCTATGTGGGGAAAAACTGTGCCTACCTCTTCTCCCGCCTCGTGGGCGTGTTTTTCAGGTGCTTCCGCCGTCGTCGGACTCCCTCGCGTGGGCGCTGCCGAAGACGCCCTTCAGGTCTCCGTTGAGGATGGAGGAAGGTTTTGAAACCTGGTCCCCCATCGAGGAGCTCCCACGCTCCCCTCCAGCGCCTTCAGCTACGTTTCCGTCCGTCTTCCTACAGCCCTCTTCTCCCATCGAGCGACGCGTGGACCCATCAACAACGCGGCACGAGTCGGGCCCGCCGGTGAGAACATGCAAGTCGTCGGGCTCCTCGGTCGAAGCTTACTCTTGCTCCTCGGAAGACGGAGCCCCGAGGGACCATAGGAGACGTCGTGAGAGGTCCCGCAGGAGACGTTCTTGTTCTCGCTCCCGCTCCAGATCCCGCCACGGGGGTAGGCACTCTAGATCTCCCTGGAGGAAGTTTAGGAGAAGTGACTCCCCGGGGGAAGAATGGGTCGTCATCCCTCGTAGCAAACTTCTCGAGATGTCAGCAGTTCCGGGCCCCTCGAACTGGCTCCCAAGGGCTCGCTCACCAGTAAGGTACGTATCCAGCGGCAGATACGATCGACGGAGGGAGTCGTCTCTTCAGGTCCCAGCAGACAGGCATAAGTCCGCGAAGGTTCCGACTCCATCCGCCCAGCAGAGAGAGTCACCCCTTTGGTCTGGCAGCCGCGTCCCGACCTCCAAGTCAATGTCGAGTCGGCAGGAATGAGACAAGCAACCCCCTTCGACGAGCAAGCCTGCATCTACCTGTACCTCCGTAAGTAGGGATAAGTCCAGGACGGAGGCCTCCGTCCCAACGGCAATGGCCGTCCTACGCCCTGAGCCGCCGAAGTTGGACCATTCCAAGATGTTTCCTCCTCCCCGCGCGGCGACCTCCGTCGGAGGACCTCCGTCACAGGCAGCGGGGCGTCCTACGGAGGAAATGGACGACAACGTAGAAGGTTCAGCAGCAGAAGTTTCGGCCTACAGGAGGGTAATAGGACTCATTAGGAGGCATCACAGACTGGACGAACCCGAGCCCTCCTCCGATAAAGTCTGGCTCTCGAGCCTCAGCAAGCTGGTTGATGCCCCGGTGCAGCAGAGACCTTCGCTAGCCCTGCCTTTGGCTAGGGATGTTAGGCTGGGTAGGGCTCACGTGGACAAGATCGTGGCCAATCATGCAGAAGCCCCCAAGACCTAGAGTTCCTCCAAGCTTCTTCAAGGCCTAAAATCCCAAAGCCGGTTTTACCTTCCTGAAGGGCATCGCTCAGGTCCCTGTACTGTGGAGCCTGCAATCGCCATTCTGGGACAAGGAGCAGCTGAAGAGAGCTACTACCGCCCCGATTTGTTTCTCCCCTTCAGAAGCTGCCATGATGGAGGAGATAGCCAAGGACCTGGTGAACGTTTCCTCATGGCTGGATTGGTGGGCCTCCACGCTAGTAGGCTTCCAGTCCTCCTACGACCTCACTATCCCGGAGAACCAGGCCTTACTGAAGGAGCTGAATAGCTCGGGAGGTAAAGCCCTTGAGTTTCTCTCATACCAATCCATCGCGCAGGCCGCCAATTGGGTTCTGCGGAAAAGGGACACGGTGCTCAACAAGCTCGTAAGGAGGCTCCCGGACAGAGAAGCCAGGTCCCTGAGGAGCCTACCCCTGTGGGATGACTTAGTTTTCCCCCTGAAGGCAGTGGAAGAGACGGTAGAGGGGGTCAGGAAGCTGAAGGATACGGGAGACTTCAGACCCCCTCCAGCGAGAAGACCTACCCATAGAAGGGCACCCTCCGACGCCTCCCTTCCTCCTCGCGCCTCAACTAGTCAACCCAGGAGAGACGCCCCTACTACGGCCTGGTCTCAGTCTTCGCAGCCCTCCTGTAGAGGAACGTCTTCAGCACAGTTATCCTTCAGGCCTTCCTATGCGGCAGCCAGAAGAGGTCGTTCAGGCCGTGCCTCTAGAAGGAGATAGGGAGAGAGGCCTCCTACTCCTGCCGAAGCCTCAGGTGGGGGGATACCTCGAACATTCTTAGCAAGCATGGAGAGACCATGGAGCAGATCCGTGGACCGTAGCAGTCCTGAAGGAAGGGTACAGGTTGCCCTTCCTGGCAGACCCCCCACCTCTAATGCCAGATCAACAGGCAGAGTGGTTGGCACTCAAGGACCCCTTGAGAAGGACGGCCCTACAAGAGGAGGTCTCTGCGATGCTGGCGAAAGGGGCGATAGAACCAGTCAAGAACCCGGGCCCGGGGTTTTACAGCAGACTCTTCCTGGTGGAGAAAGGGGGCTGGAGACCAGTCATAGACCTCTCAGCCCTCAACAAGTTCGTGTGCAAGACCGACTTCAAGATGGACACCCCGAAGTCGGTCCTAGCGGCCTTGAGGGAGGGGGACTTCATGATGTCCATAGACCTCAAGGACGCATACTTCCAAATCCCTGTTCACCCCTCCAGCAGGAAGTACCTAAGGGTGAAATGGGGTGCCCAAGCATTGCAGTTCAAGACCCTCTGCTTCGGTCTGCCCACAGCCCCTCAGGTCTTCACGAGGGTCTTCACAACAGTCTCAGCCTGGGCACACGAACAGGGCATCCGCCTGATTCGGTACCTGGATGACTGGTTGTTGCTTTCAGCCTCAGGGGAAGTACTGAGGGAGCAAGGCGCGAAGCTCCTGCGGTTCTGCAACGTCCTAGGTATCATCATCAACCTAGAGAAGTCCCAACTGATACCCTCCACCAGGATGACCTACCTCAGAATGGTCCTGGACTCCTGGTTGGCGAGAGCTTTCCCTTCCGTGGAGAGATTAGACAACTTGGACCAGATCCTCCGGCCCTTCCTGTCGGACCAGCCCTGGAGAGCCAAGGACTGGCAAAGACTGATAGGCCACCTCGTGTCGTTGGAGAAGCTAGTCCCCCAGGGGAGACTCAAACTCAGGGGAGTTCAATGGAACCTGAAGGAGACCTGGACCCAGAGAGACTCCCCCCACAAGGTGGTCCTGGTGTTCCTGGAGACGAAGGAAGTCCTAGAGTGGTGGCTCGCCAGATCGAGCACCCTCAAGGGAATGCCCTTCGCAGCCGACCCTCCGGAAATGCTTCTGTTCACGGACGCATCCAAGGAGGGGTGGGGTACCCATCTCGTCGGCAGGACAGCAAGACGAAGTTGGACGGACGAAGAGAAAAACCAGCACATAAACGTACTAGAGATGATGGCAGTGCGAAGATGGTGCCTAGAGTTCGTCCATCGGCTCCGGGGAAACACCGTGGCACTGATGTGCGACAACGCCACGGTGGTGGCCTACATAAAGAAACAAGGAGGACTATAATCGAAGGAGTTGTGCGTCCTCACGATGGGACTGCTGGAATGGGCTGAAGAGGAACAGATCAAGATCTCAACAAGGTTCATTCCAGGGAAGAGAAACGTCCTGGCCGACGGCCTCAGCAGGATGGGTCAAGTGGTAGGATCAGAGTGGTCCTTGCACCCGGAAGTGGCCAAGACCTTCATTCAGAAATGGGGATCACCAGTGTTGGACCTCTTCGCCAGATCCAGAAGCGGCGTTCAAGGACGCCTTCCAGCTCCCTTGGGACAACCTCGACGTTTACGCCTTCCCTCCCTTCGGGATGCTCAGACAGGTCCTCAACAGGATGAGGCGAGCGAACAACCTGTGGATGACTTTGGTAGCGCCCTGGTGGCCGGAGAGAGAGTGGTTCGCGGATCTAAAGGAACTGGCGCGCCTTCCACCTTGGCCCCTTCCGGATAGGCCAGACCTTCTCCGGCAGCCCCACTTTCAAAGGTTCCACGAGAGCCTTCGGTCCCTCCGCCTTCACACGTGGAGGATATCGAGCGTCTCCTGAGGAAGGAGGGATATTCTTCGAGAACGGCAGCAAGGATGTCATGGTATCTGAGGCGTTCATCAGCGGCAGTATACCAGGCAAAGTGGGCCACATTCACTAAGTGGTGCGTCTCGAGGAACATCCAACCATTGAGGGCCTCCATTCCAGAGATAGCGGACTTCCTAGTCTATCTCAGGGACGAGGTAAACATGTCCATCCCAGCCATCAAAGGAGTCCGGGCTGCTCTGGGTCAAGTCTTCCTCCTGAAGGGCATCGACCTGGGTGCCTCCAGACATATCTCGATGCTCATCAGGAGATTCGAACAATCGTGCCCCCCTCAAGCAAGTAGGGTGCCCCTGTGGGACGTGGCCAGAGTCCTGAAGATGCTGTCAGAACCTCCCTTCGAACCCCTAAAGGACATCTTGGACAAGGAACTCACCCTCAAGACAGTTTTTCTGTTAGCTCTGGCATCAGCAAAACGGGTAGGGGAGTTGCACGGACTGTCGTACGAGGTGTCACACTCGAAGGGTTGGCGCGAGGCTACCTTCAGGTTTGTCCCATCCTTCGTGGCAAAGACTCAGAATCCAGCCGTTTGGGATCCCAAGTTTGAAGGGTTCTCAGTGCCGGCAATCCCTCGATCGGACAACACGAGGGACTTGCTGCTGTGCTTTGTCAGGGCAGTACGAAAATACTTAGAGAGGACAGCCAGACTTCAACCCGAGATCAAGAGTCTGTTCGTCTCCTCGGGACTAGTGAAGAAGCCAGTCTCCAAGAATACTATCTCCTTCTGGCTACGGCAGGTGATCGTCAGGGCCTACAGTAGTGCAGGGGTCCCCCTTCCAGGAAAGCCCAGACCCCACGACATTAGGGGTCTAAGTACTTTATTGGCATTTGAGAAGAATATGGCAGTGGGCCAGATCCTGAGGGCAGGTACTTGGTCTAACCAGTCGACCTTCACAGCTCACTACTTGAAGGACTACTCGAGGAAGTCCCTGGATGGGTTCTCGATAGGTCCCATCATTTCCGCGCTCCAAATGGTTTAAAGGTGTAGCCCCAGTGATAACCGCGGGTAGTAAGTCCAAGAGACACAGGTTCCTTCCTTGACCCCCTTGTTCTTCCTTCCTCTGCTCCCTTACGGAAATGACTCCAGTAGTCCCCTGAAACTGCCATGGGATACACTATCTTTGGAAGGACATGTCTCCTAGGATTTCTTGCAGAGGTGAGTTACTTAGACACTAAGATGGGATTTTGTGTAGTTTTTCCTATTCTCTCGTGTTTTCCTTGGGGTCAGCAGAACCTAGTCTCCTATCTAGGTTCCTCTTATATACTTCTTACGGTCTCTAGGTCCTGAAGGACACTCCCACCTCCTAAGGTATAAGTCTCCTAAGAAAGTAGTTCGAGGTAAGTACTCAGTGTTGGAACAAATCACAAATTTTAAGTAATTTGTATTTTTCCTAACAGTACTTACCTCGAACTACTTTTGAGTAATGGCCCACCCATCCTTCCCCGAGTGCCTTGCTAGACCTCATAGAAACCTAAGCTATCAAGAACTTACTGGGGATCGAGATCTGAGCAAGCATGCTCGCTGACCCGGGGTCGCCTCAGGGCGCGTATCACACCACCTGAGGTTGCTCCTCATAGAAAATGGGAATTGGGTAAACTACACAAAACTTTGGTCGGTTGGGAAGAGATCCCAGATACTCCTAAGAAAGTAGTTCGAGGTAAGTACTGTTAGGAAAAATACAAATTACTTAAAATTTGTGATGTTTATGACACACTCTCATATAGCGAAATTCTTCCTCGTTACTTCGCACATCGAAATAAAATATTAACTTTACTGTGTTGACTGTCGAAAACGAGCAATCGCTAATATCCTTATAATACATTGGTTGTGGTGTTATTCAGTCAAACACTTGATGGGACTTACAGTTCACAGGCAATATAATATGAATACAGAGCAGCATCACAGACCACTACACACTGGTAACAGGCCATCAATCACATTCATAATTGTTATGAGCAGTACTAGACGGATACTCTGTTTCTATATACATACAGTAGTCTCAATAATAAACATCCCTTACACTCCCTACTGAGTGTAGGGGGCTGCTGTCAATACCTGGAAAGGAATAATAACAGATTAAGACATTTTTTGGAAAGAGTGTCTTTAAAGATAAAACAAAAATCAAATAATGTGTTTCATGCACACAAACCTTTAAAGTTTTCTTAGACACAAAACCTTATATATTGCAAAGTTAGATTAATCATAACAAGCTACCTATGATTTAACTTTGATTTTTATACAAAAGAAAATTTTACTTAGTGAAGTTATCTCTGGAAATACATCTTAACTTTGGATTGAAATCAACGTGAAAGAAGCCCTAAAAGATAGTGCATTCCTGCTCGGGGTGGGGGGGCATCCACTCTTGGCTAATGTGTGTTTTAAGTGTTCATTACTTTACTTTCTTCTTCCCAAATGGATCTCTAGGTGCTGGAAACTTGCATTTATTTTACCCTTTTTTATACTTGATGGGAACCATTTAGGCCAACCTAAACCCAATTGTAAAATGTAATTTGTTCCGTAACGGAAATACAAACCACGGTATTTACATAGGGTTTACTTTCGCCGTAGCTGAAAATGACGAGGCATTAGATTTTAACGAGGGTTAACTACCCCCGCGCTAGTTAGCAAGGGGGTAGGGGAAGGGGTAGCTTGCTACCCCTCCCCCCCACACACCGGTGAATTGTCTCACTTCACTTTTGGCTCGGACGATGAGCAGACGTGTCTGTCTTTCGTCCTCGCTTTTGACAGCCTTAATCTGTTTTTTCTTTTTCTTCAGCTTTGTGTGTTTGGAAGTTGGCCTCTACCTTCATCGCAATTATGCGAGAGTGCCCTGGACTCTTCGGCCGCCCCTGTGGAACTTTCATGTCGGCGGTCGAGAAGGATCCCCACACCCTTTGCCCGCAGTGTCGAGGTCAACGGTGTGCTAGAGACTTAACTTGTAGTGAGTGCAGGGAGTGGTCTACCTCCCAGTGGGAGAGGTTTGCCCGGCGGCGTAAGAAGAAGTCCAAGAGAAACCTTTCTCCTTCAAGGGCTGCCTTGAAGAAGGAAGGCTCCAAGGACTCTTCTTCCGCCGCCCGAACCTCCTCCGAAATTCCCACTCGGTCGGTCTCTCGTGAGAGGCCGTCGAGTGGTAGCGTAGGCCATTGTTCTGTTTCCCGACCTCGGGATGCAGGAGAGGGCGTTGCCTCCCATAGCGGGGCAGCTCCCCCTCCTCCTCCGGGGGAGGATTTTGATTCTCATTACGATGATGACCATGCTGTGTCTAATGATGATCTCTTTCAGCTTTGGGCTTCCTTGGGGCTTAAGGGCTTGCCCTCCAAGGAAGCCCATTTGACCTGTTCCAGTTGGGGGCTGCTGTCAAGCAATCGCCGGTAATAGCAGAGGTAGACCCTCTGTCTATTGTCGACGTGGTTGTGGCAGAGGCTTCCGATGGGTCTGGTCAAACCTCTGCTGCTGCTGCTATTGCGGACGTTGCTGAAGGCTCAGCCTCCCCTTCCGAAAATCCTTCGAGGGGGAAGTCGAGTCCCACAGTCTCTCCTGCGTGTGCGTCTCCTCCTCGGGGGAGCGCACTGACAGAGACTCCTCTTCGAAGGACCGACGATGTGGATGCCCTTCCTCGAGGTCTCCTTCGCCGTAAGGCTCGTCCTCCTCTTCGCCGTAAGGCTCGTCCTCCTCTTCGCCGTAAGGCTCGTCCTCCTCTTCACCGTAGGGGCCTTCCTTCTCCCTACTAGGGAGTTAAGAGGCGCCTCTTCGGGTCGTCTTCACCACCGCCTTCCCCTGCAGAGGATTATTCTTGTCGTGAGCAGACAGTAGCAGCCACGTCCTTGGACCTCTCCGCAGATCGCTCACGATCTCTTACGCCTGCCAGACCTTCCAGTCCTTCCGGCCTACCTTCCCCCCTTGGATGCAGATGCGCAGCAGGCGCCTTCTCACCCCGTCACCCGACGGGCACCGGTTCCTTCGGGGATAAGGGATGTCTCCCATGGTGTGGGTAAATCCCTTGCGCGCCAGGTTTCCCTTGCGCGCTCAGCTGCGCGTTCGCGCGCAGTAGCGCACATGCGCTCTCCTGAGCTGCAGCCTTCAGACTCGCCTCGCCAGCGCTCTCCTGCTCGCCAGTGCTCCCCTGCTAGCCGTCAGCACCCTTCTGTTCCTGCTGCGCGCCAGGCGCGCCTTCCGTCTCCTGAGCGCCCACGATCTCCTGCTCGTCAGCGCGCACCTTGTTCCTGATGCGCACCCTGCGCGCCAACGCTCTCCTACGCGCCCTAGATCTTTGGATCTGGACGCAGGCAAGGACCTCACTTCTTCGCCTCGCCCTCGCACTCCTGTGCGCCCATCTTTGCCTGCGCAACAGCGCGCATGCACTCCGGTGCGCACTTCAAGAGTTCCTGCGCGCTCGCGTGCCCACGATTCTTCTTCTGAGCCCGACCGCGAGCGTTCGCCCTTGCGCGTTTCCTCGCCATCTGATCCTGCGCCCCAGCTGACTGCGCGTCGACACCCTCCTGCACGCCAACAATCTCCTGAGCGCCGGCGCGATCCTTCGCCTGTGCGCAAGCGCTCGCCAACGCCCCAGCGTGCCCATGACTCGGATCGTCACAGGTCTCCGACGCGCACACTCGCTTAATCTCCTGCATGCGGTCGTTCACCTGCACGTACTACGCACCATCGCTTGCCCACACGCCATCGATCTTCAGTGCGCCGTCGATCTCCTGTGTTTCATCGTTCTCCTGACCGACAGCGATCTCCTCTACCCTCGCGCGCTCATTCACCTGCGCGCCCCTCGCCAGCGCGCCCTCGTGCCCACTCACCCGCGCGCGAACGCGTCTGCGCGTGTTTATCTCTGCGCGACTGCGCGCCCGCACGCGACCCTCTGAATGCTCCATCGCGCCAGCGCGACCCCCGTTCTCGCCGGGTCCCGCAGCTCATGCCTACGACAGGGACGCGTACTTCCAGATCGCCATCAGGATCGCCACTGCACAAGCGCAGGGCTCTCACCCAGGACCAGGAAGAGTCACCGGAGAGGTCCAGGCAACATTCTTCCCTTTCTTCTTTTCAGGTAGGCCCCGTTGCGTCCACTCCGAAGGATCAGGAGATCCCCTTCCCTCCAGCGGGGATTACTGACACTGCGTCCGTCACCCGTCAGTCTTGGTTTGGTCACCTGATGAAAGGTGTGCAGGCTGTGAAGCTGGCCCTCGCTGATCTGGGACTCAGACCAAAGACAGACTTGCCCCCGCTGAAGAGAAGGAGAGGAGTGGACTTCGTGGTGACTTCTCCCTGGGAGAAGTTGGCTCCTAAGAGGTCCGTCAGGAAGGCTCCATCCCCTTCGCGGTCGTTTTCTCCTTCTCCTGTGGACGAAGCCTTTCCGTCCTCATGAGAGTCCAGCGAGGTGAGGGCCTCTCCCACGGCACCAATGGGGGGAACCCCACCTCCAGGAAGAGAAACGTCTCGCGTGGAAGGTACCTTCCAGACCTCTTTGCTGGACTCCTGTATCCCGCCCAGGAGGGAACCCAAGGACTCAAAGACGATTCCTAAGTCGTCTTCACGGATCCGTCCAGAGCCAACCAGACCCCGGGAGAACGTCCACGTGTCCCCAAGAAGAGCTTCTGGGGACGGGAGACTTAGCTGCCAGTCCACAGGGAGGAGAGCAGCATGAGTCTGAGCATGCCTTCTGGCAGGTCTTGAATCTGATGAGGCAACTCAACAGGTTCAAGGACTCGGAGATCTCCCCTCGCGAAGGCAAGGATACAGTCCTAGACCAAGTCTATGGTACCCAGAAACCCCCAAGGGCCAGTGCAGCTTTGCCTTATTCCCAGGGGGTGAAGAGTGCCAGAGACAAGGTCGAAGCCCAGGTCTCGGAACTCGCCTCCTCCAGCCGTTCTTCTGCCGGGAACAAATTCCTCCCACCTCCTCATTTACAGCAGAGGAGGTATTTTGAGATCATGGGGGAGTCCAGTGTAGCTCTTCCCCTCCACCACTCGGTGGAAGAGCTCACAAGGGGAACTCCTCTTGAGAAGCTCTCCTCCCGGCAGGTGACATTCTCGGCTTCGGAGATCCTTAGCCAGGAGAAGGTCGCGAAGTGTGCCATGCAGGCCACTTCGTGGCTGGACGTCTGGCTGGGTTCTCTGGGCATCCTATTGTGCTTCGAGGACTTGTCTAAGGAGAGCAATAGGAAGGCCCTGGAGACCTTCCTCCTCTCGGGCCCTCGCTCCATCGAGTTCCTGGCCCACCAGGTTACCAACCTGTGGGCCAACTCGATCTTAAAGCGACGCGATGCGGTGACCGAGAAGTTTCATCCGAAGGTCCCCGCTGTGGATGTCTGCAGGCTCAGACACTCCTCCATCCTTGGAGGAAGCTTGTTTAAGCCCAAGGATGTAGAACGCACAGCTGAGAGGTGGAAGAAGTCGAATCATGATTCGCTCCTCCAAAGGGCCCTCACATCTCGGCCCTACAAGCCTCCAGCTCCACAACAGCATCAACAGCAGCCTCGCAGGACACCGAAGCAGGCTCCAGCAGCTAAGACGAAGGTGTTTAAGCCCCAGCCCTTTCCTGTCAAGGACAAGAGGGGTGGAAAGTCCTCCAGGGGAGGCAGGAATCCTAGAGGGAGTGGCCATAAACACTAGGATTGGCAGTCCCCCTGCGTGTCCACCTGTGGGGGGATGCCTACAAAGTTGCGGGCACAGGTGCCAGCAACATGGGGCCGATTCCTGGACAGTCTCTGTGATCCGCCAAGGATATCGCGTCCCATTCACAACATCTCAACCTCCCCTGACAGCGAATCCAGTGTCATTGAGCTCCTATGCCATGGGATCGGCAAAGGGCTAGTCCTTCGGGCAGAAGTCGAGACCATGCTCAAGAAGGATGCTCTCCAAGAGGTCGTCGACAGCTCCCCAGGCTTCTTCAGTCAACTCTTTCTTGTAAAGAAGGCGTCTGGAGGCTGGAGACCCGTCATCGATCTCTCAGCTCTGAACAAGTTTGTCAAACAAACTTCGTTCAGCATGGAGACAGCGGACACGGTCAGACTTGCAGTGAGACCACGACTTCATGTGCACACTGGATCTGAAGGACGCGTACTTCCAGATCCCAATCCATCCGTCTTCCAGGAAGTACTTGAGATTCAGCCTAGACAGCAAGACCTACCAGTTCAAGGTACTGTGCTTCGGTCTCTCCACAGCACCTCAGGTGTTCACCAGAGTGTTCACCCTGATTTCGTCGTGGGCACACAAGAACGGCATCCGTCTCCTCCGATATCTGGACGACTGGCTGATCCTGGCAGACTCAAAGTCGACCCTTCTTCGACACCGAGACAGGCTTCTGGGACTTTGCCAAGATCTGGGGATCATGGTAAATCTCGAGAAGTCCTCTCTGCAGCCAACCCAACGACTGGTATATCTAGGCATGTTATTAGACACCAATCTCCACAAAGTCTTTCCATCAGACGACAGGATAGCAAGGCTGAGGAGGGTTGCAGAGCCCTTCCTCAGGCGGGAAGAGCTTCCAGCCCAATCATGGTTACGTCTTTTAGGTCTCCTAGCCTCCCTGGCCCGTCTGGTCCCGAACGGCCGTCTCAGGATGAGATCCCTGCAATGGCAGCTCAAGTCCCGGTGGAATCAGGGCACCGATTCCCCGGACTCTTTGGTCCCTATAGGACCCACGGAACAGGCGGACCTGTGGTGGTGGCTGATCGACGAAAACCTACGAAAGAGAGTGGATCTTCTCGTCCTTCCCCCGGATTTGACACAGTTCTCGGACGCGTCAAAAGAAGGGTGGGGGCCCACATTCTGAACCAGAGGGTCTCAGGCCTTTGGTCAGAATCAGAAAAGTACCTACACATCAACCTGCTAGAGATGAAGGCCGTGTATCTGGCCCTTCAACAGTTCCAACGGACCCTGTCGGGCCACTTCGTGGTGGTGATGAGCGACAACACCACGGTAGTGGCTTATATCAACAAGCATGGAGGTACCTTTTCACATCAGCTATCCCATCTTGCAGTAGAGATTCTGAGGTGGTCCGAAGTCCACTCGATAACACTATCAGCTCGCTTCATTCCTGGCAAGAGGATTGTGCTCGCCGACAGTCTGAGCAGAGCTTCGCAGATAGTGAGTACCAAGTAGTCTTTGGATCCTCAAGTAGCCAACAAAGTCTTGACTTTGTGGGGTTCCCCCGACAGTGGACCTGTTCGCAACGGCCTTGAATTTCAAGCTGCCTCTGTACTGCTCCCCAGTCCCGGACCCCAAGGCTCTCTGGCAAGATGTCTTCCAACAACGGTGGGACAACATCGACATGTACGCCTTCCCACCGTTTTGTCTAATGAGAAGGGTGCTCCACAGGACCAGACTATCGGTCAACCTGTCTATGACCTTAATAGCTCCTCTATGGCATCACGCGGAATGGTTCCCGGATCTTCTGCAATTCCTAACGGAACCTCCGAGAGAACTTCCCCCACGACACGAGCTACTCAGACAACCACATTGCAACATCTTCCACAAAGCCGTAGCCTCGCTTCGGCTTCACGCCTGGAGACTATCCAGCGTCTCCTCACGGAGAGAGGCTTTTCGCAGCAGGTTGCGGAAAGAATGTCTCGACACCTGCGGAAGTCCTCCATGGGAGTCTACCAGGCAAAGTGGAGAGCCTTCTGTGGTTGGTGTTGTGGGAGGGGTATCTCCACTCGATGCCACTATTCCAACAATAGCGGAGTTCCTCGTGTATTTGCGGAAGGAAATGCGCCTTTCGGTCTCTGCGGTGAAAGACTATCGCTCAGCCTTAAGCCTGGCCTTTAGGCTGAAAGGAGTGGACATTTCTTCCTCGCTAGAACTCTCTTTACTCATACGTAGCTATGAGCTTACCTGCCCTCAGTCGGAAGTGAGACCCCCCTTCGAACCATTACGCCAGGCCTCTGATCGCCACCTGACTTGGAAGACGGCTTTCCTACTCGCGTTGGCCTCTGCCAAACGAGTTAGTGAACTTCATGGTCTCTCATACGACATCGCCCATTCAAGGGGATGGGGGGAGGTAACGTTCAGGTTCGTCCCTGAGTTTGTTGCCAAGACTCAGAACCTTGGAGTGCCGGACCCACGGTTCGACTCCTTCAGGGTCACGAGTCCGTTCTGTAACAAGTGACCCAGACCATCTGCTATTATGCCCAGTGAGGAGTCTGAGGCGTTGCTTGAAGAAAACAGCTGCAGTTCGTCCCCGCGTGCAGGCGTTGTTCGTAAGCACGGGAAGGACTAAGAGGAGGGTCACCAAGAATACCATCTCGGCCTGGATTCGAAGGGTTATCCATCACGCCTTGAATCCTGACCCTCCTCCGTCACGTCGCCCTAGAGCACACGACGTCGGGCATCGCTACGTCCCTGGTCTTTAAGAGAAACTTCTCTGTGACGCAGGTGCTACAAGCTGGGGTCTGGAAGCATCAAATGACCTTCACAGCCCACTACCTGCAGGATGTGACCCACAGGAGCCTCGATACTTTTTCTATCGGCCCCGTGGTGGCTGCACAACAGCTGTTCTAACCTCAGGCTCCTTATTGGACAGGTAGCAGAAGGTTGAGGGCATTGTTATCCGGTCTCAGTCTGAGTGAATGAAAGAGTATGTCTGGCCCTTACTTCTTTCTTCATCGTCTCCTCTCTTGGGGAAAGCAGCATCCTGGTCTCTGCATAGCTGACCTCAACCTCTGCAGGTAAACCATGCTCCCTTGTGTTCCTAGTATTAAGTTAATACTGTCGCGTTCCCCATACCCTGACGAGGTGGTATTGGGAACGTCCTAGCCTAGAATTCCATCTAAAGGATTCCAGGTCAACTTCCTAGGATGAGTTACACTCTATTCCTCCACACACAAGCTTATGTAGGCCACACGTTCCTTACAGAGCAAGGAACTTGCGAGGTGCAGGGACTCTTTTTCTCGAGTGCTGCTCACTCTGATTCTGAGTCCCCGGGTAAGCCAAAGCCAGTAAGGCTGGGGACTTTCCACCCTTCCTAAGGGTAAGTCGCCCTATGTAAATAGCGTGGTTTGTATTTCGGTTACGGAACAATGACAAATTCGGAGATAATTTGTATTTTTCCTAACCATACAAACCATAGCTATTTACACATATTTGCCCACCAGCCCTGTCCCCCAAGACAAGTCCTACCTCTAAGTGAAGTGAGACAATTTACCGGTGTATGGGGAGGGGGGTAGCAAGCTACCCCTTCCTCTACCCCCTTGCTAACTAGCGAGGGGGTAGTTAACCCTCGTTAAAATCTAATGGCTCGTCATTTTCAGCTACGCCGAAAGTAAACCCTATGTAAATAGCTAAGGTTTGTATGGTTAGGAAAAATACAAATTATCTCCGAATTTGTCATTTTTCACTAATAAATCTTTTCTTTCTTATTTTAGGTTACAAGTATTTTATTAGTTATCCATTGGTTTGAAAGGAAAGGAATTTTGTTTGCTTATAAAATTCATTTGGGTTTATCATTGTCCAATTGATCTTTAAATATTTGAATTTATATGCCCATTTTTTCTGGTTATCACTTATACAGTAGCCTAACACAAAGAAGCAACTTTTCATTTGCAATATATGAATTTATTCTTTCAGGGTTCAAGAGATTCACCTGATTTGATGTCATTTGGGTCACCGGAGAATTTAGTCATAATCAAAAGGATGTTGATAAAGTGTGCTGACGTCAGCAACCCAGTCAGACCGCTACCTCTGTCCATTGACTGGGCTCATAGAATTGCAAACGAGTACTTTTCACAGGTAATGTTCCTTCTAGAGTTAATCATGTTACTTATTTCTCTGTAATTTTTATGCTACTTTCTTACTTACTTTCAAGTTTGTAAACTGCCTGGTACAGGTTGTTTTGCTAATGTGTTATCAGTTATATTATACTCATTTAAGATGTTGGCTTTTTTGGGTAAGTATGTTGTATGGCCAGCAGGTTGCCTAGAATTTGCAAAACTTATGGCACAGAAAGTGTCTGTTTCTGTCATTCTTCCTTGGGATGGTATAGAGGTTCCTTTAGAAAAATACCTTACTTTGAATCTGTGGATCTTCAGAAGCTCAAACTTGCAGTAAATGTTTTCATGTTGAACAGGCTGACATAAGTCTTTCTTCGTAGTTTATATATGGCAGATCTATTTAAACATTGTTACTAATCTTAAGGTATTTTATATTAATTATTCATTACTTCTCTTGTAGTTCATTTCCTAATTTTCTTTCCTCTGCATATATTTTCCCTGTTGAAGCCTTGAGCCCTTGGGCTTATGGTATCCTGCTTTTCTGACTAGGGTTGTAGATTAGCTAGTAATAATAATAATAGTAACGAGCAATCAGAGATTTTAGACCTCCGCCATAAAGATTGTCAACATTTTACGGACATTGCTTTCCCTATTTCATATGTTGACCGTGAATGAATCTACTGTATAATAATAACAATCCTTCATGTTGGGTAGTCAAATTCAGGAATAATTGGCAAATCAAGGTTTTAATGTAAAGTTTACAAGTTGAGTAAAATTTACAAGTCCGGTAAAAGAGTACAGCGAACAAGCTACTCGTTTTAGGAGTGCTGTCTCCCTTCCTCAGGCTAGAGTGGTGGAAACAATGCTAGCTACGTCCTTATATATGGCCTTATATATAGCTAGCATCGTTTCCTCCACTCTAGCCTGAGGAAGGTAGACAGCACTCTCAAAACATGTAGCTTGTTCACTGTATTCTTTTATCTGACTTTTAAATTTTACATAACTAGTAAATTTTACATTAAAACCTTGATTTGCCAATTATTCCTGAATTTTTGACTACCCACTATGAAAAATGACTTTTGCCCAATTACTGGCTGTATGCAGTAATCCTGGAAAGATAATAAAGAGCCATTGAGAAGACAGAGTATAAGATCAATGCAACTGAGGCAGCCATTATTTTTAACAAAACTTGCCTGAAAGAGGGTCTGCTACCCAAATTTCTTATTATCATTATTACTATTATTAGCCAAGCCACAACTCTTAACTGGAAAAACAAGATGCTACAAGCCCAAGACCTCCATTGGTGAAAATACCCCAAAGAGGAAAGGAGATAAAAGAACATAGAATAATGTGCTTGAATATAGCCCCAAACAAGATTTCTCAAACCAAAGAGAATGGAAGACCATGGTACAGAGGCCATGGCACTACCCAAGACTAGAGAACAATGGTTTGATTTTGGAGTATCCTCCTTGAAGAGTTGGTTACCATAGCTAAAGAGTCTCAGCTACCCCTACTTAGTGAAAAGTTGCCACTGAACAATTACAGTGCAGTAGTTTTCAGTTAACTCGAGTGTTATCCGATGTATGAGTTAAGAGGAGAATGTGTTAAGACTAGGCCAGATTAATCAAAGGAAAAATGTTTAACCAGAGAGGAATTCAAAGTAGTACTGTCTGGCCAGTCAAAGGATCCAATATTTCTTTAGCCTTAGTATCTCAATGGGTGGCTGGTACCTTTGCCAACGTGCTACCTGCATCCTTTCATTTGTTGAGAGATTTAGATGTAGTGGGGTTGCCCGAACATAGACATGATTGGGGCACCACTGAGCAAAAAGAATTTTTTTGTTCGCCTATGCCTGATCCCTTATATTGGAAGGCAGATGCTGTTGCAATACTTGGTAAATCTGGACTGTCAAGCATTCCCTCTGTTTGTCATGATTCGACAGGTGTTAACCAAGTTCTTTGGTTAAAGTTTTAGCAACAGCTCCATGACATACCAAGTTGGTACTCACCAAACATTACCTTAAAGAAGCATTGCTTACATATGAAGCTTCATAGTAATGGCAAGGGACATGGTCTAATTAATTTCGAATTCAGTTAATTTATTACTCATTTGTCTACAAATATGGGTTTGTATTTGATATTGAATTTAGGATCCTTTATAATTATGAACTGGATCCAAAGTAACATCTCCTCTTACGCCTATTGACGCAAAGGGCCTCGGTTGGATTTTGCCAGTCATCTCTGTCTTGAGCTTTGAAATCAATACTTTGCCATTCATCGTCTCCTACTTCACGCTTCATAGTCTTCAGCCATGTAGGCCTTTGTTTTCTAATTCTTCTAGTTCCTTGTTTAGTGAACTGATCTCTCTTGGGGAGTGCGAAGAGCTTGTCCAAACCATCTCCATCTACCCATCACCATGATTAGTACAGTATTTTTTATTATTTAAGAGAAACAATCTGGAAGCCATAATTCAAATGAGTTTAAATTGTTTATCAAAATATTCTATACAAGTAGCCTAGACCAGGGTAGTAACATTTATCCTCGTTGTATTACTTGTACTTTAAATTATCGCTTTCTTTCCTTCTATTGCACCTACCTCCAACTGAGTGGGGGAGTCAGCAATGTAAAGATCAGGGAAGATTCATGGAAATAGAAAGAATTTTCATGATCAAATTTCTTATATCTCTGCTCATCTGATGCTCATATGCATTCCCCACTCTCCCCATTGACTGATAGTATCAAGAGGAGGAATAATGTTGACCTCAAAACGGAATGACTAGATTAACAGAAGCGGCAACCTGGGCTTTTTAACCCTTTACCGCTAGAAAGTTCCATTTCCTTGTTAATGTATTTATAGAAGCAAATGAAAATGAGAAGATTTTTATGAAAGTTTTGTGGGTAATTGTTGATGTAACCCTGATTTCTGGAGAAAAGGCAATATGAACATCAGTTGAGTATGGGAAAACACCGAACAAAACAAATTACGACTTAGCGGGCAAGTCCAAAACAGAAGGATGACCTAGAAGGGGTTCGTGTGGGTGACGGTGGCGTGGTACAAGTGTGGTTTCTGGGGTCTTTGTTACGGCCCTTCCCTTTGATGAAGGAGTTATCTAATTGGAAGACAGCCTGTGAATAGTGGTTTTCACACGCCCCTGATGTAGACACGACACTCACGAGGTGCTCGCGTGAGGGTAGTAACCTCTGCATTCCATGCTTTTATTTTTCTCTGGTATATTTGGAAGATTTATATCAGAAAAGGTAGAAGGACTTTTCACCGGGCGTCACAGGTCTCTCCCCAGAAATAGAGTTTTCCTTCGTCAAAATCCCTTTTTAGTATTAAAATTCCGTTTATTTTCTGCATAATCAACTGCAGCACCGTTAAGCTTGTGTTTCATGAAAAAGATATTATAGTACTGTACTGAGATAGCCTGGAGGGCATAGTTCTAGCCCCAGTGGTAAAATGTGAAAGTCAGTTTTGAGGGTTTATGTTAATTTCATATGGATGTTTTCTTCTTGAAGAAGTGATAAAAGGGCATCATTTCTGTATCTCCCTAGAAATTTCCTTCTCCAGAAAAAAAGTATAAATTACAAGGTCTTTTTTAGTAACATTTGGAATTAACTAGGCAACATTAATCAACATAGACTTTTATTTGGCTTTTGTGTATGAAACAAAGTGTAACTTTAAGGAATATAATCATGGAAGCTATATTTCAGACTGACTATTATTTCCTCTTAATGGGAGGTAATTATTATCAACATTTAGTGACAGAATTAATTAAATTAGGGACGGCTGAATTAAGTAGTACTGCTCATGGTAAGAGCACAATATGTATGGTTTAAATTACTTCTCCTTGCTCTTCCTCAACATTTCTCCAGACACCTCAGACCTACTTAACATGATTCTTTTTCAGAGTCTCTATTCCTGGGTAGATTCTAGCTGATCAGGCATCCTCTTTTGTATTTTTCTAAGCAACACATTCTTTGGCATTTGATTTTCCTAATTTAGTTGAAGATACCTCAGGATCTTTCTCAGGCACGGCTAGTGTGGCGCCTTTACTGGTTAAATATCTTTGTTATTATTATAATGATGTGGAGCATCAAGGACAATGAGAGACCAAGCTAGAGTTAGCACCTTTATTCCACAATATTAATTCAATTTCTCTTACTGAATCCTTTTTCTTAGCTTGGGAGATCTTTTCCATAGTTTTCAAAGTCATTTGATCTTCTGTCTCCAATGTTTTGCAATCCCCCCATTTGTAGTCTTGGATTCTACAACACTGAAGAGAGTGGCTTGTTGATTGAGTCTGTTCTTTCTTAGTATCTTTATATAATGATTTTCAGGTATGCTACCAGGACCTGCGTGCTATTTGTGATCTTTGTTTCGGTGGTAATTTTGAAGTGTATGTTAGAGATGGCAGCGTTTGTAACACAGATTTGAGTTTTCAATCCTCTTAACTTTAACTTGATTTCCTTTCATTCCCTGCAAGTTGAGTGTTTTAGTACATTACCTTAATAAATGTTGAGGAAGACCCACCTTCCTTCTTGATAATGATACTGTAGTAGGTTATGGGTTTTGACATATTTGATATAGTATAGGATTCTATCCAAAAGTGACAGATTTCTTGCTGTGGGAATTCAAGGAGCTTCTACAATAACTCCTGTCACAGCAGGTGTTAGTTGATATATCCTTGTACTGTAGATGGTGTGCAAGTTTTCTCCACAGGGGCTCACTAGGTCCCTTTCTCAAAAGCTGATTGATAAAATTTCTAGAAAACATTTTCTTTTTTAAACTGGAAATTTAATGTGTAATATAAATATACACAAAAGTCCATAGAGTGCGGGGAGCAGTCACTCTCCCCCCAGCTCCACCTCTTTGATGTCTCATAGGAGTATATAATACAGGAGAGGGGGTTCCCAGCCCCCCTCATCCCATCCCTTTCAGTCGCCTCTTACGACACGCAGGGATACGTTGGCGCTATTCTAATTGTTGTTATTTTTTAATTTCTCTCGATTTTACATTTTAATCGTTCATTTTTTTTTTTATCATCATTCAGCCTATTGTTCTCTGTTTAGAGATAACTGAATTGTCATTAGCATTAAACTATGCTGTATATATTCTAAAATATTCTGTATTGTTTTGTATTTTTATGGATTTTGTACTTATGACACTAATTTAATGATATTCTTTCTTTCAACAGACAGAAGAAGAAAAACGACGGAGCCTGCCAATTGTAATGCCCCAGTTTGACCGTACTACTTGTTCGATTCCAAAGTCTCAAATTGGTTTTATCGATTTCTTTGTAAACGACATGTTTGATGCATGGGATGGTGAGATGTTTATTGCTTTCTTTTCATTTTACCATGATGAAATAACTCATTTAGTATTAAGAATGAAATTTTAATTACTAGATTGGTTATTTTTTGTTTTACTAACCAGATGTTAACATTGCCTTTAATCAGGAAGCCCGGATTATCGAATTTTCCGAGCACAGAGAGAGAGAGAGAGAGTGAGTGAGTGTGTGTGTGTGTGTGTGTGTGTGTGTGTGTGTGTGTGTGTGTGTGTATGTGTGTGTGTGTGTGTGATATATTTTTCTTCCTATTGTTATTTTGAAGTTTTTATAATTTATTTATAATTTATAGATGAAAGATATATTTTAATGTTGTTAGTGTTCTTGAAATAGTTTATTAAAATTGTTCATTACTTCTCTTGTAGCTTATTTCCTTATTTTCTTTCCTCACAGGGCTACTTCCCCTGTTGGAGCCCTTGGGTTTTATAGCATCTTGGTTTCCAGCTTGGGTTGTAGCTTAGCTAGTAATGATAATGATAATAATAATAATAATTCCTAACTCCATTCTTTATATCTTTCAGCTTTAGCAGATGTTCCAGAACTAATGGAACACTTGAGAATCAACTATCAATATTGGAAAGAACAAGAGGATGCTGCCAAAAATAATCCATCTCAGCCCCAGACTTTAAGTACGGCTACAGAAGAAGAGGAAGAGGAGGAAGAGGAAGAGGTGAAAGAAGAAGAGAAAAGTGGAGAGGAGGAAAAAATATCTAATGAACAAGATGGAAATGTAAGGACAAAACTTATAGGTAAAGAAGTTACCGCAAGCTAGTGATGAATAAACTTAGCTCAAATCGTCGATAAAAAGATATAGCTTTGTTTGAAAAAAGTAATAAAGACTATATGTAAATAGTAAACAAAAAAGTTATAATCTGAATGTTGCCAAAGTACGAATCCAGATTTGGACGACAAACGTAAATAACGTTCGTAGGAACAGTAGAACAATCCTTTGTGATGAGAATGTTATGCGCCACAAGGCTTGTGTGGCCAAGATAACTGTCATTCTCTTCCTTATTTGAGGGGAATCATTGATGAATAATTTATTGATATTAAGGTGTAATCCAAAAGGTAGTTATCTTTTTTTTTTTTTCTTGATCATAGGTTTCATAGTTTAAACAATGGATAACCTTTTACGGGATTCCCTACAAAACTATTTGTCACAAAAATGGACTAATGTGGGACTTTACTTTCTTCCATATAGCATATTTTGAACTACACACATACGCTTAAAAAGCAAATCTGTATATATGTTAGATACATAGTGGGCTTTGCCCGATGTTCTGTGTCTAATTTGTCATTGTTGAATACTGCCTTGTATGTTATTATTTGTTATTAAAACTTCCCACTTTTCACAAATCATCACTGGCCAAATTAAAACTGTACAAAATTTTTAAAATATTAATATGATTTAGTCAGGGAAAACTTTTGTATAGTTTTGATCACACCCAACTTGTTCATTTTGTATGCACAAATCCTTTTTAATCTCCGCACTGTGATGGTACTCTTGATTCAAAATCCCATCCTCAGCTTTTAAGCCATAGCTATTCTCTTTTATGTTATACTTTATTGAAAACTATTTTCCCTTAATGCCTTCTACTAAAGATTGCTCCTTAGGATTGCAAGTATCCAAAGGTGCAGTGCAGTAAAGGCATTACTCAACAGTATGTGTTGTTGTAGCTGATAATGAATTGGATGAGATAGATATGTTAAGGTGAAGTCTGTTCAGGCTCATCATTGAAGCCAGGCTGTCTGTCCCTCTTATTACTAATGTTGCTCTTTAGGAAGTGGATGACGCCAGTTATGGTTATATGTACTTTTACATGATAAACTTTGGATTAGCAAATGCCATAATTGTCGGGATATTTTCATTTGCCAGATGGTGATAGTGAGTTATCGATATTTCTTCCCTTAAAATTTTCAAGACATGGAGAAAAGCCTTTAAAGAATAGCATAAACCATGTTTGAATTAATTCATCCTACTTGGAAAACTACTGCTGGAATACTTAGATGCTTTTGAACCTTTATAAGTATTCAAAATAAATGGCACATAATATTAATTCTATGTCAGCAGTTTCTCCCAGATAATATGATTTTCTAATCTTTAAGAAACTGGTGATATAAAACCTGGTAGCAGTGTGACTTATGGGTATCAAAATTAATCAATTTTATCAAAATTATGATTTTGTAATGAGATTTGATTCAGTTTTAGACATTACATGTTTAAAATTGTAACGTTGCTTTTGAACGAGTCATCGCAAATGAAAAGGACAAATAGACGTTTGGAAGATATTTGATAGAATTTGTAAATAATCGTAAAAAAGTCAAAAGTATTTGTGCAAACCACTTGTTAGCTTGAATTGTCTTGCAGTGCAGGGTAAGTAAAGAATATTTTAGCAAAGCAACATTGCCAGATGCAGAGCACAATATTTAGGAGATGTAAAATGCTATATGACAAATACATAATATATTGGTGCAGACATATTGTATTTGTTGTTATTGTTTTTATTATCATCATTATTATTGTTATGAATGGAAGATAAATTTACTACCATAGTATTTAATCAACTGGTTACTATTCACGGCCTTTGTTCATGGCCAGTTATACCCGGCAGATAAAAGGCGTTTAGTCCTTTTTCTTATTGTTTTATTTACAACTTAGAGTAATTATTTAAATGAGTTGGCAGGTATTCTGGCTCGAGTTTATGAATTTTGTATAATATAAGCAATATCTTTTTTGTTTTCATTCCCATCACAAGAACTTTTTAATGGGAATTTCATTTAAATTAGCATAAAAAATAGTCTTACCATGAACTTTGGCAATTTCAGGAGTTAATTAAACAAAGTTACTTGTTTTGTTCTTTAATGAACTTTTATAGTTTTATTTTTGTGTATATATTTGTTATGTAAGTCACTTGTTAAAAGATCAAAGTTTATCTCTAGAACTGTAATAAGAACATGAAAAAATCTTTTATACGCAGTTCAATTATTTTGTAAATATGGATAATGCTCAGAAAATCACCCACTCTCCCCCTCTTTCTGTTAGTTGGAAATAATTTATTTTAATTTCTATGAAATCCCAATGATATGATTACTATATATCCTCCCAGTAGTTCTGTGTGGTACCCAATATGACTATTCAATTATTAGGTACAGTTCATGCCAAAATAATGAGTTGAATTTTCCTGATAATTCATGCACACTGTGGTCAGTGAGTCCTTAGTTTTTGTAGCGTAACTGTTTCTTCCAATTTGCGGGAGTTTCAAAGATTTGTGGGGTTCGTACTCATTGTATCATAAACTACGTCTTTTTGTCGTTTTACAATTGCTATTGGTGGAAAGATAGCAATTGATCATTTTTAATGACTGATACACATTGTTCTTCAGATACATGTGTAGATTATAAAGAATGATTGTATAGTGTATAGATTCATATATACATCAAAACTGCATTTGCGTAATGTTCTATGCTACTTATAGCAAGTAAATCAACCTTTTTGTCAGAATTCAAATATTTTTCATAGATTGTCCGGAAGTTTTAAGTATAAAATGTTTCTCAATAGTATTTCTGTGCAGAACACAAATGAATGAGATTTCTCACTGTATTTTCTTGAAGCTGAAGATTTTGTAACCTAGCAGCATATTTTTACAGTCACTTGAACTTTCATACTTGGCAGTCTAGACCAATATTATCTGTTATATTGAAAATGAGATTTACCACCGATTAGTTTATCGTTAAGATCATCTGAAAGTTTTATGTGATAAGTTTTGTATACATATATGTGTTTAATTTTCTTTGGCATGCCTTTAAGTTACATTGAGCGGTGCCTCAGATTCTGTGCAGCTAGTCTGGTGGTAGGAAGATTTTCTTGCTATGAGAGATTTTATCTGTCAATGAGCAGAATATTTCACAATGTTAACCCCTTTTTTTGTGTAATCATATTAATGTCACTCATGGGAACTTATTTTTTAACTCACAAGTTTTTTCAAGAGTAATTTAGCTTTTTCTGTCTAAAGATATCCTCTCTTTGTAAGAGTAAATTGAAGTCTGATTATTGGAAATGGACTACCAAAATTGAAACTCACTTTGCATAATATATATTTGCAGAAGACTTGGAATGTTCTCTAGAAACATGTGTGGTTTTGTTATTCATCATTTACAGTAACATATTAACCTAAGTTTACCAACTATACTTAGAGGTAGACTTTTGGGGTTAAAAATGACTTGTAATTGCCAGACTGAATGTCTTATTTTTAAGAATAATACAACAAATTTCCTATTACAATTCCATAGCTTTAAAAAAAATTCAGTAAAACCAAATTCAAATGCAAGGTCCAACTTTGTAGTTTTTAAGAATTCAGTAGATTTAAAAATATTAAACCAAGGTTCAAACTTCTGATTATGATGACAATAAAGACTGAGTTACATAGATAAGACCAAAGCTCAGACTACTTCTTCTTCTAGTGACATTACAAGTGAGGTGAGAGACAAGAATGATGATGAAGGCAAAAGCTTTTATTCCATTGAAATGTGTTTAATCATGGTTTCTGTTTAATATAGAGAGCAAGATAGGTTAAACAGCATGTAGTACTAATTTAGAGAAAGGTAAACCAGGAAAATGCCAATGGCTCACATTGATTGGATGAGGTCCCCTTCCTTCTTTGACCAAATATGTGTCCAACCATAGATTTGTTGTCATCTTCTGTTTGGATGCGTTTACGATGGTTCATATTTAGTGTCCAGAATGGCCTTTTTTCTAAATGCCTATGATAGTGTAGGGTCTCCTCTAACCAATCGTGCTTATGCTTATCAATTCCAATATGATTTAGCGACTTTTTTTCTATGATTTTAATCCCTTTAGAAATAAAGTTTGTAACTGAAATTTTCCATTGCAGTAACTGATTTCTTCTTTATTGACTTTGGTATTTCTTGTGTGACACGAACTCTGACCTGTCGTTAAGTGAATTGCTGACAAAGTATTGGAAGAGAAAACACTAATATCGTTGCTTTTTGTCTCTATTAGCGTATAAAACTGCTCCTTGTCCTTATGTGAGAACCTCGGGCTTCCTTCCTTGTTTGTGTACCTTGGCTCAAAGTTTTCATATAAATAATATATTTTAACACTGTAGTTTTGTTATTTTTTAATAGACTTTTTTGGCCTTTGCTATAATGCCTGTTTTACTGTTCTGAAGGGTTGCAGAGCAGAAAAGATTGGAATCTAATATTGCTGTATACAAACTTGAGTATTACTTAATCTGTTTTATTAAGGTGCATATTTGGTCATCCCACTCCCATTATTGTCTTGGCAATTATTTTATACCTACAAACCAGTGCATTTAATGAAAATATATACAGAATGTTACTTTCATTGTGGAAAAAAGGTGAGTTATCATCTGATTTTAGGTGGAAAGAGGCTGAAATGTCATAGTAATGTCTTTCCTTTTAGTAATGCGAAAAAATTTGGTCTTTGCATATCTCGGAGGTCAGTTTCTTGTTGATGAACAGTGACTAGTTCTTTCACCTCTCATGTTTTTATGTATTTCTGGATCTTGCCGTTTATTCTTCATGTTAAGTACCAGTAACTAAATCTGCAAGCTGTGGATTCAATTTCTGTCTTTTTCATCATTTATGCCATAAAATATTGAGAAGCATTCTGTTCTCAGTTGAATTTTGTGAAGAGTTATTGACTAGTTGAGTAATGAAGATACAAGAAGAAGAGGCATTATTCGGTAGTTAACACACGGTGAGATCTTTTGAATGTAAGTAATAAATACAGTATTCATTTGGAGAGAAAATGATTGTACTTTGAAACGTGACAAAAAACCCTTATTACATTAAAATATTCCTCAAAACCTTGACATCATGGATGTCACGAGAGTATATCGTAGTATAGTATAACAGATTAATCAAATTTCCTTCCAGATTTAGGAGGAAATATTGCCTTTATTCATATATATTACTGTGGGAGATAAAATAAAGTCTGAAGTAAGGCTATTTCATAATGTTCAATTTACTCTGTGATGTAATCACTTAGGAGAGACTTTATCAATGTGGTTCTGTGTGATGTTAAATTTTTAATGTTAAGAATGAAACTGACGTATTTTTCGATTGGTTAAGTTTTATGAGTATTCATTTCTTGTTACTTTTTTTTCCATGTAGGCTCATCCACACAGTGAATTTGGTTAAAAGTATGTGGGTGATGTGTGAGTTTATTTGTATTTCAGATTAGTTTGGAAAATGGTTCAACTGAAATATTTTGTGAAGAAAATGGCTTATCTTGATTATATTAAAGAATATATTCAGTCATACCCAAAATTCATCTATTATATCATTAAATGAAACAGAAACATGATAGTAGTAATTGACTTTATTAACTATTGACTTTAGTTTAATTGTGATAGTAATCATTTATGATATGGTCATCAATACCAGTTAATTGTTGAAGCCCTTTTGAAGAGCAGGTGCCAGTTAAGAAGTCTTTCATATCTTAGAGACTTTCCGAACTTCGTTGCAACCTTCAAAGTTCCTTGTCTTGTTTCCCAATTTCTTATTTAATGGAAAACTTATAAAATATAGTGTAGAATGATCAATTGATTCTGGAGAGAGAGAGAGAGAGAGAGAGAGAGAGAGAGAGAGAGAGAGAGAGAGAGAGAGAGAGAGAGAGAGAGAGAGTGAGTGAGTGAGTGAGTGAGTGAGTGAGTGAGTGAGTGAGTGAGTGAGTGAGTGAGTGAGTGAGTGAGTGAGTGAGTGAGTGAGTGAGTGAGTGAGTGTGATTGATTGATTGATTGATTGATTTTGTGGTTAAGTTTTATTCTCAACACTAAAACAATCAAGAAATTTTATTCCTTCTGAAATTTAGTGTTAAAAGGCATGAAAAGATATATGCTGTTAAAATATAATCATGTTTTAAATTTAAACTTTTGTGTGTGCCATTAAAATTAAACTGTACTTTGTTTTTCACTGAAAAAGGTATTAGAATGTATATATATATATATATATATATATATATATATATATATATATATATATATATATATATATATATATATATATATATATATATATATATATGAGATAAACCCACAATTAATGAAAAATTATATTTATTTTGAGCTTAAGAAGGGACCATCTCCCTTCCTCTTCAGAAAACAAGAGGAAGGGACATGGCCCCCTCGAAAGCTCAAATTAATTTAATTTTTCATAAATTGTGTATTCATTTTTTATTATCATATATACACAGAAAATTGTGTATTTTAATGTGCGTATATACACTGATGTAGAAAGCACTACTGTATCTTAGGTTAATGCTCTTTTTTTCCTTATAATTTATAAACTACACACTGCCCACACTTCCATTAAAAACAAAGTAATCAGGTTACAGAGTACGCTGAGTGGATTGTTGAATGATTGAATAGTAAAAGTGTAAAGGCCTACCTCTGTTTATGTTAAAACTTGCTTCTTCATCCACTGCATTCTTGTCTGTTGGCTGAGGGTGTCTTTAATAGAAGCAATGATGCCCTTGTTATCATTATTGTGACATTTTACTCTCTTTGATAATACTGTATTGTAATGCAGTGTATTTGTGAAGTATTTATTCAAAGATTGTGTATAATAATGAAAAAATTACTATATAATAGCAGTAATATATAAATTTTTTTTTTTATCTGCATCAGCTTTTTGACATTTTTAAACATTAGGCTACACATGGTATTTCCATTCTTTCAGCTTTGATCTTTCCCCTGGGACGATGCATTCATATTGTTCCAATAGAAGCAGCCAGAGTCAACTTAATTTTTTTGCGTTTATGTATTAATTAGTAGAAGCAAAGGTACCACGCTTGTCATAGCTTAGTTAAATTGTCTTGACAAGCCGTTTGTTATGTAGCTGTATGTAAGTGTATTACCTTTTTTCAGAGATAAGAAGTTCTTCACAGGAGACACTTGACCAGATAAACAAGAATTAGTTACAGTTGGAAATAAGAAGTGAAATAAAAGTGGTTTTATGGATTCTGGTTCAGAAAAATTGGTTTGGCCTTTGCCTGTGAATGATTCACCCTCCCCCTTTTTTTTGGTGAGCAAACAGTCGAATCTCTGGGAGTTACCAAGAAGACAAAAGAGGAAGGTGCTGTGTTCATGTGGCTGGTAGACCCTAATGCCATTAGTTCAATATCTGGTGTGATGTGTTAGGTTACTACTGTATATTGAAGAGAAATCTATCAAAATTTTCAAGATTTTTTACGTTGGCTGCTGAAATACATAATGTGTAAAATTCTATGATTACTGTACAGCAAAAAAGAGCTAAGATGTGGAGTACCAAAGGTTGAAAACAGTAGCAAGTAAAAAACAAGACACAAAAGATGACCAGTTGATACCGTGAGGAGAGAGATCACCTAGTCACAAGACAATCAGTGGACCTATGAGGTAGTGAACGCGACTTTGATTGCACGAGACACAGTTGAAGAGAATAAACGTTCTCTCAACTCCAAACCAAATGTGAGCAAGTTGATCCTAGAAACAGCAGAGGTGAAGCTTATTCATCAGCTTGATTAGGAGAGAGCCAGTCACTTGCCTAGTCAGGATCCTAGTGAGGGAGGTAAGCAAGTAAGGCCTGTTTGATCTGGTCAAGAAATGCAAAGTTAATGCAGAAAATATTCTGTTGAGTCGCTGCCACAGTATTTATTTCTTTCGTAGGGATCATTTAAAGAGGAAGCCGTTTTATCTATTACTGTATAATACGTTTTGCCGTTCTGGTATGTGTTTACCAGAGGTTACTGTATTTGCATTTCTTTCTACTCTTCTTATTCCCTTCCTTTTCTCTGAACTACGAACATATAAAAGAAAGAAGAGTAGCTATCCAGAATAAGGGGGACTACTACAATATTGAACTGTTTTCCTTATATGTATTGCTTCTTCCTTTCTATTGGTTTTTATTCCATGATGTTTAATCTTATTTTTTTTATTTTTTATTCTAATACTGTATATGTCAGTACTAGTCATTGTTCACCAACAGAAATGGACCTCTTAAGGATTTCCTTTCAAATTCTCACTGAAATGAAACTTATTGGAAGGATTGCCTAAGGAAATATCTTTGGAACAATAACATCATTTAAGATTTGCATAAGATTGTGCTGTTAACAAAATAAACAAAAGGTAAGGACTCTTTTCTTTAGGAATTATTATAACTACAGCATAGTATACGCTGATCAGGATAATACTCTACAGAGTACTGTGTATTATGTATTGTTTGCAAGAACTCACTGAAGTGTAGAATAATTCAGTTAATTCACTTTTTTTTATAGAAGTATTGGAAGTTCTTCTTTTGGGTAGCAATACAGTGTGAAGCATAGTACTTGTGAGATTTCAATTTATGTACATACTCTTGAGAAGAAACCATTAAACTGTTTGTTCAGAAAGTTCCAAAAAAAAAAAATTAATGAACGTACTAAATAAGACCATTAATACATGGTAGACTAATCCTTCAAAGACTTGCATTAAGCTTTTATTCAAGAGTATGTGTACAGTATTTAGTTTTGCGTGTTGAAAATTTTCTAAATGTAGTACAAACTGAGATCAAGGCTGACGCTCTTTTTAGCATCTTACTGCTAAGTAACAGGATTTTGCTCATTGTGTACCAGAGGGCTACATGCTATTAAAATAGAGCCCTATATTTATTAAATAGAGTCTTGTAGAGACGTAGAATCATGCTGTACTTGCATGTCTTGTGTGGGAAAAAAACCCTAATATTGGGAGGTGGTTTGAACTGAATTAATTTAACACGTGACCTCATTTTGCTCTACTTTGTGTATCGCTAGCTGTTCAGGGAAAGATGTTTTGTCGAATCTGAAAACTGCCTCCGTAACTTTCCTCCCGAAGAAACGTACAACAAATATTTAAAACAATAATGAATGACATTTGTGTACTAACAACCATTGCAAGTTGTTCCTCGTGGTCTTGTTTGTTTAAAACTGCATTTCTGATCTTTGGTACAAAATGTTACTTTATTGTATATGGTAATGTTTCCGTTCTTCTTATATTCCAGTCCATGGAATTTTGTTGTCACAAAATTGTTGCTTTAGCCTTTTTCTAATTGCTTTTAATCTTGCAAATATAGATACTGTATTATACAGGGGTTGAGAAAAATTTTCTTTGATACATCCGCTTATGTAATCGCAGACGGTGGAATTGGGAAAATTTATTCGACGTTAACTGATATTTTAATTGACTACTATGCTTGACCTATGTTAATGTACATTATTTATTTATCAAACATGAAGAGTTCTAGAAACTCCGGATCAAAACTTTACTGAATCGGGTATCAGGTTGCTACACTATACAAGGAGCTGCAGAGGTGTCTAGTTAGTTGGTAATGAAAGGAGGTAATAATCACTTGGCTATTTCTTGTCAAGTCCCCAACAGAATCAGACAGCTTTTACAAGTTTATTAGATCACATTTTTATGAAACATTTTGTTTATTGCTTTCCAGTTTAGACTTTTTAACTCTTCTTTTATTGAAGGCGCAACTGTGAATACTATTTATCTTTCCAGTGACTTGGACTGTAGTTTATATCTGAATTTGATACCACAGTAGGCACAAAAAACTTTTAACCATACATGGTAATGTTTTTTTTTTCTAATTGTTCTATAGTTAATTTAATTCAATGAAAATTTATAATCTGTATGTTTAGATATGATATTATTAGCCTGGATATTGTTTGCAAAAGGGGTATTTCTTTTTTCGCCAGATAAAAGCAAAGAATGTTGCAGGGTAACTGGACCTTTCAAAATGGAGTTGAGCCCTAACACTGGTGATTTGGTTAGTGCAACAATTCATGCTCAATATTTTAATTACCTAACGAGTTTGCGGAGCAAGACTTAAATGGTGAATAATAATAATCAGAGGCTATAAGTCTTTTTTTCATAATGATAAGAATTATATAATGAACTTTTATATCTATATATATATATATCTATATATATATATATATATATATATACAGTATATATATATGTAATATATATATAATATATATATATATATATATATATATATAATTTTATATTTATATATCTATCTATATATATATATATATATATATATATATATATATGTTTATATGCATATATATATAAATTTATATATGTTTTTATGTATATATATATATATATATATATATATATATATATATATATATATATATATATTTATATTATATGTATGCATGTATATAAATTTATATGTATGTATGCATATATATATATATATATATATATATATATATATATATATATATATATATATATATATATATATATATATATATATATATATATATATATATATATATATATACTGTATATATATGTATGCATATATATATATATATATATATATATATTTACATATGTATATGTATATACATGTATATATATACACATATGTATATTATATAAAACTATTTTTAAATGAGAGGATTTTCAATTTTACTAGTGCTTTTTGTCATAAGCCGAGGTTAGAGGGAACTTGTGTGACTGGTTGCTATTGCCTGAAAAGAACAGAAGTCAATGTTTCACAAATGTCAAATGCAGGTATTAGATCAGGATTAGTTTAAGATAGTAAACACTTTGCTATAGTTTTATTTACTAAGTGTTTTAAGTGTGCAAGTGAAATTTTCTTGCAAATTTTCTCATTTTGTATAGCAACTGCACTCGCATTGTTTTTGGAGTGCAGTTCAGTAGGCCTACACAAGTTTTCATCTAAAATTTATTCTCTTGTTGGAAAAGTATGGACCAGATAGCTTAAAAATGACAGGAGCTCCTCCTGTCCACAATTTGCGTACAGTTGTTTCTCTACAAGAGACGTATTATACATAAGTGCTGGCACTTTGGTAATACTCCTAGGACAGATGTATAGATTAAAATTTCTTTTAAATTAAGACACATTGGAGGTAAAAATAAATTTAGTTTTGCTGAATAAATAAATTTTGTTCATTCATTCCTAATCATACTATGACTCACCATTATTGGGAAAAATTACCTTTAGATTGGTGTGCTACTTTTTATTTAACCCTAATCTCTTGTGAAACACTTTGAGAAAGTCCTCTATCCCATATTTGTATGAATGGTTACATTGTGTGCATGTGTATGTCTGTGTCATACATGAAAACACAAGGCTGGTCCATGTGTGGGTTCCCTCTAATCCGTGACCCTAGTGTCAACTGTTGATTGATAAATGCATCAGTGCCATTTTATTGCTACATACAGATCTAAAATGTTTGTAGTTTGCCATATTGTATTATTATAACTCCTGTAACAGTATATGCGGTTGCACCCAAATGGCAAATGTCTTGGTAGGCTTTTAGCAAGTCTGTAATAAGGCTTAGAAAGATGTTTAAAATTGAATGGAAGATGTTTAAAAATAAATAGGATAAAAGTTCTTTTCTGATCTTTTATTTATTCCAAAACATATTTGGCATAAAACACTTTGGTTCTAACACTAAATACAAACCCTTTTTCTCTTTATTAGGGATATACTTTCAGTAAAGTTGGAAAACTAGCCATAAAACTTTCAGCCAGGTGTAACTATACCACCGCTAGATAGCAGAGGGGGTGGTTAGTACCGGCTACCTTGCTCACACACACCTGTGTTCTATCATCACTTTTACTTTAGGCTCAGTGGAGAGTGGACGCTCATTTCTCTCTACCGCCCAACCTTTTTGACTGAGCTTTAACTAATTTGTTCTTTTGGTTTTTGTTCATATTTCGCAAGTGTGAGTGTTGCTGTTTTGGAGACAGCAGGGTTTCCCTCCAGGGCGGAGAAACCTTCCTTAACGATCTCTTCCCCTTTGATGCTGGACAACCCTTAGGGTAGAGGGCTCCCCCCAAATTCCCTTAGTGCAGCAGCTCATTCCTCTTACTGCAGGGGAGTCATTCTTCGTGTGGATGCACCTTCACCGTATGAAGTAGATGTTGCTCGGTCGATAGAGGGAAAGCTGCTTGCAGCCAACCCAAAGCTCGACTTCAGTCTTGCTTCTCTGCAATGGTAGCAGGCGGAGGGAGTGTAAAATCTGAAGCTTGTTCCTGTGCCTCTCGGGGGACACCTTTCCCGTTCGTGGGTTAAGTTTTCTCACGAGTGGTTTTTCTTCACCGCAAATGACATTGCACTCCATTGTTTGGGCAATGCAGTAGCTGACATAAGAAGTGCAAAGTTGGAAGCATATTCCTGTTCCTGTGGAAGTTGCTGCTTCTACCCTGTCACCGCCTTTGTAGTCTGCACCTGTGGTAGTTCCTGATCACCATGCTGCCGCAGGCAGTCTCCCTCATTCTGAGCTTCCTCAGCCGGTGGGGGAAGGGCAAAGTCCAAAGCTTGTTCCTACTACTCAAGGTGGTCACCTTTCCCATATGCTGGTTCGATCCTCCTGAGTAGTCTTCGCCACGCGGGATTAAGAGAGTGTTACGGACTCGTCCATGCCTTTCCCTAATCCCTCAAAGTGTGGCCTGTCAGAGCCTGAAGATGATACTCACCCTCTGCGAGTTTGACACATTCCAGCTTTGCCTTGTCCTGTTCCTGTTGCTGAGTTCAAGAGTGCTCGCCGTTCCTCTTGGGGAATCCAGACAGCACAGACAGAAGGTTCGCTATGACAACCTCCACGTTCCAGGTTCAGGAGGGCTTCACCATGTGGACTAGTCCTAGCTTGCCACCACACGACAACACGTCAGTGAGCAAGCAGTCTCCTCCTCGCTAGCAGGTTCCAGCGCGGACGTAGGCAACACGTGACCTAGCTGCTCACTATTGTCTGCCAGAACAAAACCAACCCCCTGTTCATGAATGCTTGTTTCCTAATCATCTCATTGCTATGTGTCTCGTGATTCCAAACAATCCATGTTACCTGATCATAGCTCACTATTGCCTGTTCGTAATCGCCTGTCAGCCCGTGATCGCCTCTCAGCTTGCGATCTTCCATCAGCGCGTGATCGACTGTCTGCTCATAACCACCTGTCAGCTCGCTTCCAGGTTCTGGAGTTCCAGCAACCGCTTCCAGTCCCTGTCGATTCTTCTTCTCACGATCTCCCATCTGTTCTCTACCACATTTCAGGACTAACGACGAGAGAGAGCAGACCAGCTCATGACCAGGTTCCTGCTCTCATCCAAGCTTCCAACCTGCCTGCAGGCCTTCTCGTTATAACTCCTATAGCAACACTATTCAGTGTCATAATACTGCTCAGCTCGTAACATTCCCTTCCGAGGTAAAGTTGACCTACATCTTTGACGATCAACAATCTTACCATTTGCAGGTAGAATCACCGACAACCAGCAACTTGTCTCGGAGGCCTTGACTCTTAGGATATGAAGACTTATGGCATGGTAACACTGTATTGGTAAGGAGGTGGTAAGACTGAGCAAGGACAGCATCGTTTACAAGCATCCCAAGCTAAGCCTCACTCCAGCTCATCTCTCACCTACGGCTCTCTGTAGATTATGAGGTAAGTTTAGTAAACTATGCACAACTATTATTAAGGTATCAGGAATCATATTAAGTCCATCAATGTATATTCAGCCCTCCATATTTATTATGTATGAGTAGAGTGTGTATATCATGTGGGTACGGTCATCCATGTGCAGTATATATTTCAGAGCTGTTACTGCCCATGTTTTTATGTCATAATAATTCTAAGGGTGACACCCAAATTGTCATTATCTGTATTTACTGTATATTTGTTCATGGCCTATGTATACCATTGTCCAGTATTAGGTCATATTCATCTGTCAATCCTATTTATGGTGTTAGTTCCTAACTGCTATTATATTTTGCAGATTGTAATTAATTTATATGGTAATTTACTGGCAATACCGGGATGCACTGTATATATCAGAGGGAGCCATCCTCTATCAAGATAGTCGTCATTCCACCCTCATTTTGTTGCAAAGTTTTAAACGGCTTCCATTCAGTCCACCAAGGAGTCTTCCACATGGAACTACGCACACGGGCCATTGTATTTTGGCCAAGTACGACTTCAGATAATCATGCCATACATGAAGGATGTGCGGATTGCAACCTTAATACGCCTTCGCTGGCCCCTCTCCCAGCAACATCAACAACGCCCCCATCAACTCAATTGGAGTCTGTCTTTGCTGATTATTTTGAATTTGCGGGTCTGAAATACCTGGTGATAGGGGACTGCCCATCAGGGTGGTCAGAGGTGTTTGTATGCCCACCAGGTTCGTCACATGCTGATGCTACAGGTCATATCGGATGCCTCCGCTCCTTATTTACAACATTCGGTTCCCCAGAGGAACTCTTAAGTGACAGTGGTACAGAGTTTACAGCCAATGCCATTCAAGATTTGCCCAGCAGATGGGAGGTCAAACATCGCGTGTCATCACCATACCATCCACAGTCAAATGGTAGGGCGGAAGTTGCAGTCAAAGGTACAAAGAGACTTCTGAGAACCAACTGCAGCTGGATAATGACCGGTTTCTACGAGCCTTCCTACACCTGAGAAACATACCAGACCATGACTGTGATATCTCTCCTGCCCAAATTAGCTTTGGAAAACCTCTAAGACACTCGCTACCTTTTGTAAACCGGCTGGAAAATTTTTCCTACCCAAATATCAGACCAACTTGTTGGGAGGCTGGGAAAATGAAGGAATTGGCCATCACCACACAGTATACCAAATCAAAGGAGTCCCTTGATGCTCCTTCTCAGTCTTCTCATCCACTACATATTGGGGACAAATGCTCTTTCAAAATGGCACAGGCTATCATCCAAACCGCTGCGATAGAAGTGGCACAGTCACTGAGGTTTTGGATCATGACAAGTACTGCATCAGGATCGATGGCTCTGGCAGGGTAAATCTGCGGAACCTGAGGAACCTTCGCGCCTTTGTCCTTCTATCAGCCAACATTACATTGCCTGCTCCCACCCCTATACAACACACTACAGCTGCAAGCACCCCTAACTATCCCCTCACAGATGAAACATCAGCCAAGCAGTGATGAAGCTACCCCCTTTAAGGTCACAAGAGTCACAACCAGCAAGCAACACCCTTGCATTAGTGCCATCAGGAGCCTGTCATTGGTCACCTGGACACGATGGGGTTCCTACATTACCCTCCCTACCACCTGCCTCACGCCCTCGTCGAATAACCGGGAAACGAAGTTGGCAGGTGTCTATGGACTGGATAATGGAATAGTTAAGCCCGTAACTGTAATTACAAGCTTGAGGGGATGAAGAGTGGTATGGTAACACTGTATTGGTAAGGAGGTGGTAAGACTGAGCAAGGAAAGCATCGTTTACAAGCATCCCAAGCTAAGCCTCACTCCCACTCATCTCTTACCTACTGCTCTCTTTAGATTATGAGGTAAGTTTAGTAAACTATGCACAACTATTATTAAGGTATCAGGAAGCATATTAAGTCCAATATTCAGCCCTCCATATTTCTTATGTACAAGTAGAGGATGTATATCATGTGGGTATGGTTATCCATGTGCAGTATATATTTCAGAGCTGTTACTGAACATGTTTTACGTCATAATGATTCCAAGGATAACACCCAAATTGTAATTAATCTGTATGTATATTTGTTCATAGCCTTTGTATACCATTGTCCAGTATTAGGTCATATTCCTCTGTCAATCATATTTATGGTGTTAGTTCCTAACTGCTATTATGTTTTGCAGATTATAATTAATTTGTGTGTATTTGTTCCTGTCCTATGTACGGTCATTACCAACTTCGTTCGATGGGAGCTTCTCTGGCGAGGATCATAGAGCACTACAACTACGACCTTCACTGCACGCAAGCGCATTGCTCTTCCAAGCGGGTCTCTCCTTCTCTACTAATCATCCTCATGCTTACATTTTCAAACTATAACAAACTAGATTTAAGGGATACTCTCCTCTTTATACCTTTTCATCATGTCACCAATAGCACAGACTACCTCGGGACCTGTGCAAAGCAAATTCGACCCTCCATCTTGGGGTTCTCCTCCAGGAAGGCTAAATAAAGCCAACCCAGAGCTTGACCTTGGTCATGTTCGGCAGCTTGCTGACAACAATGCTTTCCAACCTGAGTTAGCTCAGCGAGCTTAGAGAATGCATGCAAAGTCTGAAGCTTCGAACATTTGGCTTTAAGGATAACACCTTTCTCATCCGTGAATTAGGTTTACCTCTAAGAGAATGCGATACCTATCTAACGAGTTAGGAATACTGTACTCACCGCTTCTTCAACCATGACTCGTCCAAACAGCAGGACTTCTTTGGTCCCTGTAGTGAATTTTAATACTGGATTGCGCAGGGCCATTTGTTAAACTGGTATTGAGAATCGACGTTCACGGCATTCCAGCCTGTGAACAGGTAATCCAAGTTGATCGAAGAGTTTTTCCCCTGCAAGGGCTTACACGAACGTATTGTTCGCGAACCCCACTCAGTGACTAAGTTTGACTAGAACATCCACAGTCTGGTCACAAATACATACACATCATTGCAGACCCATCCACCTGTGGAGGTGCGATGCTAGGCCTCTACCATCTATGCGAATCCGAACATCCGCACGGACATCCAGATCAGGCTTTATGTCCTCAATGCATTATTACTTTTTCATCAGAATCTCCGAGCTTCTACACTCAACTTTCTTGGAGAAAGTCTCCGGTAAGCCAGACTCCAGTTTTCAAACTCTCCTCCCAGAACAAGTTTGTTCAACAAACGTCGTTCAGGAGTGAGTCGACAGGCTCGGTCAGACGAGCAGTCAGACCCAAGGACTTCATAAACTGAAATAGGGAAGCTTACTGCCAAATTCCAGTTACTCAAGTGTAATGTATTCAAGGAAGAGTCTAAAGAATCATATATGACCGGTTATACCAGTTGTAGATGCATTTTTTTTCAACTTAATCGCATCTCCTCCGTTTCTGCACTTGGGATGATATTTGTCTGTCAAGAAACTTGGACGACTGGCCTATTTCTGAAAGACTCGAGGTCATTCCTTCTCCATCAATGAGTCAGGCTTGAGATCTGCTGTGATCGGAGGATTGGAGTAAGATTTCGAGAAGTCATCCCTTCAGCCAACAGTAATCTGGATTCATAGTAGTATTGCTAGTCACCAGACTAATAAAGTTTTTCCTTTCGCGAGCAGATTAGAAAGACTGGAGTAGACAGTAGCCCTTCCTTTTACTAGATTTACTGCCATTTCATGGGTTACTCCTGGCAAGGACGCCTATCCTCTGTGGAGTGCCGGGTGACCAACGCCGGAGCGTCAGATCCCAACCTCCTCAGGGGGTTTGATCTTCAAGCCTACCCCCGGATTCGATGTGCCTCTATGAAGCATCAAGAAAGAGGGGGGGACACATGTGGTATCATACGGCTTCTGGACTCTGGTCTGATTTCTAATATCATTGCCACATGAACCTTCCAGCTATTCCTTCAGGACACTCCATGGTGTTGATGAACGACGACACCACAGGAGTAGCTTATATCCAGACAATCAGGTAAGTTCCTCTTCACAACACTTATGCCAACTAGTTGGGGAAAATGCTAAGGTGGACGAAGACTACTCAGCACCCATGTAACGCTGCTCTACACAGACATGGGAGATTTTCTGGTGGATATTCTGAGTATTGACTCAGATAGTTGGCTTTGAGTAGTCTGTGGATCTTTAAGTCCCCGGCAAAGTCCCGAATTTGTGGATTTCAATAACAGTAGATTACAGTATCCGCCACGTCACTGAACGATAAGCTTCCAAGGTACTGCTCGTCAATACGTTTTCCCCAAACACTCTGCTTGGGGCCTTCCGACAACAGAGGGCAGTATAGATGTCTACGTGTTTCCCCCCCTCCCATCTGGTTGACCTAGTAGAAGATTGGTAAACAAGAAGGACAGCCAGGCCCATTCATTGACCCTCTTAGCTCCAAGGTGGCACCAGGCAGAATGGTTTCTGAACTTTCTACACCTGTTTTCAAAGGTGCCAAGGGACCCCTCTCCATGTCACAACCTTCGTAGACAACCACACAGCAAGAAGAGAGTCTTTTGCAGAACCTGTCAGGGAAAAAGGTCCGGTTACCCCTGGGAATCATCAAGCAAAGTTGACCAGGCAAAGCAAGCAGCCTTCTGTGGCGTGGGAAGTGGAAGGGTATTGCCTCCTTTGATCCTCTACTTCAGTGATAGTGGAATCCCCTCGACACTTCAGGGAGGAGACCCTGTCTCAATGGTCAAACGCTGCTGCTCAGCTTTGAGCTTAGCCTCTGTCTATCCTCATATGGAGTCTCCAACATACCTTCCCTTATCCGGAGGTTAGACCGCCTACGTGGAACATGCTCAGCTTATTGGAATCTTGGAAGGAGCATCCCTGGTGCCACTGTGTCTTACATCAGTTCTTCACCTGACACTTGGGACGACCATCCTGCTCGCTCTGACCCCTCCCAGAAGAATTAACGAATGACACGCCCTTTCATATGACATCGACGTCTCCCATTCCCGAGTTGGAAACGGGTAATACTCGACTTTATTCCTAAGTGCATCTGCAGACCCAAAATCCAGCAGCAACGGATCCCAGATTTTAACAATTCCGAATTGGGAGTCTTTGTCCAGTGAGGAGCTTGAGGTGTCACCTCAAGAGAAATGCAGGAGCTTGCCCCAGAGTGGCAGCACTTTTCGTCAGCATAGGGAAAGTAATGAGAAGGATTACTAAGATCACAATCTCTGCATGGATTCACAAGGTCATAGACTGGGCCTTATCCACAGACGAGGAAACCTAGAGCTCTTGACGTTACGGGCATAAGTATGTCCTTAGCATGCTAGAACTACTACTCTGTGACGCAGGTCCAACAAACGGGTGTGTGGAAGCGTCACACGATCTTCCTCCCCTTTGGCTAATCCCAAGAACGTCTAGAGATTTATTAAAAAAAGTAAATACACAACAGGATTTAAAAAGTTTTATTAAATGTCAATCATAGTGGAAAGTATAAATGTAACAAATAAAAAGACTAGTGAAATTCCATTAATAGAGCTTGAAACACAAATGTATCTAAAGAGGACTAGCAAAATTGAAAGTTAAATATTTTAAATAAATTTTAATCAACAGGCTGGCGTGTATATAAACCAACTCTCCATTCTCCACTCAAAATCTTAATAGGACAAAAAATAATTACAGCCAGTTACTGAACCATTACAAACATTACATGCTAATTGAAGGTTTGGCTGGACAATCCATAAAAGAACTGTAATTTTTAAAATATTTCCAGTATCACAAAATTGTAAAATTACATTAGATATTTTCAATGGAATACTTTTGGTATTTCATTCTTAAACAATATTACAACACACTGTAGACTGAATAAGGTGGAATGAGACATGAAAAAACTACAATTTCAAACTTAAGGGTTTTAGTCTACAGAAGGTCCTCACAAACTAAAATCCAACTGAAAATAATAAAGATAAAGAAATACTGTAACAAAACAATATCATATCAGTAAGCAATACATTTGTAACAACCCGATATCTATTTCATATGGAACCTGACTATTTGTTGACTTTTGTAGCTGGAAATCATAGGCATGGGATTCAGGTTACGTCTACCCTAGGCCAAAATTCAACAAAATTGGGCTTGCAAACAATTTGACTTACAAACGACTTCTTGGATCAATTAAGTTTGTAAGTTAGGGACCTTCTGTATGTACAGAAAATAAACCATTGATTTACATAGCCATATACCTTGACTTTAATTGGGGGACTGTATGTGCACTTGATAACAAAATGGACAACTTATTTTTCCCACAGAATTATCCAAACAAGTAAGGGATGATGACCCACACATCTCGGGCTCTCACATTACAAAAAAAAAAAGACTAGTGTTACCAAATTGTCATGAAACCTTCTCGAGGCATACAAGCCTTTTCTCATTGAATCCTATGGTGCAGATTTATAATTTGTTTAATGAGGTTTATTAAATACTAATTGTAGCAATATGCCTTCTGCTATATTTGTGGCATAAATATAGACTACGTTTAGATTAAGTCAGTGTTATAGATGTAACCTAATCCAAGATTAAACCAGTCATGAATATACGACAAGACAACACTGGGTTAGCTATGAATATTATATAGGCCATGGCTTTGCCAGTTATAAATGCACCCTAGGACAAAATTAAATCTTTCAAAGTTAAAAGTTGAAATATTAAGCGATATCACAATAAATTGTTTTTCATAAGAATACTGTCAACCCGAACACAAATCTAAAATCAATACAGTTAAGTAAGTATTTACAACACATTAAAAGTTCTGGAGGGATGAAGATCTATCTAGACTTGCTATACCTAGCAATACATAAAATTACAATTAAAAAGCATTATAAAGTATATCATACTTTCTTCTGACCTGTAAACTATATTTACAAAATAAGATGGCTGCACAAAGTTTATCGAGCTATTAGAGCCATAATAATACGAAATAACGAAAATTCCATCTGGACCTATAACGGTGTCTAGTTTGTCCACTGAATGAATGGCTTAAGATATCAGCTACTACCTTGGAGGAGCATCAATCAAGAACTTTTGATCAACAGGACTCTTCAAGTAATCCTAAAAATCATAAATATGGAGGGACACCCAAATTTGAGTATCATAGTCTTTATTAGCAATTTTAAAAATACGTTGGCTTCCAAATGATATTCAGTGGAGTGACGGACAGAGGGCCAGGTTATTCCTGTGGCTACTTCTGCATTTCAAATGTTTGTGCCAACCCACGTCCCCCGCAATGTTACTTGACACGTTTGAAATATCCACATACAACTTATTTACCTTCAACTTGAGCAAATCTTCAATGAAGACCAAAATTTTTTTAGCTGTTACAAGAATTCAAGTAATCTTATCTTTTTCCCTTTTTAGCCATTTCATGGCACAATTCGTTGATCAATCGACCAACTTCAATTTTGGACCGAACAAGTTGACGGTCTAATGGAAATCCTGAACTCAAGTTGATTGATAGAATGACGTACAGTATCAAGTTACAGTATGTACCAACATAATCTCTGCTCTAGTTCAGTTACTTCCCAATTATATGCTCTATGATATAAGGTAGCTGTCCAAAAAGAATTTAATGATCTGTGTCCCCCTGTTAGGGCACATACCATGTATGGCGAGATGTGTGCGAGTCTTGTCAATTTGAAGGGGTTTTGCCAAACCAGTTAACTTCTTTGTGCTATGTGTATACAGTCCTCCAATTTGAAACAAAGCACATAGCGGTATAATGCAAATATTTACAATGCTTAAATAAAAATGTTTAATTACTTTTCCTTATCAAAATTCCCTTAAAAGATGATCTTCCTACTATTAAAACAACTAAGCAAATAATTGAGCAAATATAAATATCTGGAAATAAATATTCTTTACAACATTTACTTATCAATTGTATTAGCAAATGAAATGTCAGTGTTAAAATTAAATTTATTACCGACGCTAATTTGGCAATCTAAATTCCTGGTTACAGATGATATCCCACTGCTGGAAGATCTGATGAAATCTACTGTTCAACTTAAGAGATGAAGACTTGTCTGGAAAATTAAATATTCAAATTAAACTTTATCTGATAAATTCTAAAGTTAATATTTATAGATATCTACAGATAAAAACTGTAACCTACTAAGCAAAAGGTCAACTGATCTTATACATACACCTCTTAAAATATTTTGATTTCTGGCATAAAAACCTGTACTGAATACAAGTTATATGATTAAAGAATTGTAGTGAATGGTCTTCCAAAAGATAGGAAGAGCCCGTAAAGACTTTCATTTCTGCTCACTATTCTCATATTGGAACTACCAACCTATAAATGAGGATGAGCATATTAAATGACACCAAATTACCTTGAAAATTTTCAGTGGTCTTCAAACAAGAATACAAGATTTCCTAATGAGTATTTCATTACAACAGGATTACAGATATCAAGACACAGGGCAAAAATAAAAGATGATGACGAAAGATCAATAGATATTCAGGGAAGAATACAGTTCAAGGCAGATGTAGACAACCCTTTTCTTCTGAGTAGATAGTGGAGATTCTCCATACAGTCAGATGAAGCATGAGAAGATTTTAGTGTACCAGGTGGCACTGGGGATGTTTAAGAATAGTTGGTTGACTTGGACGAGTAATGAATTGATCGGTTAGAACATCCAATAGTCTGTGAACCTCTCCACTGAAAGCCAATAAGAACCTATGAGGGTCATCTTTGCATTGTGGGTGCTTCCAAACTAATGTAGTTGACCATCTGATATAGATCATGGAGAATTGGTGAATTCTTGAAGCAAGGGGAGTTTTCACCAAGGAACAGCAAATGCCACAGTCAGTTCCCCCCCTGCAAAGGCCCGGGCACATCTTGGAATGTAGGGACCACTCCACATGGATAACATGACCTCTACAACTCTGTTTGTCTGCCCAAATGCTTTGTTTCCCTGGAACAATCCTGGAAAGTAGTGACATCCCTCTCTTCAGTCCAACACAAGTCTCTTTAACAATACAAAAAGGGTCTATACCTTGGTCCAACCTTGCTTCCCTGTGTATTCTAAAGCTGTGGTGTTGTTGAAATGTACTGCAGAGCCAAGACTTTCCAGTTAATCAACTCTACACTTTCTAAGTCTTCCCAATCATGTTCATCTGTTCTTTTCCATTACACAGACCCGATAGGTGGAGATCCTCTCAAGTCACCCATCAATCTTCTTTAAATGCATTGCTGATCAACATATTGCACATTTGCCTAAGAGAAATATTGAAGGTACAAAAGGTTCCTATGACTACAATAATCATCCTAATCTTTGAAAATTCCAGCTGTGACCAAGTTGTGGAATGATCTTCCTAATCAGGTAGGTGAAACGGAGGAACTTCAAAACTTCAAACTTGCAGTGAATGTTTTTATGTTGAACAGGCTGACATGTATCTTTGTAATTTATTTATGAAAGATCTATTTTAATGTTACTGTTCTTAAAATAGGTTATTTTGATTATTCATTACTCCCCTTGTAGTTTATTTATTCCCTTTCCTCACTGGGCTATTTTTCCCTGTCCGAGCCCTTGGGCTTAAAGCATCCTGCTCTTCCACATAGGGTTGTAGCTTAGCTAATGATGATAATAATAATAATAATAATAATAATAATAACAATAATAATAATAATAATAATATCTTGGAAGTACTGTAGACCCTCTTTCAAAAAGATTATAGCTGTCTCAGTGACGGAGTTTATAGTTGAGCTTTTGAATTGCTCTAATTTTCTTTTTCTCAACAATACTGCATAATGCCGCCAATAGCTGCGCTATATTAGTCATCAGTAGGTAGGGGAGTAAAATTCTAAGGTTTTACTAAAAATTTACTAAAAGCAAACTTGTCAAGTACAGAATACGAAAGAGGTGGCTGCAACAAGTTTTGAGAGGTTACCAGATGTTTTCTCTCATTTACAGGCTAGAAAAGTGACAATATAGGCTGGGCTGGCTCTATTTATACAGGTTGTGGCGATAGTCAATTCAGGTGCTGGTCGTTGACTGGTCCCTGCGAGAGGAGGCGGTACCGATTCTGGGACAGAGCAGCTCTCCCATTGACTGAGCCCTCAATGGGAGAGGATCCGTCACAGTCAGGGTTGCTGCTACACTCACAGACGTCAGAGATAGACGGGGTCTGAGTAATGCTGCGCTGGGCTCCCAGTGCTGGCTGCTGATTGTACCATCTCACATTTTTATTGAAAACGAAAGAATGCCAGTCTGCCCATAGAGACAGAAACATGTGCAGTGCTTCAATTGTTATAGATTTGAATATCCATCTTGGGTATGGAAAAATCTAAATTATTGTAACAATTGTTCCTGAACAAAAGCATGGAACTTGCACTTCTGTTGCAAACGCTAAAAAATGCAATCCACACTATCAAATTAGAAGCAGCTGTTTAGAAATCAGATTCTGAGCATTTCAGAATGGGTACAACACAAAATAAATGTAACAACACCTGGATCAGGTATTGAAAATCATCTAATTTCTAAGTAACCTTTTGAGGTATATGTCACAATCTCAAAACTAATCCGTACCTTTTCCTGGCTGTACAAACGTAATTGCTTCAAGTAGGGTATATGTTTTAAGCGCGAGTTGGAAGGCCATTGAATTGATTAATGACTACGTTAAGCGATAGGCGGGAATGAGGACGAGGAGCCCTCACCCCCCCACCTATCAAAAACTCTTCACTTATCCCTTCGGCTCCGGACTAAGAGAGAATTTTAACCTGAAAGATTCTTTGTATAGCTATGAAAAATACAAATTATTTTGAAAATTTATGATTAGTGCCTCTACAAAATACAAACTAACCATTGTCCTTTAGGTAGGGAGAATCACAGCTTGGTTAGTCGTTAGTCTCCCTGGAACCAAAATACTCAATTCTTTTACTTCCCTGGAAATGTCAATCTACCTAGTCCTGTAAGGGAACGAAGGAGATGATTTCAGCAATCTCCTATCTATCCAACATTGGGATGAATAGGCTGATGGGGCCTCGGCTGTCAAAGAAAATTCGTACATCGTCAAAGGAGACGTCCCTTCCCCTGAAGTGGATGGCAGTCTGGAATAATACTACTTCTTCTTTGTCTGCATCTCTTCCCACTTCTATGTGGGGTTGACGTTTCTGGCCAGCTTTCTCCATCTACCTCTGTCCCACACTTCATCACACTTCTATCATATAATGATCAATGGATTGGTATATATTCCACCATCTTCTCCCTCGTCTAAGCAGGATGGAGAACTTCTCTAAGTTCCAAATAAGGGAACTCAGAAGTGTAGTTTTTCAGCATCGAGTAAAATCCAGCGAGTAAGGTATCAAATGCTTCGTCCCTATGAGAGGGGAAGAATGAATGAAGAAGAGCCAGTTACTCAGCCTTCATTCCAGACTTGCATCTCTCTGTTACAGTAAATAAGACGCTTACTGTTCCACATGGGATCTGGGCTTGCTACACAACTACTTGAGTAGCCACCCTAAGATCAAGCGCAAAGGAGTTAAGGGACTTGTGGGTACTCCTGTAGATTATAGGTGATGGTAGTCTGGTGAATGCACAGCCACACCTTCAACATCTGGCTGATTGCAAGATTCCTCTTGAAGGGAAGGGAAGGGTGGGGCATAACCCCTGCCTTTTTAGTAGATAGTACCTCAACCCTATTGGCAGTTGAGGCGTATATATTACAGATGGACACACACAGTTCAAAAGAATTTGTGCTCTAGATACCTCTTTCTTAGTTCTGCTAGTGCTAAAGAAGTGCTAAGATTTTCTAAAATTCTGACCATCATTGCATTAGAATCTTCCTAGATGGTACCATTTGTACATAGTCCTAGGTATGCAATTAATTTTAACAGTCTTACCTTCTGCTTCATAAGGCTATATACCTGGCTGACAGCTCTACGGTGTGATACGCTGCCCAGATGGGGATCCGGTTCATCAGCTTGCAAAGGTTGCATGAAGCATTGCACCTTTGCTTGCTGACATGGGCTACTACAGTGGTGTTGTCGTTCATTGGCATTACAGAGTGCCTCCTCAAATCTCCTGGTGAGATTTTCTTCTTTCAGCCACCAGGCAAGATCATCCCAAGCCTCCTACACCACTGGAGCAGAAAGATCAGGTGATCCCTGTAGGCTGACCAGTGAAACTTCAAACACCACCATAGGGATCCCCGACAGAGGCTCACATGAGGAATGAGCTTCTCCTGCCAGGACAAGAGGCAGAGACGACCACCAGTGCCAGGCTGAGAATACTGCCTTAGACAAGAAAGGTTATGTTTCCTTCTTGGGCTTACTGATGCGATTGTCTGAAGTTAAGAAACTCTCTATTGTCGTGTCTCTCGCAAGACCAAGTACATTAACCTCAGCTTGGGTATGAGATTAGACTTCTAATTAATCCCCATTCCCATATCGTGAAAATATGCAAGAAGTCGATCTTGATCCTCTAGAAACTGAGGATTAATAATACTAAAAATAATAATAATATTTTTACAACACATGAACATACGTATCTCTTATGAATGGGCCCATGCTGCAACCAAAGACAACACTGGAGTGAACACCTGAGGAGTGTGCAGTCTGAAGCACAGATTTTTTTAACTGGTTCACTGTATCGAAGCGGGAGAAGCGGAGGTAACTCCGAGAGAACTGATGAATGAGTACCTGGAAGTAATCATCCTTCAGCTCCACTGAAAGTATGAAGTCTCCATCTCTGAAGAAATTCAGCACAGGCCGTACTGTTTCCATCCTGAACATTATTTGATGAAGAAATTTGTTTGGTGGAGAGAGGTCTATGACCAGTCACCAGCCCCAGGCTGAACTTCTTCATCAGGAACCTTCAACTTTCGAAGCCAGAGACGAATTCAACTGTGTTCTACCATAACATACCTCCACCTCTGTCCGCAAAGCCAGAGCTTACAGAGATGTTGAAGATCGGATGAGAACTCCATCGGTAAGTGTTTCCTTCTCCCTCCCCTCTTCCCGCTGCCCTCCTTCCTGGAGGGATCAGGTTGGATAGCTTGAATGAACTGTGTATACACAGGCTCCCTTCAGGTGGAAGAGACTCCAGGCAGTCCTGGTTAGGGTCTAAGAGAGGTTTCAAAGCCCTTCTTTGCCCTTAATCCTGCAGTCATGGCCAAACCAGATGGTTTGGTTGCCGATCTCTTCAAAGGGCCAGGGTCTTTGAAGGAGACTGCATGCTGGACCAGGGATTCAGGCAAAGCAATTCTCCACTCCATTGCACTCCCGTATGTGCAAATGTCCGGTACCTTAGGTGCAGAGGAATTCCACGTACCCTCATACCTAGTACGGGCAAAGTTTGCAGCAGGCTGCTCTTTAAACTCAATGCTACCCGACAAGAATACAAAGGCTTTAACCCAAGGACAGACCCAGCAAGGTAATCAATTGGTGGCTGGCGAAGGACCAGGACGACCCACAACAGCGGGGAACGATATCTGGCACTGATCACTCCAGAGAAAAGCGTAACCTGTACTCTTCCCTCTGCTGATCGGAGTAAGAAGTTGGCACCGGTCTTGGGCCAGGCACGTGGTACTGGACTTTCTGCCACTGGCCCATGGCTATCAGCTCGTGATGACAACCTCAAGCAGTACCAACTTCTCAACACAGAGTACTGAAGAACTGCAATCAGAGAAGGGAGCAACAGTCCATTGTCTATGTAGGAAGGTGAGGGAGAGCATCCAAGCTCATCAAACACAAGGCCAAGAGAAGGTTCAAAGGCCCATGCACCTCTTTTCTCCCCGGGGCAATAACACGGGGTTATAGCCTTGAGCCCGGGATTGCAACACGGGCTGTCACCACCCAGTCCTCGGGGGCTGTGATCTGGAGGGCTGTAGGTCATGGCCTCGGACCTCTTGGAGGAAGTGGCAAGGGGCTGCAACAGGGGGTCATGGACCCATCCCAATGTATCATACCCCAGAAGATAAAGAACAGGGCCTCAGGCTACTCAAGTGTTGTTCACTATACTCAAAAGAGAGGTTTGTCATAAGGAGCTCTCTCCTTGGGGCTAAAACTGGCCTTCCAGGACCTCTTGGATTTCTTCTTCTCCTTCTTCTACTATGAAGCGTCAGAAGCACAATCTGAAGTCAAAGAGTAGGAAGAGGAGTTGGATGTGGAAGAGAAACATGCACAAATCTTCCTCTCACCTTGGGCTATGCAAGCAGAGGAGTCAAAGTCTGAGCAAACATCAGCAAAAAAAATTTCTCCACCCTCAAAGAAAAATGACAGTAGTTGCTCTGACAGGAACCACAACACTACGGAATATTGTTACTGGGGAGGCGGGAAGTACACTTACTAGAACTTGCAACACATACAGAGGGGCTGGGGTCACTGGCATAGGAACATTTTGATAGGCACTTGGGCAACACACTAAAGGAACACTGTGTATAGGAATCACAACTGGGGTCACTGACCTGGAATCACTGTTGTCACCACTGGGGTACTGGCACTAGGATCACCGAGGCAAAGTAACCTTAGTTACCTTGCTACTTCAAAAGGCATAGAGAACTAACCTGCAAGACCTAAGGAAGGCCAGGTCACTAATCGTTGGCAGTCTGCATGAAAGTTTCAAGCACATGTTGGAGTGCGGAAATCACCTAACACTCCATAAAACCTGGAAAACTTCCCAATGTATATCAGAGTTCACCATGTTTCCAAAGCATACTTCCAGGGTCTAAGACAGGGGCCTATACAGGTCGTCATCGGCTTATGACTGTTCGCATTACGCCCACCTTTTTCACCGTGATGACGTCACAAGACTGTCAGAAATAGTACTCTACAAGGACAAATATTTCCTTATAATCTATTTTTCTTTTACAAAAATTAACCCATTTCTCTAGATAGGTTAGCATTTTCTTTTATTAATAATATAGAGCATCTATTTAAACTAAAAAAATATTAAGTTTCAATATCTCTCAAGTTCACATCATATGTCTGGTGGAAAGCAACCTGGCAAATTGAGTGATTTCCTTTGAATACACTACCAAGTAACATTAGTATTCCTGTTATTGAATTACAGTATTGAGTAACAATACAAGGTATTTCATTAGTCTGTATCAGTTGTTATGAGTCGTACTTAGCGTAAATTTGACTCTACACCTAGGACAGGATCTCATATTCTACACTAGCTTTCTTCCAAAAGGTAGTAGGTTGGCCAGGGCACCAGCCGTCCGTTGAGATACTACCACTAGAGAGGTATTGGATCCTTTGACTGGCCAGACAGTAATGCATTGGATCCCTCTCTCTGGTCACGGCTTATTATTTTTTCTTTGCCTACACTTACACAGAATAGTTTGGCCTATTCTTTACATATTCTCGTCTTTCCTCATACATCTGACAACAATGAGATACTTAACACATCTTCACCCAAGGGGTTAATTACTGTACTGCAATTTGTTCAGTGTACTTTCCTCTTGGTAAGGGTAGAAGAGACTCTTTAGCTGTGGTAAGCAGCTCTTCTAGGAGAAGGACACTCCAAAATTAAACCACTGTTCTCTAGTCTTGGGTAGTGCCATAGCCTCTGTACCATGGTCTTCCACTGTCTTGGGTTGGAGTTCTCTTGCTTGAGGGTACACTCAGGCACACTATTCTATCTTATTTTTTTTTTCTTCCTCTTGTTTTTTTGAAATGGTGTGTTGGGCAGGCTTAATAGAAGGGCCATGGATGCCTGGTGGTTTATCAAGAGGTTGTCTTTTCCTTTTTCTGATTATTTTTCTTCTCAAAACCATCCTTACTGTCCTCCCTTCAGTTGAAGTGGTTATCCTGGAGGGTATTTAGCCTTGCATGGTGTATCGGCTCCTCCATGTTGACCAGTTTTTCCGACTTTTTACTATAGTCTATGGGTATCATCAATCACTTTGTTTATAATTCTGTACGTACTGTTTTTGTTATAATTCTTGTTAATCTAGTTTTTAAGTATGCTGTCTCTTTTTTATTTCTATTAATTCTTATGCTGTCTGGAGACATTGAGCGAAATCCGGGACCAGTACGTCCTAGATTTCGTCAATGTCGTCTTCTGTATTGCAATATTCGTGGTCTTCATGCAAATATCCAAGACCTTACAGTTGCGTCCAGACAGTATGATATTCTTTTGTGCTCAGAAACTTTGGTTTCTAATATGAGGCACTCATCTGAGCTCCTTATAACTGGTTTTAAGAAGCCAATAATGTTGAAACGTGATGCCATCCCTAGGGCCAGGGGAATGGCGGTGTATATTAGGACCGAGTACCCTGCTTCTCATAAGTCCTGCTATCAATGTGGATGTCATGAGATTCAGGTAATAAAAGTTTGTGGCAGGCATAACAACTTTTATTTATGTTCGATCTACCGGAATCCAGACATGGATGATTCTATCTTCGATTGTCTTCTTACCATTATGGCTAAGATACAAGAAGATGATAGAAAGGCTTCTTTTGTCTTTGTTGGTGATTTTAATGCTCACCATAGGGAGTGGTTAAGTTCTATCTCTCCTACCGATCGCCATGGCTTAAGAGCTTTAGACTTTGCCTCTGAATCAGGCTGTGAGCAAATCATAAATGAAGCTACTCACAGGTCTGGTAATTGCTTGGACCTTGTATACACTGACTCCCCTGGCGTTATAACTGGTAAGGTTGGTTCTCCAGTCGGGACATCTGATCATGCCTTGATTTCATTATTAGTGAAGACTGAGCAGCCTGTCCCTGATATATCATATTCTTGTAAAATTTATATGAAATCCCAAGCAGACTGGAATGGGATTTTACATGATCTTTTGTTCTTGAATTGGTCACAATTATATAATAGTGTAGATCCTGTTGTCCCTTTGAATGAGAATCTAGTCAACATAATTGATAGGCGTATCCCTTCTCGTGTGCTAAGGTACCGAGTGAAGGACAAACCGTGGTTCAATGATGATTGTAGACGTGCTTTTTTGGAGAAGCAGGAGGCCTATCAACTTTGGAAGGGTAACAGATCAGATCTGACCTGGAACAACTATACTCAGCTTCGAGCTTTTGCTCAGAGAGTTTATGCCTCAACTGAAAAGGAGTACAATTTAACCATAAAAGAAACCCTTTCTGGTACAACTCAGGAACATAAATGGTGGTCTACCCTTAAATCTGCACTCTTTGGTGTAGATGCAACAGTTCCTCCTTTACTTAAACCAGATGGCTCAGTCACTCACTGTCCAAAGGAAAAGGCAACCCTTTTGGCTGATGTTTTTGACAGTAAACAGAGTAATGAAAAACTTGAACTTCCTCATTCCTGTTTTCCTGAGGCTAAACTAACTAGTTTAGCTTTTCGATCTCGTGAGATTAAAGCTCTGTTGATGGACCTTGATGCTTATGGAGGTGTAGACCCAAATGGTATTTTTCCTTTGTTTTTTATAAAGACAGCAGATTTCTTAGCTCCAAAGTTATCTGTTATTTTGCGCAAGTTAGCAAGAAGAGGAGCTTTTAGCACTAGTTGGAGAATTGGTAATGTTACTCCTCTATGTAAATGTGTTTGTGGTAGCTCAAGTCCCACTGATTACCGCCCAATTTCCATAACTCCCATATTATCTAAAGTTTTTGAACGTCTTCTGGCAAAACGTCTTAATAGGTTTGCTGAAGGTAATCATCTCTTCCCTAGTTTGCAATTTGGTTTTCGTAAAGGCCTTGGAGCATGTGATGCCCTTCTTACAATCTCCAATGCTGTACAGAAATCCCTTGATTGTGGTCGGGAAGTTCGTATGATTGGCCTTGATTTTAGTGCTGCCTTTGACCGTGTTAATCATGAGGCCCTTGTTTTCAAACTGAAACAGTTGGGAGTGGGTGGGTCGTTTCTTAGCATTATTATTGATTTTTTAAGTAATAGATCTCAAAGAGTTGTTGTTGATGGGCACCATAGTGATTATAGGAATGTGATATCCGGTGTTCCACAGGGTAGTGTTCTTGGCCCATTACTTTTCATACTATATACACATGACATGTGGTTTGGCCTAGAAAACAAGCTTGTTGCATATGCAGATGATGCTACTCTCTTTGCATCAATTCCATCCCCTGAATGTAGATCTAGGGTTGGTGAATCCCTTAATAGAGATTTAGCTAGAATTAGTGCATGGTGCAAATTATGGGGTATGAAGTTGAATCCTAACAAAACTCAAAGTATGATTGTAAGTAGGTCAAGGACGGTGGTTCCTCAACATCCGGATCTCAGTATTGATAATGTTTCTTTAAATATGTATGACTCTTTCAAAATTTTAGGTGTGATTCTCGACAGTAAATTTACTTTTGAGAAACATATAAGGTCTGTGTCTTCTTCAATTTCACAAAAAATAGGCTTATTGAGAAAGTCTTTCAAGATTTTCGGTGATCAATCTATTCTGAAGAAGTGTTTTAATTCTTTCATTCTACCTTGTTTTGAGTATTGTTCTCCTGTCTGGTGTTCAGCTGCTGATTCTCATCTTAATTTATTGTACAGAAACTTACGGTCTATTAAATTTCTTATTCCTGATCTAGATATTAATCTCTGGCACCGTCGTTCAATTAGTTCATTATGTATGTTGCATAAGATTTTTCACAACTCTGACCATCCTTTACATTCAGATCTCCCTGGACAATTCTACCCTGTTCGTAATACTAGGCAGGCAGTTAATTCTAATAGCCAGGCCTTCTCCATCACGAGGCTCAATACTACGCAGTACTCTAGAAGTTTTATTCCAGCTGTGACCAAGTTGTGGAATGATCTTCCTAATCGGGTGGTTGAATCAGTAGAACTTCAAAAGTTCAAAGTTGGAGCAAATGCTATTTTGTTGACCAGGCAGACATAGTCTTTTTATAGTTTATTTATGACATATTTGTTTTTGATGTTGTTGATAGTTTATTATATGACATGTCTGTTTTGACGTTGTTTCTTATTTTAGAATGATTTATTGTTAATTTGTTCTCTTCATTTATTTATTTCCTTATTTCCTTTCCTCACTGGGCTATTTTTTCCTGTTGGAGCCCCTGGGCTTATAGCATCTTGCTTTTCCAACTAGGGTTGTAGCTTGGATAGTAATAATAATAATAATAATAATAATTTGTTTCATCTCTGATATTCGCATGTGTGCATTTGTTAAAATGCTTCTAAAACTGGAAAATTTAATACAAAAATGTTTTGATAAGGGCTAAGATATATGAACTAGGAAAATGAAATAATAATAGACAGAAAATATTGATAAAATATGACTAAGATTATTACAGTATCATGATACAACATAATAAATAGACGGAAAATTTATATTTTAAGTTCGTCTTACGCCCAGATCCAGATATGACCTGTTTCCCAGTCCCTATCCCTGTCGTAAGTTGACGACTACTATGAAAAAGCCTCGGTGATCCGCAAATTCAAAGAGGCGAGCAAAGTGCTAACAGTCTCTCCAGCAATTCATAGCTTTACCATAAATGAAATTTGGGAAAGACTTAACCTTTTCGCTCCTTAACATAATTTCCTACCTGTGCAAGGCCACGATCTACACTCTGTAATAAAAGGGGTAAGTGTAACAATAATCCCTGTCTGGAGACATTGAGCGAAATCCGGGACCAGTACGTCCTAGGTTTCGTCAATGTCATCCTCTGTATTGCAATATTCGTGGTCTTCATGCAAATATCCAAGACCTTACAGTTGCGTCCAGACAGTATGATATTCTTTTGTGCTCAGAAACTTTGGTTTCTAATATGAGGCACTCATCTGAGCTCCTTATAACTGGTTTTAAGAAGCCAATAATGTTGAAATGTGATGCCATCCCTAGGGCCAGGGGAATGGCGGTGTATATTAGGACCGAGTACCCTGCTTCTCATAAGTCCTGCTATCAATGTGGATGTCATGAGATTCAGGTAATAAAAGTTTGTGGCAGGCATAACAACTTTTATTTGTGTTCGATCTACCGGAATCCAGACTTGGATGATTCTATCTTCGATTGTCCTCTTACCATTATGGCTAAGATACAAGAAGATGATAGAAAGGTTTCTTTTGTCTTTGTTGGTGATTTTAATGCTCACCATAGGGAGTGGTAAGTTCTATCTCTCCTACCGATCGACATGGCTTAAGAGCTTTAGACTTTGCCTCTGAATCAGGCTGAGAGCAAATCATAAATGAAGCTACTCACAGGTCTGGTAATTGCTTGGACCTCGTATACACTGACTCCCCTGGCGTTATAACTAGTAAGGTTGGTTCTCCAGTCGGGACATCTGATCATGCCTTGATTTCATTAGTAGTGAAGACTGAGCAGCCTGTCCCTGATATATCATACTCTTGTAAAATTTATATGAAATCCCAAGCAGACTGGAATGGGATTTTGCATGATCTTTTGTGCTTGAATTGGTCACAATTATATAGTAGTGTAGATCCTGTATGCCCTTTGAATGAGAATCTAGTCAACATAATTGATAGGCGTATCCCTTCTCGTGTGCTAAGGTACCGAGTGAAGGACAAACCGTGGTTTAATGATGATTGTAGACGTGCTTATTTGGAGAAGCAGGAGGCCTATCACCTTTGGTAGGGTAACAGATCAAATTTGACCTGGAACAACTATACTCAGCTTCGAGCTTTTGCTCAGAGAGTTTATGCCTCAACTGAAAAGGGGTACAATTTAACCATAAAAGAAACCCTTTCTGGTACAACTCAGGAACATAAATGGTGGTCGACCCTCAAATCTGCACTCTTTGGTATAGATGCAACAGTTCCTCTTTTACTTAAACCAGATGGCTCAGTCACTCACTATCCAAAGGAAAAGGCAACCCTTTTGGCTGATGTTTTTAACAGTAAACAGAGTAATGAAAAACTTGAACTTCCTCATTCCTGTTTTCCTGAGGCTAAACTAACTAGTTCAGCTTTTCGATCTTGTGAGATTAAAGCTCTGTTGATGGACCTTGATGCTTATGGAGGTGTAGACCCAAATGGTATTTTTCCTTTGTTTTTTATAAAGACAGCAGATTTCTTAGCTCCAAAGTTATCTGTTATTTTGCGCAAGTTAGCAAGAAGAGGAGCTTTTAGCACTTGTTGGAGAATTGGTAATGTTATTCCTCTAAGTAAATGTGTGTGTGGTAGCTCAAATATCACTGACTACCGCCCAATTTCCATAACTCCCATATTATCTAAAGTTTTTGAACGTCTTCTGGCAAAACGTCTTAATAGGTTTGCTGAAGGTAATCATCTACTCCCTAGTTTGCAATTTGGTTTTCGTAAAGGCCTTGGAGCATGTGATGCCCTTCTTACAATCTCCAATGCTGTACAGAAATCCCTTGATTGTGGTCAGGAAGTTCGTATGATTGGCCTTGATTTCAGTGCTGCCTTTGACCGTGTTAATCATGAGGCCCTTGTTTTCAAACTCAAACAGTTGGGAGTGAGTGGGTCGTTTCTTAGCATTATTATTGATTTTTTAAGTAATATATCTCAAAGAGTTGTTGATGGGCACCATAGTGAGTATAGGAATGTGATATCCGGTGTTCCACAGGGTAGTGTTCTTGGCCCATTACTTTTCATACTATATACACATGACATGTGGTTTGGCCTAGAAAACAAGCTTGTTGCATATGCAGATGATGCTACTCTCTTTGCATCAATTCCATCCCCTGAATGTAGATTTGGGGTTGGTGAATCCCTTAATAGAGATTTAGCTAAAATTAGTGCATGGTGCAAATTATGGGGTATGAAGTTGAATCCTAACAAATCTCAAAGTATGATTGTAAGTAGGTCAAGGACAGTGGCTCCTCAACATCCAGATCTCTGTATTGATAATGTTTCTTTAAATTTGTATGACTCTTTTAAAATTTTAGGTGTGATTCTCGACAGCAAATTTACTTTTGAGAAACACATTAGGTCTGTGTCTTCTTCAATTGCACAAAAAATTGGCTTATTGAGAAAGTCTTACAAGATTTTCGGTGATCAATCTATTCTGAAGAAGTGTTTTAATTCTTTCATTCTACCTTGTTTTGAGTATTGTTCTCCTGTCTGGTCTTCAGCCGCTGATTCTCATCTTAATTTATTGTACAGAAACTTACGGTCTATTAAATTTCTTATTCCTTATTTAGATATTAATCTTTGGCACCGTCGTTCAATTAGTTCATTATGCATGTTGCATAAGATTTTTCATAACTCTGACCATCCTTTACATTCAGATCTCCCTGGACAATTCTATCCTGTTCGTAATACTAGGCAGGCAGTTAATTCTAATAGCCAGGCCTTCTCCATCATGAGGCTCAATACTACACACTATTCTAAAAGTTTTATTCCAGCTGTTACCAAGTTGCGGAATGATCTTCCTAATCGGGTAGTTGAATCAGTAGAACTTCAAAAGTTCATAGTTGGAGCACATGTTTTTATGTTGAACAGGCTGACATGAGTCTTTTTATTGTTTATATATGACATATCTGTTTTTTATGTTGTTAATAATTTATATAGGACACATCTGTTTTAACGCTGTTACTGTTTTTAGAAAGATGTATTGTTAATTTATTCTCATCATTTATTTATTTCCTTATTTCCTTTCCTCACTGGGCTATTTTTCCCTGTTGGAGCCCTTGGGCTTATAGCATCTTGCTTTTCCAGCTAGGGTTGTAGCTTGGCTAGTAATAATAATAATAATAATAATAGTGACTAGATCTATCGCTGGTTTACCATAACCAGCAGGTTGGCTAAGACACCAGCTACCTGTTGCGATACTACCACTAGAGAGTTATTGGGTCCTTTGATTGGCCACATAGTACTTGTACTACATTGGATCCCTCTCTCATTATGGCTCATTTTTCCTTTGCCTACACATACACAGAATAGTCCGGCCTTTTCTTTACACATCCTCATTTTTCTTCTTACACCTGACAACACTGAGATTACCAAACAAGTCTTCTTTGCTCAAGGGGTTTACTACTGCACTGTAATTGTTCAGTGCCTTCTTTCCTCTTAAGGGTTTGGGTAGAAGAGGCTCTTTAGCTATGGTAAGCAGCTCTTCTAGGAGAAGGACACTCCAAAATCAAACCATTGTTCTCTAGTCTTGGGTAGTGCCATAGCCTTTGTATCATGGACTTCTTCCACTGTCTTGGGTTAGAGTTCTCTTGCTTGAGATACACCCAGGTTCTATCTTATTTCTCTTCCTCTTGTTTTTTTTAAAGTTTTCATAGTTTACATATGAAAAAAATATTTTAATGTTGTCACTGTTCTTAAAATATCAAAAATTTTAAACAATTTTTATTTTTCCTAACATACTCACCGAGAACTACTTTCCTTAGGAGTCACTTGGTGACCTCTCAATCTCGACCAAGATTTTCCCGCCGTTATCCCCCTATCCCGCTCTATATAGTTTCTACCCCCGCCGCCAGGATGTGCCCTGAGGGCAGGATCAGGGCAGGTCACTGCCTCTCCGGGTCAGCATCGCCATTAAGTTCGACGTTTAGCCCAACTCGGCAATGGAAGGATGGCACTCGGGGACGGAAGGGAGGGCCATTACCCGGAAAGTAGTTCTCGGTGAGTATGTTAGGAAAAATAAAAATTGTTTAAAATTTTTGATTTGTTCCGACACAAAATACTCACCGAGAACTACTTTCCTTAGGAGACTTATACCTTAGGAGGCGGGAGAGCCATTCTGCCACTTGGTCCGGCACATAGTGCCTGGAGGGCTAAGGAATGCGGGGCCTATCAGAGAGCGGATAGAGGGTAACTGCGGAACCTTACGCTTATTATTTAAGACTCACCTCTTAACATCTTCTCTACTGAATTTTCTCCTGATGAAGTAGGGACGAGTCTATTCTCCGTTGGGGACATCTTCTAGCCTACCGCTACACAGATTGGAGGGCGGCGATGACTGTCCCAATGGAGAATCCATCCAAGGACTTTCTTGAATAGTCCTTGAGATAGTGGGCAGTGAAGGTCGACTGGTGCGACCAAGTGCCAGCCTGTAGGATCTGTCCCACCGCCATGTTTCTCTCAAAGGCCAAGGAAGTGCTCAGGCCCCTGATGTCATGGGGGCGGGGAGTGCCTGGCACTGCCATCTTGTCCTCTTCATAAGTTCTAGCGATGACTTGTCTCAGCCAGAAGGAAATAGTGTTCTTGGAGACTTGCTTCTTATTAACACCTGTGGAGACGAAGAGGTTCTTGGCACCTGGTCGGAGATGAGCCGTCCTTTCCAGGTACTTCCTGAGCGTCCTTACTGGGCATAACTTCAGGTCTTCCGTATTGCCTGTCTTGGAAATGGCCGGAATTGAGAAACCTTCAAACTTCGGGTCCCAGACTGCTGGGTTCTGAGTCTTCGCTACAAAGGAGGGTACGAACTTGAAGGATACCTCCCTCCACCCTTTGGAGTGTGCAACGTCGTAAGACAGACCATGGATCTCACCTACTCTCTTAGCTGAAGCCAAGGCTAGCAAGAAGACGGTCTTGAGGGTGAGGTCTTTGTCTCCGATATCTTTGAGGGGTTCAAAGGGAGGACGACTTAGCATTTTCAGGACCTTGGCCAGGTCCCATCTGGGCACTCTCCTGGCTTGAGGAGGGCAGGACTGCTCGAAACTTCTAATCAGAATCGCTATGTGTCTCGAGGTCCCCAGGTCGATGCCTTTTAGGAGAAAGACTTGGCCTAAGGCTGCCCGTACTCCTTTAATAGCTGGGATTGACATCCCTATTTCATCCCTAAGGTACACGAGAAAGTCAGCTATGTCAGGGACCGAAGCTTTAAGAGGTCTTATGTGTTTTTCCGAGCACCACTTCGTAAAGGCGGCCCACTTCGCCTGGTATACCACGGTAGAGGATTTTCTTAGGTATAGGGACATCCTCTTAGCTGTGGAGGAGGAGTACCCCTCCTTCTTCAGGAGCCGCTCGATAGTCTCCAGGCGTGAAGGCGAAGAGAGAGAGGGTTGTCGTGGAACTTGAGGAAGTGAGGTTGACGCAGCAGATCTGACCTGGGGGGCAGAGGCCAAGGCGGTTGGCTTGCCAGGTCTTTTAGATCCGCGAACCACTCCCTCTCCGGCCACCAGGGCGCTACCAAAGTCATCCTTAGGTTTTGGGAGGCTCTTACTCTGTTGAGCACCTGCCTTAACAGCGTGAAGGGGGGAAAGGCATATACGTCCAGGTTGTCCCACTTGTGCTGGAAGGCGTCTTCTAGGGCTGCTCTTTGGTCTGGCACCGGGGAGCAATAGACCGGTAGCTTGGCGTTGAGCTTTGTTGCGAAGAGGTCCATCACCGGGGAGCCCCAGCGTTGAATGATGAGTCTGGCTACTTCTGGGTGTAGGGACCACTCCGTCCCTACTATCTGACCCATTCTGCTGAGGCCGTCGGCTAGCACGTTTCTTTTCCCGGGGATGAATCTCGCTAGCAGTACCACCTGTTGCTCGTCCGCCCAATGCAGGATGTTTATGGTGAGGTCGCACAGTTCTTTCGATCTCATGCCGCCTTGCTTCTTTATGTAGGCTACCACCGTGGCGTTGTCGCACATTAAGGCCACGGTGTTTCCCCTCAACCGACTTGCAAAGTGCAGACATGCCTTCTGTACTGCTTTTAGCTCCAGGACGTTGATGTGGAGATGTCTTTCGGTCTCCGACCAGGTACCGCTTGCTGTCTCCTCCCGAAGGTGGGCTCCCCACCCTAGGCTGGAGGCGTCTGTGAACAGGAGGAACTCGGGGGGACAGGACCCGAGGGGCATCCCCTTGAGGGAGTTCGACTGGCAGCGCCACCATTCCAAGGCTGCTCTCGTGTCCGGAAGGACCGGAATCAACGCCTTCTGAGCGCCTGTCTGGGACCAGAGGCCCTTGAGGTTCCATTGCACGGGTCTGAGCCGCATCTTCCCTTGGGGAACCAGTTTCTCTAATGAGACCAGGTGACCTATTAGTCTCTGCCAGTCTTTCGCCCTCCTGGAATGCTCCGACAGGAACGGCTGAATGATGTGATTGAGGTTCCGTATCCTGTCTTCCGAGGGGAAGGCCTTCCCCTGCACGGTGTCCAACGTCATACCCAAGTACCCCATTCTGTTGGATGGAGTTAGGTTCGATTTTTCCAAGTTGATAATGATTCCCAGATTCCTGCAGAACTGGAGGAGGTCCCTCCCTTGCTCTTCCAAGAGGGCCTTTGAGCTGGAAAGGAGCAACCAGTCGTCCAGGTATCTGATGAGACGGATACCCCGTTCGTGAGCCCATACTGAGACCGTCGCGAAGACCCTCGTGAACACTTGAGGGGCCGTCGACAGGCCGAAGCAAAGGGTCCTGAACTGCAGGATCTGGGAGCCCCATTTCACCTGGAGGAACTTCCGACTCGACGGGTGGACAGGGATCTGGAAATACGCGTCCTTGAGGTCGACCGTCATCATGTAATCTTTCTCCCTCAAGGACATCAGGACGGATTTCGGGGTGTCCATCTTGAAGTCCGTCTTCTTGACGAACTTGTTGAGGGCCGACAGGTCTATCACGGGTCTCCACCCCCCCGTTGCTTTCTCCACCAGGAACAGGCGGCTGTAGAAGCCTGGCCCTGGGAGAAGGACTTCTTCCATGGCTCCCTTCTCTAACATGGAGGAAACTTCTTTTTGAAGGGTGGCCCTTTTCAACGGGTCCCTGGGAGCCAACCATTCTGTCTGGGTGGCTGGAATAAGAGGGGGTGGATCCGCTATGAAGGGGAGCCTGTAGCCTTCTTTCAGGACGGACACCGTCCAAGCATCCGCCCCTTGTGTTTTCCATGCTTGCCAATGAGGTCTGAGGCATCCCCCAACCCGAGGCTTGGGCGGGAGTAGGGGGCCTCTCCCTCTACCTTCTCCTAGAGGGGCGGCCTGATCTGCCTCTCTTCGAGGCGGAGCAACCCGACCTGAAGGAGCTGGCAGAAGCTGGTGCTCCCCTGCGGGAGGGCTGCGGAGTTGTTGTCCAGGAGGAGGAAGGGGCGTCCCTCCTCGAAGAGCTGGGGGCGGCCTGAGGAGTCACGGCGCTATCCGAGACTGATCTCCTGTATGGCGGCCTTCTGGAAGATGTTTGTCTGGGGACGTTGGTCTCTCTCCTCTTGGACACCTTCTCCATTAGCACTTCTAGTTCCTTCAGAGGGAACAGCGACTCACCCCCTAGGGGTAGGCTACGCACAACTCGGGCTTCCCTGTCCGGGATTTTCCTTGACAACTTAGAAAGCACTGTGTCCCGTTTTCTAAGCACCCAGTTGGCCGTCAAGGAGAGTGCTTGGTAAGCCAGAAACTTGAGGGTTTTCCCCCTGGAGGTGAGAAGGTCCGTCAGGAGACTCTGTTGCTCAGGATCTTCGGGGTCTGTGGAGGCTTGTACGTTCACCAACGTGGAGGCCCACCAGTCCAGCCATGAGGAGACGTTCACCAGGTCCCTTGACATCTCCTCCATCATGGCGGCTTCCGTGGGTGAGAAGGAAACAGGGGCTGAAGAGGCCCTTTCGTCCGAGCCGCCTTGTCCCAGGATGTCCAAGGCTGGGTCCACCCTACAGGGACCTGGGCGCCTTCCCTCAGGAATATACACCTTCCCCTGTGACTTGAGACCCTGGAGTAGTTTGGAGGCACTCTGGGACTTGGGGGCCTCCGCACTGCTGGCCACCAAGTTATCTAAGTACTCTTGTCCCAGTACTAGGTCTGGGGCGAGAGGAAGGGCCAGGGAGGACTTCGGCAGGGCGTCGTGGTGAGTGAATCTCAGGAGGCTCGACCTCCAGGAATTCACCTTAGACGCCGAGGGTTCCGCAATCCCATGGAGCCTCCTGATGAGACCTACCACCCTTCTGTAAGCGGAGTCCTCCGACGGGGAAGCCTCGCCTCCGTCGGCCGAGGCCTCGGCCTGGCGTGGGGGAGCCGGGTTGCTTGGACGGTAGCCCGGGCGTTCTCCTCTTGGTTCCAGGGAGGTCGACCCGTAACCGTAGGGCGCTCCGTACGAGGGTGGATCTCGCCGTAAGGCGGGTGCCACCGGCTCAGGGAGGACCCTCGGCTGCCCCAAGGCTCTGGAAGCGGAGGACACGGTCCCGGTGGGATGACCCGACCACGGGAACCGGTCCTTCCTGCTCGATGACCGCACCAGCTGGGCTGGTTCGGTCAGGCTGCCTTCTCGGAAGCGCGTTTTCCCCAGCTGGGCGGGGTGAACCGGAGGCCTCGAGGACTTATGCTTAAGAGCGAGGTCCTTCCTGCGTGGCAGGTCGAGCGGTTCTAGGCTGTGCGTAGGGATCGACAGCCTAGAGGCTCGTTCACTGGACCGAGAGTCTGGAGAGTGGAGCCTTCTGGACTCTCCTGAAGGGACGTAGACCCATTCGCCGCCGGGAGAGGCATCCCTCCTATACTTACGGGAGTGAGAGCGGGGGCGCTTCCTGCTGTGTCGCGACCTTGACCTGGAGCGGGAACAATCGCTTTCGGCCCACTCTCTCTTCCGGTGTCGTTTCTCCCTGACTTCTCCCCCGGAGGATGAATCCACCTCTGAAGAGTCTGAGGGCGCCACGTTCCTCGCGTAACGGCTGCTCGCGTGATGCGTGGGGGAAGCTCTTTGCCGTCGGGCGTCCGAGACAGGATGTTGGAGGAAGTCTTCGGGAACTGCTGTGGAGATCGAGGGCACTGAGTCTACTCCATCCCTGCTAGGAGGCCAGGGGCCCAGGGTCACGTCCATCCTTAGCGGTGACCTCCCCGGAGTTTTCGGCAACTTCCACCCGAAAGCATCGCTACTTGGGCGGCGAACTCTAGCGTGGTTGTCCTCTGGCGGGGGAGAGCCCGACACACCGGCCCACGAGGGCGGTGGGGACTCCGATATAACAACACTGCCCCATACGGGGTCTTCCGAGGACGCGTGATCCCCTGCCACGTGGCCCGATTCACCCGAAGCACTACCGGACCCTCCGTTCTCTCTAGAGGGGCCTGCCCTTGGTTCTTCCCTCACACTGGGTTCACCGGGAAGAACGCTATGGCTAATTACAACACTGGGGGCTTGGTGCCCACTCCTCTGCGAAGGAGACGGAGAAGCCGAGGCTTCGTCGGACCGATCACTGACCGACGGTAAAGAAGACACGCCACTCACTTTCTTGGGGGAACGCTTAGACGACTTCTTCTTGGTACTGTACCGTACCCACTGTATGCCGTCCCAACTTACGCACTCCAGACACGTGTCCGAGGAGGAGCAAACTTTACCCCTGCACGTGGAACAAAGGGAATGAGGGTCCACTTCTGGCTTAGAGGGGAAAGCCCCACACGACTTTCCGGCCCTAGGACCAGGGCAACGACGCACATGCTCCATCGTTCGCACACGAAGGGCCAACACTATCGAGTTACAAGCACACTGGGATATACGCAAGGGGGACGTACTGAAACACTTGCGAATAACGCACTACGCAGAAAAAACACAAGTCCCCACACTGGAAACACGTGGAATCACAAACGCCCCAAGGGATCGAGAGAGCGAGAGAGTGAGATGTTTCACATCTCACGACCAAGAACTTAATGGCGATGCTGACCCGGAGAGGCAGTGACCTGCCCTGATCCTGCCCTCAGGGCACATCCTGGTGGCGGGGGTAGAAACTATATAGAGCGGGATAGGGGGATAACGGCGGGAAAATCTTGGTCGAGATTGAGAGGTCACCAAGTGACTCCTAAGGAAAGTAGTTCTCGGTGAGTATTTTGTGTCGGAACAAATCTTATTTTAATAGTTAATTACCTCTCTTGTAGATTATTTATTTCCTTTTTCCCTTTCCTCACTGAGCTATTTTCCCCTGTTGAAACCCTTGCGCTTATGGCATCCTGCATTTCCAACTAGAGTTGTAGCTTAGCAAGTAATAATAATAATAATAATGATACAGCATAAACTTGAAACACAAAGCTGATATCACCATTCAAACTAAAGGTATAAGATTAAAACAGCATTGGATAGGATGCAACAGTAAGTCCTTACTCGTTGAGGCCGAAGACAACGGTGAAGTATTCCACAGGCGGGTGAGCAAGGCCGTTAGCTTGCACCCACTTCCTTGTTAAATAGGTAAGAACAAATCATGCCTTATAAGATTAAAATGAATGAATACAGCAAATGAAGGCAGAAGTGCTACACAGATGACAAAGGCTAAAATTATCTGAAACCAGAGAGGAATCCCCTAAAAAGGGACAACCTTTCTCTCACAATAAAGATTTTTGTACAGTCTACTTGAATATAGGATGCCTTTGATAGAAGGCATTGGAGAAGCTGCATCAGGCAACCTACCCCTTAATGTAGGGATAACAATGGTGGGAAGGAAGAAGACAACTTGCATAGATTCTTGCTTGTTCTACTCTCTGAAGTGACGAAGGAAGAAGTAGTAAGACAAGGATTTGTATTCCTATCATTAGCTTTCATATCAGCCAGCAGTATCGAGTCTGGTTAAGCAACCTGCAACACGAGCAGGATTTGAAGTGCCTTATCCTTCCACCTAAAATTCAAAACAAAATAGCAGAGCCCTGGAAACAAAGAAGACGGAATTCTTCAACACTCTAATCATGACAAACCATGTAGGATTGATGCCTCTTCTGTTAACTGCTAGAAGTAGCAAGACAAAATCACAAATTTTAAGTAATTTGTATTTTTCCTAACAGTACTTACCTCGAACTACTTTCTTGGGAATATCTGGGATTCTCCTCCCAACCGACCAGAATTTTGTGTAGTTTCCCCTATCTCCATTTTCTATAGTGGGTCCATCTGTGGCAGATGAATACGCGCCCTGAGGCGACCCGGGTCAGTGAGCGCTCGTGGCCAGGTCTCGGTCACCAGTAAGTTTATGATAGATATGGTATCAAAGTCCTGTAAGACACTCGGGGAAGGATGGGTGGGCCATAACCCGAAAGTAGTTCGAGGTAAGTACTGTTAGGAAAAATACAAATTACTTAAAATTTGTGATTTTTTCCAACACAGAGTACTTACAGTACCTCGAACTACTTTCTTAGGAGACTTATACTTTAGGAGGCGGGAGTGGTCTTACGGACCGAGAGACCGGCTGGATAAAAGATCGAACCTAGATAGGAGGCTAGGTTCTTCTGACCCCAAAACGGAATATGAAACTTAGGGAAAACTACGCAAAAAACTATTTAGTGTCTAAGTAACTCCCCTCTGTAAGAATCTTCGGATGTGGGTGCTTCCATCTGAACGTTTCCCACATGGCAGGAGTAAGGGATCAAGGGGAATGGAGGGGAAGCGGTAATAAGGGGGAAAGGTAGGAAAGGAACCTGTGTCGCTTGGACTTACCACCCACGGCTTCATCGGGGCTACAACCTTAAATCTTTTGGAGCGCAGAAATGACAGGACTAATAGAGAAGCCGTCCAAAGACTTTCTAGAGCAGTCCTTCAGGTAGTGGGCCATAAAGGTGGACTGCCTTGACCAAGTGCCCGACTTCAGGATTTGGCCCACAGCCATGTTCTTCTCCAAGGCCAACGAAGTACTCAGGCCCCTAATATCATGGGGTCTCGGCTTACCCGGAAGGGAGACTCCAGTGCTGTCGTAGGCCCTAATAATTATCTGTTGTAACCAGAAGGAGACCGTATTCCTGGAGACTGCTTTCTTCACTGATCCCGATGAGACGAACAGACTCTTGATCCCAGGGCAAAGTCTGGTCGTCCTTTCTAGGTACTTTTAAACTGCTCTGACTGGGCACAGTAAAAAGTCCCTCGGGTTGTCCAAACGCGGAATCGCTGGCACCGAAAAGCTAAGTTCTGCGTCTTGGCTACGAAGTCGGGCAGGAACTTGAAACTTAATTCTCGGCAGCCTTTCTAGTGCGAGACCTCGTACGATAACCCATGGAGCTCGCTTACTCTCTTCGCTGATGCTAGGGCTAGAAGGAAGACAGTCTTGAGGGTGAGCTCCTTGTCTAGGATGTCCTTAAGGGGTTCGAAGGGCGGCTCGGACAGAGCCTTCAGAACTCTGGCCACGTCCCACTGGGGTACTCTAGAGGCCCGGGGAGAACAAGATTGCTCGAAGCTCTTAATGACCATTGAGATTTGTCTGGAAGCTCCTAGATCAATGCCCTTGAGGAGGAAGACTTGACCCAAGGCCGCTCAGACTCCCTTGATGGCTGGAATAGACATACCTACGTCGTCTCTCAGATAGACTAGGAAGTTCGCTATTCTATGAATGGAGGCCTCCAACGGCCTGATGTTCTGTGAGGTGCACCATTTAGTAAAAGTGGTCCATTTCGCTTGATACACTGCGATAGAAGACCGTCTCACGTAACCCGACATCCTTGTTGCGGTCTTCGACGAGTATCCTTCCCTCTTCAGGAGCCGCTCGATAACCTCCACGCATGTAGGCAGAGGGACCGAGGGTTTTCGTGAAACCTTAGGAAGTGGGGCTGACAGAGTAGGTCTTCCCTGTCTGGCAGGGGCCATGGTAGAAGGCGCGCCAGTTCCTTTAGGTCCGCGAACCATTCTCTCTCCGGCCACCAGGGCGTTACCAAAGTCATCCAAAGGTGGTTTGCTCGCCTTACTCTGTTGAGGACTTGTCAGAGCATCCCGAAGGGAGGGAAGGCATACACGTTGAGGTTGTCCCAAGGATGTTGAAAGGCATCCTCGAACGCTGCTGTTGGGTCTGGCACAGGAGAACAAAACACGGGGAGCTGTGCGTTGAGTCTTGTGGCGAAGAGGTCCATCACTGGCGAACCCTACTTCAGGATGACTGTCTGGGCCACTCCTGGGTGTAGGGACCACTCTGACCCTACCACTTGGCCCATCCTGCTGAGGCCATGGGCTAGAACCTTCCGCTTTCCTGGAATGAACCTGGCTGTGACCTCGATCTGTTCCTTTGAGGCCCATTCCAGGAACTCTGTCGTGAGAATGCACAGCTCCTTCGACTTCAGTCCTCCTTGCTTTTTCACGTAGGCATGCCCTTTGAACAGACAACAGTTCTAGCACGTTTATGTGGTGGCTCTTCTCCTCGGGGGACCACTTCCCCTTCGCCGACTCGTCGAGAAGATGGGCTCCCCACCCTTCCTTCAATGCATCCGTGAACAACAGCATCTCCGGGGGATCGATCGCGAAGGGCATTCTCTTGAGGGTGTTTGTCCTGTCGTGCCACCACTTCTGGATCTCCTTTGTCTCCGAGGACACCGGGACTATTTTGTGCGGGGACTCCCCCGGGGACCAGAGCTCCTTTAGGTTCCATTGAATCACTCTCAGCTTGAGTCTCCCCAGGGGACTAACTTCTCCAACGACACGAGGTGGCCCACCAACCTCTGCCAGTCTTTGGCGCTCCTCAGCAAGTCCGCTAGGAAGGGGCGAACTATCCGATCTAGAATGTCCAACCTCTCTGAGGAGGGGAAGGCCCTCACCATCCTGGTGGAGGGCATCAGCTGCGACTTTTCCAGGTTGATGGTGATACGCAAGTCCTTGCAGAACCGTAGAAGCTTCGCGCCTTGCTCCCTCAGTACTCCCTCTGAGGCTGAAAGTAACAACCAGTCGTCCAGGTAATGAATCAGGCGGATGTCCTGTTCGTGCGCCCAGACCGAGACTGTTGTGAAGACTCTCTAAAGACCTGAGGGGCTGTCGACAGTCCGAAGCATAGAGTCCTGAACTGCAAGGTTTGGGTACCTCACTTCACCGTTAGAAACTTCCTGCTGGAGGGGTGGACAGGGGTCTGAAAGTAGGCGTCCTTGAGGTCCAGGGACATCATGAAGTCCCCCTCCCTCAAGGCTGCCATTACCGGCTTCGGGGTGTCCATCTTGAAGTCGGTCTTGCACACAAACTTGTTGAGGGCTGACAGGTCCATGACCGGCTTCCAACCCCCTGTCGCTTTCTCCACCAGGAAGAGTCTGCTGTAGAACTCCGGGGTGGGGTCCCTGACTGGTTCTAACGCCCCTTTGGCGAGCATGGCCAACACTTCCTCCTGCAATGCCGCTCTTCTCAAGGGGTCCTTGGGCACCAACCACTCCGCCTGTTGGTCCGGAATTAGAGGGGGCGGGTCCGCTAGGAAGGGTAGCCTGTACCCGTCCTTCAGGACTACTACGGTCCACGGAGCCGCTCTGTAGGCCCGACAAGCTTGCCAAGAGTGTTTGAGGCATCCCCCTACCTGAGGCTTCGGCAGGAGTAGGGGACCTCTCCGCCTATCTTCTCCTAGAGGCGCGGCTGGAACGGCCTCTCCTAGAGTTGGGATAGGAGGACCTAGAGGAGGCTTGCGGAGTCGAAACTCCCCTACGGGAGGGCTGCGAGGCTTGGTGCCAAGACATCGACGGGGAGTCTCCTAGGCAGGACTGGCGATGAATGGGATGAGTGGGGGCCGTCTGGTGCAGACCTCCTATGAGCCGGACGTCTTGCAGGTGGGGGCCTGGGCTCCCCCGCTTCTTTGAGCTTCCTGACCCTCTCCATTACCTCTTCGACCGCCTTCAGGGGGAAAACGGAATCGCCCCACACTGGCGAGCTCCTCAGCGATCTCGCCTCCCACTTGGGTAACCTACGGAGCAACTTGTTCAGGACGGTGTCCCTTTTCTGTAGGACCCAGTTGGCAGTTTGCGAGAGGGATTGAAACGTGAGGAATTTCAAAGCCTTTCCCCCCGAGCTGATCAGTTCCCACAACAAGGACTGGTTCTCCGGTACGGAGAGGTCATGCGAGGACTGGAACCCCACCAGGGTGCAGGCCCACCAGTCCAACCAAGAAGAGACGTTCACCAGGTCTTGAGCCATATCCTCCATCATGGAGGCTTCTGCTGGCGAGAAACACACTGGAGCCGAGGATGCCCTGTCTTCCGCCGCTCCTTGATTTAGGGTGGCAATTGCTGCCTCGATTGCACGGGGACCTCCTCGGCGACCATCCGAGACGTAAAAGCGTTTCTGCGTTCTAAGTCCCAGCAGCAGTTTGGAGGCACCTTGGCTCCTGGGGGCATCCGCTTGGCTCGCTATGAATTTATCAATGTGGTCCATTCCAAGCTTCACGTCCGGTGCCAGAGGGAGGGTTAGGGATGGTTTTTGCTGGACCGGGTTGTCCACCAACCTGTTCAGCCCGGAGAGCCAGGATCGTCCAGCCTGTGGTGTCGCCTGATGAGGGCTAAGACTTTCCGGTAGGAGGAGACGTCGTCTGAAGAGCACTCTCCTCCTTCTATGAGGCCTTCCGCTACCTGGTCATCCGCATGGGGAGCGTGGGCGGCCAGATCCTTCCTCTCACGTCGAACCACTGGAGCGGCGACTTGCAGCGCGGGCGGACCTGCTGGGACGGGAGTAGCTGTCATGGGTCTACTACCTCCCGCGGAGCCGTGGATCTCCCAAGATCTACCGGCTGGCCCTGTCGCTTGGGGGCGGATGGAGCCAGTACCTTCGCGGACTTATGCTTGGAAAACGCCACTTGGTGAGCCGACTTCTGGCGACGGCCAGACCTACAGGAGGAACCGTGTCGTGAGGGTGATGAAGAGGCTCTAGGGAGCCACCCGGAGGAGCCCGGAGCAGAGGCTACCTTGAGAAGTTTGCTCCGTGGGATCGTCACTCGTACCCACTCATCTCTTGAAGAACGGCCCTTCTTGTGCTTCCCTCAGGAGGTCCTGGTACGTTTCCTAGAATGGCCAGAGCGCGAGCGGGACCTCTTCCTACGGGACCTCTCCCGCTTCTTCCTCGAGTCCCTTGGGCCCGCATCTTCCGAGGAGGACGAATCCGCTGAATCTGAGGTAAACGATGACGGGGAGGTAGACGAGTCCGCTGAGTCTTCCGATACGTCCGATGCTGCTGGGGGATCCTCGTGTCGTTCCACTGGCGATGGATGCTGCAAAAAGACGGGCGGGAGCGTCGACGACGGCGCCGGGGGAGACCGCGCAGCCTTCTTGGGGCGAACCAGCTGTTGAACTCATCTTCTAATCTCATCGGAGACCTGAAGGGCGTCCTAGGAGCCGTCCAAGCAATGGAGTCCGAATTCGACGAGCCTGCTTCCTTGCCCACTTCTCCCCCAGTCGCTGAAACACCTGAAATGCATAATCACAATGCAGGGGAAGGGGCTGGAGCAGACTTCTCCCACATCGGATCTTCGGACGAGACGGGTCCTGTAGGCACCAGAACCTCGTCTCCCGAACACACTCCCGGCCCCCCATCAGGACCCCCACGCGCCTGTACAGACACAACATCCCCCACATCAGGAATATCAGACTCTTGGGGAAGGGAACTCTTCTCCGACGGATCATAGGGCAACGCTAAAGGCGAGGAGATGCTCGTCTTCTTGGATGATCTCTTGGATGCCTTCTTTTTCTTGGTCCCGTAGAGAGCCCACTCGCACTCCGGACACGTGGCTGAGGGGGAACACACACTGCCCCTACACGAAGAACACAAGGTGTGGAGATCAACCTCCGGCTTAAGAGAGGAACGCTCCACAAGATTTACCGGCCATAGGCCCGGGGCAACGACGAGGATGCTCCATAATCGAACACTAAAGCACCAAGCAACACAGGGACACAGGTGAAAGAGATGGATAAAGGAATCTAAGGTGAGGGTTGAACACGTGGGAATCGCGTGAGTACACAAAGGATCGGGGACACAAAGGGTCGCACGGGATGAGAGAGCGCGGCGAGATGTTAATCACATCGCGACCAGAAACTTACTGGTGATCAAGACCTGGCCACGCGCGCTCACCGACCCGGGTCGCCTCAGGGCGCGTATTCATCCGCCACAGATGGACCCACTATAGAAAACGGAGATAGAGGAAACTACACAAAATTCTGGTCGGTTGGGAGGAGAATCCCAGATACTCCTAAGAAAGTAGTTCGAGGTAAGTACTCCGTGTTGGAACAAATACAATTTAGGACCTTTCTCTGAATCGCTTCACAAAGGCTTCTATAAACAAATGGCTGTATCCTTTACAAACACATTCGGAAATGACACTTTCACAATATCAAGGGAAAAAAGGCAAAAATCAACAAAGGCATACCTATAAGGTGACCCATATGAGGGAGAAGATGGTCATTAACGCATGGCACATCCAAGTAACGCATGTTGCCTGGGACTCTTCCCAATATTTCTTATGCAAATCAACAAGAGACCGTGGATAGGAGTACTGCTTCCCAGCATTCCTGCAAAGAAATTTTTCATTATCTATCACTGAAGAAATATAAAATATATTTATAGAGAAATAGTAAAATAGTTAAATAAATAACTCAGCAAATACAGATAAAGATAAATCATAGTAAAGTAAAAAAGATGTTAAATACTAGAAATCGTTATGTATCAAAAAATTAGTAAGATAAAAAAATGTTATTTTTATAATAAAATAAATTTTTGAATATACTTACCCGGTGATTATATAAGCTGCAACTCTGTTGCTCGACAGAAAACTCTACGTTAAAAATCCGCCAGCGATCGCAATGCAGGTAGGGGGTGTACTTCAACAGCGCCATCTGTCGTGCAGGTACTCAGTACTCAATGTAAACACAGAACTCAATTTTCTCCTCGGTCCACTGGGTCTCTATTGGGGAGGAAGGGAGGGTCCTTTAATATATAATCACCGGGTAAGTATATTCAAAAATTTATTTTATTATAAAAATAACATTTTTCAATATTAAACTTAGCCGGTGATTATATAAGCTGATTCACACCCAGGGGGGTGGGTAGAGACCAGCAATAATTGTTTACATTATTATGAGCTAAGGATTTTTTATTTCATTTTAGCAGTTATTCAAAATAACAAACATAAAATAAATAAGTACCTGGTAAGGAAGTCGACTTGAACAATTACTCTGCCTTTTTAAGTACGTCTTCCTTACGGAGCCTCGCGATCCTCTTAGGATGCTGAGCGACCCCTAGGATCTGAAGTATCAAGGGTTGCAACCCATACAACAGGACCTCATCAAAACCTCTAATCTAGGCGCTTCTCAAGAAATGACTTTGACCACCCGCCAAATCAAGTAGGATGCGAAAGGCTTCTTAGCCTTCCGGACAACCCAAAAACAATAATAAAACATTTCAAGAGAAAGATTAAAAAGGTTATGGAATTAGGGAATTGTAGTGGTTGAGCCCTCACCCACTACTGCACTCGTTGCTACGAATGGTCCCAGAGTGTAGCAGTTCTCGTAAAGAGACTGGACATTCTTAAGATAAAAAGACGCGAACACTGACTTGCTTTTCCAATAGGTTGCGTCGATTATACTTTGCAGAGATCTATTTTGTTTAAAGGCCACGGAAGTTGCGACAGCTCTAACTTCGTGTGTCCTTACCTTCAGCAAAGCTTGGTCTTCCTCATTCAGATGGGAATGAGCTTCTCGTATTAACAGTCTGATAAAATAGGATAAAGCATTCTTTGACATAGGCAAAGATGGTTTCTTAACTGAACACCATAAAGCTTCAGACGGGCCTCGTAAAGGTTTTTAAATAGAACTTAAGAGCTCTTACAGAACATAAGACTCTTTCTAGTTCATTTCCAACCCTACGATAAGTTTGGAATATCGAACAATATTGGCCCAGGCCGAGAAGGCAGCTCGTTTTTGGCTAGAAAACCAAGTTGTAGAACATGTAGCCGTTTCGGATGAGAATCCGATGTTCTTGCTGAAGGCATGAATCTCACTGACTCTTTTAGCTGTGGCTAAGCATACCAGGAAAAGAGTCTTTAAGGTGAGTTCTTTCAGGGAGGCTGATTGTAGCGGTTCGAACCTGTCTGACATAAGGAATCTTAGTACCACGTCTAAATTCCAACCAGGTGTAACCAAACGACGCTCCTTCGTGGTCTCAAAAGACTTAAGGAGGTCCTGTAGATCTTTATTGTTGGAAAGATCTAAGCCTCTGTGACGGAAGACTGATGCCAACATGCTTCTGTAACCCTTGATAGTGGGAGCTGAAAGAGATCGTTCTTTCCTCAGATATAAGAGGAAGTCAGCTATTTGAGTTACAGAGGTACTGGTCGAGGATACGGATACTGACTTGCACCAGTTTCGGAAGATTTCCCACTTCGATTGGTAGACTCTAAGGGTGGATGTTCTCCTTGCTCTAGCAATTGCTCTGGCTGCCTCCTTTGAAAAGCCTCTAGCTCTCGAGAGTTTTTCGATAGTCTGAAGGCAGTCAGACGAAGAGCGTGGAGGCCTTGGTGTACCTTCTTTACGCGTGGCTGACGTAGAAGGTCCACCCTTAGGGGAAGTGTTCTGGAAACGTCTACTAGCCATCGAAGTACCTCGGTGAACCATTCTCTCGCGGGCCAGAGGGAAGCAACTAGCGTCAACCTTGTCCCTTCGTGAGAGGCGAACTTCTGCAGTACCTTGTTGACAATCTTGAACGGAGGGAATGCATATAGATCTAGATGTGACCAATCTAGGAGAAAGGCATCTATATGAACTGCTGCTGGGTCCGGGATTGGTGAGCAAAATATTGGGAGCCTCTTGGTCATCGAGGTTGCTAAGAGATCTATGGTTGGCTGGCCCCAGGTGGCCCAAAGTCTCTTGCATACATCCTTGTGGAGGGTCCATTCTGTTGGAATTATTTGTCCCTTCCGACTGAGACAATCTGCCATGACATTCAAGTTGCCTTGGATGAACCTCGTTACTAGTGATATGTCTAGACCTTTTGACCAGGTGAGGAGGTCCCTTGCGATCTCGTACAACGTCAGAGAGTAGGTCCCTCCTTGCTTGGAGATGTACGCCAAAGCCGTGGTGTTGTCCGAGTTCACCTCCACCACTTTGCCTTGAAGGAGAGACCTGAAGCTTTTCCAGGCCAGACGTACTGCCAGTAGCTCCTTGCAGTTGAAATGCATTGTCCTTTGACTCGAGTTCCATAATCCCGAGCATTCCCGACCGTCTAATGTCGCACCCCAGCCTACGTCCGATGCGTCCGAGAAGAGAACGTGGTTGGGAGTCTGAACAGTCAGGGGAAGACCCTCTCTTAGGTTGATATAGTCCTTTCACCAAGTCAGACAAGACTTTATCTTTCCGGAAACCGGGATCGAGACCGCTTCTAGCGTCTTGTCCTTTTTCCAGTGAAAAGCTAGATGGTATAGAAGAGGACGGAGGTGTAGTCTTCCTAGTGACACAAATTGATCCACGGATGACAGTGTCCCTACCAGACTCATCCACAGCCTGACTGAGCAGCGTTCCTTCTTCAGCATCTTCTGGATGGATAGCAGGGCTGGGGGCTGATCGTCTTGTTCAGCAACGTCCTCATCAGAGGGTTCCTCATCCGAAACTGATGAGGAAACGGCAACGGAGTGGGCAACGTCTGACTCGCTGAATCCGGTCGCACTGGTGGATGCGTGACGGAGCCGGACGCAATATCATGGAACTGCTGCACAGTCTGTGAACTGTCAACAACCATGGGTGTGCGAGGAAGTACAGCGTCAACCCGAAACTGTCTAGACCGTCTGGGTTGTGCAGTCAACACCCTACCGGGTTGCTGAGGTTGACGCACTGCGTCACAACAAGTCACCTCTGCTGGTTGTTGAACGTCCTGAACGTCAACAACCACCTCCGAGCGTCGCTTAACGTCAACGTGCGACTGGCAACCCACACTGGGTCGCATCGGTGGAGGAACCACCTCAACTGGCAGACGCGAGTAGGTTACCTCAGCGTCAACAGGGCGCACAACCGACCGGTTGGAAGGTTGTTGGCCAGAAGGAGGAACCACCTCAACTGGCAGACGCGAGTAGGTTACCTCAGCGTCAACAGGGCGCACAACCGACCGGTTGGAAGGTTGTTGGCCAGAAGGTTCTTCTCCGCATTTAAGTCCTCTATCAAGGACGCAAGCTTGGACTGCATGTCTTGCAGCAAAGCCCATTTAGGGTCTACGGGAGCAGGTGTGGCAACAGACGGGGTTAGCGACTGAGGCGGAACCGTTTACCATCCCTGAAAGCCTTGTTATGTGTGACATAATAGTACAGCAAAACTTCAAAGGCTTGACAAAAGCTGAGAAGTTGACCTGTAAACAACTTGGAGCGTCTCCTGGCTAGGCGCCAGGGCGAGTCTACCAGAATTGAGAAGTCTATCTGGGCAGAGGCATGAACTCCCAAGCAGAGAACTTCTCTCGTGTCATGTCAGACTCTCGCTCTATAAGCCAGTTTAAAAGAAGGGAAATCAAAGGCTGTATCCCTAAAACTCCTCCTGGTGCAAAAACCAGTCGCCTAGCCAACGTAACGCTCTCTAGGAGAGCGAGAGAGCACTAGCTTAAAAACAACGGCTTCGAAGTAGCTAGGCCTAGTGTAAGTTCTGACGTTTAGGCGAACGAGGAGCAGCAGTTACAAGATCCGGACGAAGATCCTTAAAAAAAATCATCATGATTTAATTAAAGTCCATAGGAGGCTAAGCAGCTTAAGGCTCCTCTCCATCTGACAGAGTCCTCAAGGGAATATCAGTAGGAGGGAGAACAGCAACTTCCTCATCTACAGGAACCTTGTCCGATAAAAGCTAGGTTACCTCAGTGAGTCTCTCACTGGAGCATTAGTAGCAGACCATAAGGCAACGTCATGTAACTGCTTGACAGTCTGTGAACTGTCAACAACTGAACTGTCAACCACAACAGGTGCGTGAGGACGTACAGTGTCCACTCGAGACTGCTTTGACTGTCTAGACTGAGCAGTCAAAACAACTCTAGAATGCGGAGGTTGACGCACCGCGTCAAAACAAAACAACTTAGACTGTTGTTGTACCTCGCGAACGTCAACGGAAGGATCCGTGCGTCGCTAAACGTCAACATGCGGCTGGCAGGGTACACTGGAACGCATGGGTGGCGGGACTCTCTCAGCTGGAGTGCGGCAGAAGGTCGCCTCAGCGTCCACAGGACGCACAACCGTGGTTGGTTGTAGGCTAGAGGTTGGTGTCAACCTTCTCCGCACGAAAGTCCTGCATCAATGACGTTAACTGAGACTGCATGGTCTGCAGCAAAGACCACTTAGGGTCTACAAGAGCAGGTGCGGCAACAGACGGTGTGACTGCCTGATGCGGTACCGCTTTGCCTCTCTTAGGAGGTGAGCAGTCGTCGGAAGACTGCAGCGAGTCCGAACTGACCCAGTGGCTACAACTGGGCCGTTGGACTTGCGCGGAAGGGACCGACTTACGCTTAATAAGCCGCGAGACCTTGGTCCATGGTTTCTTACGAGAAACCTCTTCCGCAGACGAGGAATAAATGGGCTCTCTCGTCTTTGTGTGGGTGGGGCGATCTTGGGTAGATACGCCCGAAACCACGGAGGGAAAAACGTCTGTTCGTTGATCAAGGCCTCTCGAACCCATAAGTCGTTCAACATTACTTCTCCCCTGGGCTTGGGAGCTTGCAAGAGGTCCCGGACTAGGTGAACGACAGGCACGAACAGACGAACCCTCGGACGCAACACTGTAACACTTTGCGCATATCACTTTATCGATTTTCTGTTTTGCACTTATTTCACTGAAATCGAAACTTTTACTGATTTCTACCTGAAACACGCAATTCTACCCTTCATTAAAAGGTAGTAATTGCGAAATCAGTCGTATAATGCAGCTCATTATACTAGCAAAAAACAGAAAACATATATAAAGATAAAAAATTCAGTGGCTGGGAAAGAGACTAAACACTAGTTCATATAAACTACGTTTTCAATCTCTCACCGCACATAGCCTGGGGACAAGAATAAAAACCTAGAAACGTTTTACCTTCCTCCCCGTACAGAGACTAGGGACGAGAGTAACACGAGAACAACGTTACCCGCTTGAACGGAACGTTTTCTCTCCTCTCTCTCCCTCCGTCTCTATCTCTCTCTCTCTTTCTCTCTTGATTTCGCACCTAAGAGAAGAGCCCAATTAAATATCGTCAAAAAATCATGTTATTTGACTAAAGGAAAAAACTGAAAGGCTTTCCAAATAAAAAGTTCCTTTAGTTTAGAATTTAAAACATTTAAGCTAAGAAAGAATGAACAAAACGTCAGAATCGATTTACTCTTACTGCAAAGTGAAACCGTGACACACTCTCTCTATCGTAACGATAGAGCGCATGTTGAACGTCCTGAACGTCAACAACTGCGTAGTCTAAAAAACTAAACGTTAGTTCATCTTTGAAAACAGTACGAAGACTATCAAAGAAATTCTTTCATAAAACATTACATTTAAAAAGTTTTAAATTCTTTAAAGGCTAAATACGATATAACGGGCTCAACGTTGATTAACTTCGGTTCCAAGTTAGGACCGCCTACTATCAGGAAAGGTCGCATATAAACAAAACATAAAAATTTATTTTTATATGTTTATAATAAATGGAAAGTTAATCGAAGAGGCCTAAAAAGGGCGGAGAGATATAAAATATATAGATCTATAACGTGTTAAGCAAAATTACTAAAAACCTAAACACACTTCCGTCTAAGGGAAGGGTCGGCCATTTAAAAGTGAAAGAGAGTCCATACTCTCTTTGTCACCATAATTAAATCTATCCAAAACGAGTTCAAGTTTTGAGATGAAGATAAAACACCTGCATAGCGAAAGCTCAAAACTAGAATAGTGTACTTCACCAAATAGTTGTGAAAACAAATCCAGTTAGTAACAGCGAATTAGTAGGTCTTGCCGGTAGCCCGACAGAGAGAAAATTGAGTTCTGTGTTTACATTGAGTACTGAGTACCTGCACGACAGATGGCGCTGTTGAAGTACACCCCCTACCTGCATTGCGATCGCTGGCGGATTTTTAACGTAGAGTTTTCTGTCGAGCAACAGAGTTGCAGCTTATATAATAACCGGCTAAGTTTAATATTGAAAAATCAACTTTAAAGTGAAGCATTTCCTCAGAGCCAGGTATTCCTGAAACGCATAACCTCAATGCATTGCTCAATTATAAATTAGTAACAAGAGACCGAAAATGTTACAAGAAACCAATTATCATTATTTATCTGTCAAAAGAAAAGCCAAAGTTTTAGGAATTGATATATGAAACTTCAAGATTAGATTTGAAGTGAATGATGACGATGATACATAAGGATGATATTGATGTTTAAAGCAGGGAGATGTTGGTGCCCAGATAGAACATAGAAAAGGTTTCAGGCTTTTGTTTGAAGAAAAAACAATTTTAATTATATAATTAATTATTTCAATACACGTACAGCACTCACCTGATAAGAATGTAGTTCTTGGTTTAAAGGATATACTGTATCTATGTAATTACCAGGTAAGTTATTAAAATGACTGAATGAGTAAATACACTCGCACATACACTAATATGAAGTTTTTCACTCATGATAAACAAAGCAAATAGTACAATAATAATAACTAAACACGATTGCCAATTCCCCAAATCAGTGTACTTCACCAAACGAAGTCCAAAACAGCGATGTAGGGAAAGTGATTCGAAAAACTCTTAATGGCGGACCAATAGTGTTGTCGATCCGGCTGGCAGAGATGATCTGAGGAACAGAAAACGGGAATGATTCCAGGTACCACCCTATAAGGGTTGTTAACCACCTAACCGCACAACCACCACAAGGCGGTTGCCACGATTTTCTAATAAATTCTGCCGAAAGTCAGAGACTGAAGCTATATATATATATAACTGCCAGGTAAGTACTATTAATAAAAACAAATTTCATGTTTCCATTCCATGATCAAAAACAAAGCACAAGAAAAAGAATCATTAGCTTGAAGAGTGCTAATCACACACGTGCGAACAGCACAACTGTAGAAAGCAAAATTGAATAGAGAACCACGCTCCCACACCGGTCAGATAACTGCTCGTTATTCCTTTTCAACAACTGATTCCAGCTTGCGCTGAAGTAATCACCCTAATCATAGGATGAGGGTTTGTATGTTCACATAGAAACATAAAATGTTCACCTCTTTCTACCGTCTCCTCATCCCCTGTGACGTCTAATCGCCCCAATATGCTTAGTCATAACTAATAGTTCATTACATTTTTGTCGAGGACTGCATACATCCTGGCCTAATCAGCTTGAATTAGTTTGGTACTGTATTTAAAAATGCTGGTACCATTAATTTGGTAGTAGAATTTGAGGAGTTAAAAGGTGGGACTTTATCTGGTTTCAAATACGGATATTTGCCAAATTGTTCTGACAAACTTATGGTAGAAGAGGTTTAATTGGTAGTGCAAAAAAGTGGCAGGTGATAAGAGGAAGCCTATCACAGAATGCAAACTGTAAGAGAGTAAGTCACAGATTCATGCATTTATGAATCCAATGTTCATTATTAGGTTCTGTAATTGAATAAGCAGATTTGTGTATAGAGGCACAAGAAATAAAAGATTAAAGCATGCTTCTTTAGTGCATAAGTTTAGCCTGCTTTATCTATAGTTAATGGAAATAAAGCCTCTAGCTAATTGGGGTAAAAGAGAAAAGAGACTCGTTTAGCCTTTTTTTTTTTCTTTTTCTACACATACACGAAATAGTCTGGCCTATGCTTTACATATTCTCCACAGTCCTCAAACACCTAACAACACTGACATTACCAAACAATTCTTCTTCCCTCAGCGGGTTAACTACTGCAATGCAATTGTTCAGTGGCTACTTTCCTCTTAAGGGTAAGGGTAGAAGACTCTTTAACTATAGTGAGCAGCTCCTCTAGGAGAAGGACACTCCAAAAGCAAACCATTGTTCTCTAGTCTTGGGTAGCGCCATAGTCTGTGCCATAGTCTTTCCACTGTCTTGGGATAGAATTTTCTTGCTTGAGGGTATACTCAGGCTCACTATACTATCTTATTTCTCTTGCTCTTGTTTTTCAAAGTTGTGATAGTTTATATGAAATATTTATTTTAATGCTGTTACTATTCTTAAAACATTTCTATTCTAATACTTCATAACTTCTCTTGTAATTTATTTATATCCATAATTCCTTTCCTCACTGGGCTATTTTTCCTGTTGGAGCACTTGGTCTTATAGCATCCTACTTTTCCAACTAGGGTTGTAGCTTAGCAAGTAGTAATAATAATAATAATAATAATAATAATAATGATAATAATAATATGGTATCATAAGAACTATAGTGTGAGACACCTCTTTAACAAATACTGTGAGAGATAATAACCTTGCTTGTTATAACACCAGTTGAGTCAGTGAATACCTGAAACAAGCACTTACCAAACTTGTGAGTAGTTTCACTTAAGAATTGCTCAAAGCCAGATTCACTGGCATTACTAATAGCTAGATTCAGAGGCAACAAACACAAGAGCGATCCCACTCCAATATAATGTGGGAGTCAGCATGATGATTAGGAGGCAAGATTCCTTGAATAACAACATTCTTCATTTCAATACAGTTCAGTCCTCACTTTTGTGATATAAAAGTTTAAGTCCATAACAACTCAGATTATATGAAGTAATGGTTATAACTATGAGTGCCATCTAAGGAATGACTAGGGCTGACAGGAGGGGGAAAATTTTCTTTTTCATTTATAAGTCAAGAAGACAAAGGCATCAAATGATTAAGGAGAGATGGCTAACATATGTACAGTACAGTATATTGAAATAACTAATTTAATTATAAAAATTCCCTTTATCTATAGATATTCTATATTGTTTATTGTTTTAGTAATAAACTTGAGAGAGAGAGAGAGAGAGAGAGAGAGAGAGAGAGAGAGAGAGAGAGAGAGAGAGAGGGGATGATGATGATGATACCATCAAGTTACTACTTAGCAAGAACACTTGAAAATTTAAAACTACAGTACTGTACTAACTCGACTGATGCTGGGTAAAGGATGCCTTCCTTGGGACAACTTCCTTGATTTATCAAAAGCTCTTCATCCTTGATTCCATCACAGTCTACGACATGAAGGGAACGATCGAAACAGATCTTCACCTGGTAAAGCAGATGTTCTTTGGTTTTCTGAAACAAAATGAAAAATTTGTTAGTAATTTGTATTTTTTCTAATTATATAAACCTTTCTTCTTTACTATGGATGTATGCAGGGCCGTTTCTAGGCAAAGGCGACACAGGCAGTCACCTGGGGCGCCATTTGCTTGGGGGGCACCAAATTGCCATCCAAAATTAATAAGAATAAATGAGAGAAGTATTATTTTTTGCGTGAATAATTCAAATAAATAAATACAAGTGTAAACGTGAAAATAAATAAATAATGGAAGCGTTAATACTTGATGCAACGGTGTTTAATGTTTTGGAAATGTTGGCAACACTGTATAGGTAGATGTCGTCTGTATCAAGGAGCTTTAAAACTAAGACAGCCGCCTGCTCGCGACACCACCTTAGTTAAGTTCTAAGCATCGTGTTTACTCCAACCATTACTTCTTTTTTTAAGTCTTCTTAAGTTGTCAACGCAGCTGTCAAGCATTCAAGCTTTTATCAATCATGAAGAGGCAGTCCAAGCTGTCAGGTGCAGCAAACAAGAAAAGAAAAAAGGAGGAAGAGGAAAAACCAGCCCTAAGTAGAGGTAAGTGTGCAGCTGTGTTGTGTGTGCATAAGCCTAGCCTATAGTTTTTATAAGAAACAAAGTTCACTTTTTGGAGATATTTCTGAGTTGAAAATTCGAATGAAATTCAGGCAGTATACAGTATACCTTATAAACCAATGATCTACAGTAATGGATAGGACATCCATCACTTTTTCGCGGTCAAAACCGGAGGCGCTATTTTGCGTTGATTCCTGTCATAAATGAGGTCAAAATAATCCATAATTATGACGTCATTTCCACGTTTTGGCACCCCTGACTCATTATAAACGGCGACCCCCGAATAAATAGGGATAAAGCTGAGAAGATTATTATTAATTCTTATTATTTTAAATGTTAACGTTTTCCTGGATTACTCTAATATCGAATTTTGTGCTATATTAGTTAATATTGACATTTGCCCATTCTCAAGGATTCTTAAGAGGTTAATTGTAACTTGTAGACCTTAATCATAGGCCTACATGCTCTAAAGCAGAAAACACTCAGAACTACTAGAAGGCAGTTTTCCTATGAGGCCCCTGATGAACCTATTACCGATGCCTTGAAAAAATCGGAGTTTTCATTTTTCAATGTAGTTGTGGATATGGCCATTGAATCTCTGAGAGAGAGAACTGGAATGATGAGTGATGTTGCAAAGAAATTCAGTGTTCTCATAAACTTCTCTGACCTGACATCTAGTGAGCTAGAAAAGCAGGCAAAAGATTTTTTGTAATACACTCACATCTGGGGATCATTCTGGTTTTAAATTATGATGAACTGATTGTAGAGATGCAGTCATTTCCAAAACAATGACCAAAACAAAATATGACAACATTAGACCTTCTTGTTTTTCTGGAGGAGAATGGCCTGAAAGAGATCTATCCAAACATATGGGTCGCATTAAGAATTGCTGTCACTACACCTGTGACTGTGGCATCTGCAGAGAGAAGCTTCTCTAAACTTAAGCTCATTAAAACATATTTAAGGTCTACTATGTCACAGGAGTGCCTAAATGGGCTGGCAATAATTAGTATCAATAGAGAAATATCCAAACAGATTTCGTATGATGACACTATAGATGAATTTGCTGTAAGAAAGTCAAGAAGAGTCAGGTTTTAAATATGAAAAATCAGTGAAGAAAACTTGTATATAATAGTTTTAGCATAGCCCTCAACATATATGCATTGAGTTCTATGGTTTTAGATTGGCAAGATTACCTTTTCAATTTATCTTAGGTAGGATTTGCAATAAAAATATATGATGGTGTTATTCTATTAAAATTTACAAAAATGGTTTGTATACTTTGAGTCTATACTTTTCCTTGTTGTGTATACATATACGTGAAGATGATTTATTAATAAAGTATGTTGTTTTGTTGTGGAACTTGAGATGCGAGTTGTGTTTGAAATTGTTTATGTTATTATTTCCAGCCTGGAGGGAAGGGGGGTGCTATAACGAGTTCTTGCCTGGGGCACCTAATGAACTAGAAACAGCCCTGGATGTATGTTTCAGCATAGGTTAGATCTAGCCATAAAAACTTTTACGTGAGGTGTCAACAACCCTTCGCTAGTTAGCGGAGGGTAGACCAACCTCTCACCCAGTGAGCACTCTCCACTTTTGATTGCAGGCAGGACTTTTAGGGGGCAGGTGATGGCCGGGACAAGTATGTGTAAAGAACTCAGATTTGTATAATTTGGAAAAATACAAATTTACTGTAGTTCCAAATTTGTTTTTTGGGCTCAAGCCATTATGTCCTGATGGAAGGTTCCTTCAGTAGCTTCCTTAGGGTATATATGACTACAGTAGATATTCCCAGAGAATTAAACTAAAGGTTTCACAGAATTCTAACTTCTGGCGCGAGTACCCATGAGGTTTCCCTTTAGGGTATCGTATAATAACAGGGGACGTATGCTTGACACGCCACATAGCTATATGCACCCCACATAGCGTTTACGCTTCGAGGGGGAGTGTGGCAAGTATGGGAGGAGCCGTTGCTAAGCTCTCCTCCTGCGTTACTGTTACGGTACCTAGTGATGTAAACAAACGGCTGCCATAGCTGGCCGCCATCTTGACTGACGTCACATCCACGCGTCTATCCTCATTCCTTCTTACGTAGCGTCTCTAACTAGGTGTTTTTCCCCAGTGCTCGCTAAGTAATTTCATCAGTGTCGCAATCTTCAGCCTCACCTTCTTCTGGAAAGTTGAGTACTGTACCATATTCTTGTATTGTATAAATTAGCTCCAGCCGTAAAGTAACGACTTTTTATCTTTAAATCCTGTGTTTTGTGGCGGACCTGAGCCCCGACCGGAGGCGTCATGTTGCGACACTGCTGTTCACCTGGCATGCTCTATTTAGTTAGCCAGAACAGCCCTTCCCGGTCTTATAACTAGTTTTCAACATTAGTTATTTAGTCTTCATTGCTAGGAATTAGTTACAGTATATCATGCCGATAGTATTCTTTTTCAGCGAACACAGTTAGCCGAACCCTATGCTAGATTGCTAGCCTAGCCCCTAGGCTCCATAGCCTAAGTGTTCATGTTTACTTCTTGCATGATATAATAAGTGTTCCTAGTGTTATACAGTATTACGAAATGAAGATATAGGCATTTATACATACAAGATTCAGTGATTGCACATATGTTTTTTCGCCTTCTAGGAAGTATACAAGGGGTTTCGGTGATCTTGGTAGTCGACTCCTTGTCCCTAACCTAACGCTAGGGCTCTTGTATACTTCCTCACCTCCCCAGTTACCTTACCCAAGGTAATCTCCTCCCTCTGAGGTAGCCTAGGCTACATCCTAGCCCTCCTAACCTCGAATACATTCGGGTAGGTTCGGCTAGGATTTTTTCTTTCCCTTCTCCTTGCCATAGTACATGCGCTTTGAGTTTGGGACAGAATCTCAGAGTACCAGTCGTTCGCCCCCAGCTCTCCTTTAGGAGAATGTACTCTCCTTCTGGTCCCTGCTGGAGGGCGAAGGTGGTGGGGCTCTGTCCTTCCCCCTAGTCCACACTTGGTTGGGTTATGACCCTTCCTCCCTGTGGCCTAGCGACTTGTCCTACCCGTCTTTCCTGGTCTAGGAGACTAGCTCACCTAGCCTAGGTTAGGCAGTCCAAGGGGATTCTGCTTCTTTATAGTTTAGGACAGGACACTAGTGCTGTACCTACTCTGTACTAACCTACCCTAGGCTGAAGAATGGACTCTTCCTACCTAGACAGGCTAGCCCTGAACAGAATCCCCACCCCTGGGAGTGTTGGTGGGAGCTAAACTTCCCCCCTACACCCTCTCTCAGGACCCTTTCCCCTCCCCCTCCATCTCTTTTGTGTTGGTTAGCCATCACACCCCTGTCCGCCGTCCAACAACTCCACCGCGTGCCAGCGGGTTGTGGGTTCGGCTCGGACCTTTCATTGGTTAGTCCGTACTGCTACGCTTCCCGCATATAGTCGAACTATGGGATAGCATACGACGGTCGGTCTGCCGGCGGAGGACCTCCCTTCTTGAGTGTTCTTCAGTCCTCCCTTGGGCCGCCACTGGCAACAATAGCCAACTGCCGGCTCTCTGCCGCCAGATGGAAGGTCGCACCCTCTCCCTTCCATTTGAACACTTCTTCCGGAGGTAGAAGGGGATGGGTACTGAGTATTACCCTTCCCTCTCTCTCCTCTTATCCTATCCCTATCTCTCTCAGTGCCAGTCCACTGCCGCCTCCACTCTGCCGGCGCCAGCCATCAGTGTCTTCGGTATCCTACTTGTCTCATTGAATGATATCAGTGTCGGTATGCCGTTGCCGGTCATCTACCGGCTGCCGGGGGCTGCCGGCTTGCCGGCAATCTGCCATCACCTTAAGGTGTCACCCTCTCTCTCTGCCACCTAGACTGATAGCTTGGAAGGGTCTCACCTTGATGGGGACTTGCTGGCGCCAGCAGAGCTTCCGGCATTCCGCCAGGCTGCCGGCGCCACCAATCTTGGCTTTACAGTGGACAGTCACTCCTTCTTCCTGCCGGCAGCGATTATTGGGAAGCTATGGATAATAGCCAGTACACCTATGGTATATTTATACCCTAGTCTGAAAACTATTGGGTATAGTTGTACAGTAAAATATTTCCAGCATATTCTGCGCATCCATGCGCAGTCTCTTCCCGGGACCTAATCTGATAAGGGGGCTTAGCTTATCCCTCCCTTTCTTATACACAATGAATTCAGCTTCCCCCTCTCACCATACCTAATTCCCCAGAGGAAGCCTAAGCTTGGCTCATCTAGCACGGATGTTCTTCCTCCTCCCAGGGCCCATGACGGCCCTCTCGAATTAGTTACAGTGTGGGGTCACGGCAATTGGCTGGGCGGGATGCACAAGTATGTGTCTTTCCTACCTCCTTTCTAGCTTACCTATCCTAAGCTTATACATAAAAGGAATCTTATATTATAAGTTTAATAACCTTATTCTAATCTAAGATTACTGTGTCATAATAGTATTGACTTCCAAATACTCATTTCCTCTTTCTTTTACAGGAGGAGTACGTGAAGTGTGACAGCGCCTTCTGCAGCGTTCGTCGCCCTAACTTCGACGGCCACCTAGCGTGCCGAACTCACGCCGGCTGTTCGATCTTGAAGGGAAATCTTCGCTATTGGGATCCGGAGGTCTGCACTGTATGCAAGAACCTGCTCGATGAGGCGTTCGATAACCCTCCGTCAGCGGAGACCAGGGGACATCGCCCGAGAGAAACTGCGCAAGTGGGTGCACGGTTTCCAAAAGAACGCCACGGGACCCTACCTCCCAAACGAGAAGATGAGAGCCTTGCTCTTTCCTAAGGCATCTGCAGATGCCGTTATTCCCAAGGATGAGGTCCCCTGTGTCCAACTGATGGTCGAACCGGATGTTTTGGACGCTCTCCAAGGCTGTCATATCGACGAAGTGGAGAGGATGTCAGATGTGTCCGAAGACACTGAAAGGACCCTGATGGTTGAGGGTCAAGAAGAAGAAGAAGATCAAGTGGAGACTCCTGATTCTGAGGGCGAGATCGCTCCGCGCACCCTCCGTGGCTTCCGTCGTGGTTTCGGAACCAGTCCCCTCTACATCGGCCACTCCAGCACCTGCAGTGGTGGGCACCCAGGATACCCTCCAAGCCTTAGTGGCATTCCTGGATGAGAAGTTCCGCCAGGGGCATGGTGGACCTTAAGAGAGAAATATTGAGTATGAAAAAAACAGACGCCGAAGAAGATTAGCGTCAAGGATCTTCCCTCCTGCTCAGTGACCAATCCCTGGAGGCATGCTAAACACATGCCCATCACGACCGGACGCATCTTTATCAATGACAAACTAGGCGCCATCCCCCTAGAAGAGATGGAGTTCTATCCTAGTTTTGATGCCAACCCGGATTGTTACGTCCGTCTTAAATCCGAACCAGTCTCCAAAGAGGAGACCGAACCTAAGGAGGTCATAGTGTTTGACCACTCCAAGGCTCAAGCTCTTCTGGCCGACTGCCTCAAGAGCAGGGGGCTACACCAATTCCAAGGTGCCGGCCCTGAGCAAGAAACACCCGTCCTTCTTGCTCCTCCCACCATGGTATTTCCTTTTGCCTTGCATTCAGTGTTGAAGGCGGTGGAGGAAGGAAAACCCTGCCCTACATTGGAGGAATGTAGGCCTCTCTCCTCGCCCTACCTCCCGATGATAAAAGCTGGAAAGACATCCAGTTAACTTTCACGGTTGGAAAGCTGGAGGCTGACGTTGCTGGACGTCAGTTTAACGAGAACCTCCCCAAGCTCACCAAGTACCTTTTGCGTCGGGAGCAAGACACAAAAGAGAGGCTGGCTACCTCTCTGTCTCTCCAAGTACAGCTTGAGACAATGGCCGGGGACATTCGGGTCCCAGGCTTCTACATGGTTCTTGCAAAGACCCACCTTGCCACCTTGCTGAAGGACTTGTACAGCTTCATCAAGGCCCTAGGGGCCTGTAGAGAATTCGTGTTTGCGGATGCCACCGTCAAACACGAACCCCGGAAACTGATTTCCTCCAAGATCTGGGGCAAATATCTCTTTCCTGTGGACCTGCTGAAAGAGATTGTGGACAGAGCCGCCACTGAGAACAGGAACCTTCTCAACAAGTGGGGCATGTCCCGAAAGAGGAAATCTTCTCAGGATGACGTCTCCCAGCCTAAGAAGAAGTCCAACAAGCCCCGACCCCAACAGCGTCAGGCCAAACGCCAGTTTCCGGTACCCGCTACTCCCTAGCTAGTGACCCAGCCACAGCAGACCTTTCAGTTGGTCCCTCAGCCGGTGGTGGTCCAGTCACCAGTCTTTACCCCAGCCTATGAAAGGCAATCCACTACCTTTCGCCCCAAAGGTAGAGGCTCCGGCAAAGACTCCTCTCGACGTCCATCCAGAGGGAGAGGAGAAGGGGAGCAGGCAGCCGAGGTGGTAAACCCTCGGTAAACCAGAAGCAATGAAGTGCTTCCGGTGGGAAGAAGACACCGCCACTTCCAGGATCGTTGGACCTTCGATCCTTGGGCCCACAGTATCGTCAAGAAGGGACTAGGGTGGAGCTGGATAACATCACTTCCAACCTTCCACCAATTCTTCCAACACTCAACCCCCATCCTAGAAGAATATGTCCTAGAATTCTTGAACAAGAAGGCGATCAAGAGGGTAAAGTCCACCAGGTTCCAGGGAAGACTATTCTGTGTTCCCAAGAAAGACTCAGACAAACTCAGAATCATACTGGACTTGTCCCCTCTCAACAAGTTCATTCCGAACAACAAATTCAAGATGCTGACTCTTCAACATATAAGAGCCCTACTGCCTCACAAGGGCTTACACGGTCTCAATAGACCTGGCGGACGCCTACTGGCACATTCTAATGAATCACCAGGCTTCCTCCTACCTAGGATTCAGGCTTCAACGAAGACATTATGCCTTCAGGGCCATGCCCTTCAGACTCAACGTGGCCCCGAGAATCTTCACGAAGCTCGCAGGACACGGTCGTCCAACAGCTACGCCTTCAAGGCGTCCAGGTGATGGCTTACCTAGACGATTGGCTGTTTGGGCGGCATTGTCAGAAGAATGCTCGCGTGCTTGCAAAAAAGGTGACCCAGTTCCTGGAACATCTGGGTTTCAAAATCAACACCAAAAAGTCTCGACTGTCTCAGTTTCAATGGCTGGGAATCCATTGGAACCTTCAGTCACACCGTCTTTCCATCCCTCTGAAGAAAAGGAAGGAAATAGCGGGATCTGTCAAGAGACTTCTAAAATCCAAATGGATTTCAAGGCGCCAACAGGAAACAAGTACTCGACTCCCTCCAGTTCACCTCAGTGACAGACTCAGTGCTACGAGTACAGCTAAAAGATGCATTGGGAGTCTGGAGAGAAGAAACGCATCCATCGCTCGAAGAGATCTCAAGAGACCTCTGCCAACCAGGCTTCGCTCACTCCTAAAGCCGTGGTCGGAGGCAAAGAACCTGAAAAGATCAGTTCCTCTTCAACCACCACCTCCGTCGGTCACCATCCACACGGATGCCTCGCTAGAAGGATGGGGGAGTCACTCCCACCAGTGACAAGTTCAAGGAACGTGGTCTCCCCTATTCAAGACGTTTCACATCAAAATCTTGGAGGCCATGGCGGTTCTTCTTACCCTGGAGAAACTGTCCCCCTCATCCTTCGATCCACATCCGTCTAACTCTGGACAGCGCCGTTGTGGTCAGATGTCTCAACTGTCAGGGCTCACAATCGCCCCAACTCAACCAAGTGCTTCTACCCATCTTCCGCCTAGCGGACAAGAAGAGATGGCACCTCTCAGCAGTTCACCTACAAGGATTCCGCAACGTGACGGCGGACGCTCTATCGAGGACAAGCCCCATAGAGTCGGAATGGTCCCTAGACGCAAGCCATTCTCCTTCATCTCTCATCAAGTCCCCGGAACTGCAGATCGACCTCTTCGCGACGAGCGACATCAACCAACTTCCTCTTTACGTGGCCCCATACGAGGACCCCAGAGCGGAAGCGGTGGACGCCATGTCCCTGGACTGGAACAGATGGTCCCAGATTTACCTGTTCCCTCCACCAACCTTCAGCTGAAAGTCCTCACCAAGCTGAGAACCTTCAAGGGAACAGCAGTCCTAGTGGCACCCAAGTGGCCAGGGAGCAACTGGTTCCCTCTAGTCCTGGAGCTACAGCCCAAGCTGATCCCTCTGCCGGACCCAGTTCTCTCCCAGCAGGTTCAGCAGGCGACTGTCTTCGCTTCATCAAGGAAAACCCGAGACCTTCATCTCATGATTTTCTCTCCCTAGCCGTGAAGAAAAGGTTTGGTATCTCGAAGAAATGTTTAGACTTCCTAGAGGAATACAAAACAAAGTCTACCAGAAGGCAATATGAGTCATCCTGGAAGAAGTGGGTGTCTTTCGTCAAGGCAAAAAACCCTACAGAAATCTCCATAGATTTTTGTCTGTCCTTCTTCATTCACCTTCATGGAGAAGGCTTAGCAGCCAATACGATTTCCACTTGTAAATCGGCCTTGACAAGACCAGTACTTTATGCCTTCCAGATAGACCTGTCCAACAGCATCTTTAACAAGCTGCCAAAGGCATGTGCTAGACTCCGTCCTGCACCTCCACCGAGACCCATCTCCTGGTCTCTTGATAAGGTGCTCCATTTTGCCTCTAGTCTGGACAATGAATCTTGCCATCTGAAAGACTTTGAGTCCTTTTTGCTCTAGCCTCAGGAGCCCGAGTCAGTGAAATAGTGGCTTTATCTAGAGAAGAGGGCCAGATACAGTTCGCCAAAACAGGGGGAACTTACCCTCTATCCTGACCCAACGTTTCTCGCTAAAAATGAACTCCCCACTAAGAGGTGGGGTCCCTGGAGAATCTTCCCTCTGAAGGAAGATGTCTCTCTATGCCCAGTGGAGAGTCTATAGGTCTATCTTCGAATAACTTCAGACTTTAGCGGAGGACAACTCTTTAAAGGAGAGAAACATCGTGAAGTAATTTGTCACTCAAACAACTATGGGTGAACATCACCTACTTTATTCGCAGAGCGGATCCTGACAGTACACCCGCAGGTCATGATCCCAGAAAAGTCGCCTCTTCCCTAAATTTCTTCCAAGCAATGGATTTCGAAAGCCTTCGATCTTTCACAGGCCGGAAATCCTCAAGAGTGTTTTTTCAAACACTATGCGAAGCAGGTGCATGAACTCAAGATTCGTGGTAGCCGCAGGTAGTGTATTAAAACCTCTGCTTAGTGCTTGCGTACGACAGTGAGTTATTTCGGGACTCTAACTCAACAGGTGCCTGTGTTGACCCTAGTGCGATACATAGTGATTTTAAATGCCACCTAGTGTCACGAGAGACTGTTCTTCTACAAGGTGAAGTAACATAGACTTGAACTCGTGTGCCACATGTTTATTTGGACATGAAGTGTAATTAAGACTTTAAAAGACCTTATAGTTCCTTTGGAACCTTATGTGTGTAATGGCAAGTTCTTCCTTTTCAGATTCCACACCCTTGTCTTCTGTAGTCCTTAGTCTATGTTTGTTAACCAACAATTTTACTGTAATTTATTTACCTTATTTCATATTAACGCGAATATTTTCCTGAATAAAATAGAAATTTCACTATCATATGCGTCTTATTTCACCCTTCTATATGAAATACATTACTGTTAAAGAGTTTTATTGCCCCTATTTTGACGTTTATTATAATTCCTGTTATAATATTGCTTGTGTCTGATATATACTCACCTAAAGAAAAGCGAAATATTTGTTCCAACACAAGTACAGTGGTACCTCTACATACGAATTCAATTTGTTCCACAACCAACTTCGGATGTAGAAACGAATTTTCCCATAAGAATACATAGTAATTCATTCAATTCGTTCCTCAGCCTAAAAACCCATAATAAATCCTTAATAAATGGCTACACATAATTACACATAACAATAACATAACTGCATAATATGAAAGAAGCATGTAAAAAAGATAATTATAAAGAAATAATAAATAAAAAATGTGTTTTATTGCCACTTTACCTTAGAGACAGGCCAACGCAGGTGTAGGATTTGCTACGCCAGGAAGAGACGGACGATCGGCAAGAAGGTAAGACATGGTGTTAACATGTTCTTTAAATAAATACTCTCTCTCTCTCTCTCCTCTCTCTCTCTCTCTCTCTCTCTCTCTCTCTCTCTCTCTCTCTCTCTCTCTCTCTTCTCTCTCTCTCTCTCCTCTCTCTCTCTCTTGTTCTTCTTCACTGTTAGTGTTAGAGATGTCTATTAAATTTTTTCTGAGAGAGAGAGAGAGAGAGAGAGAGAGAGAGAGAGAGAGAGAGAGAGGAGAGAGAGAGAGAGAGAGATTAAACAAAAATGAGAGATTAAACAAAAATGTGTAGTGTACATATGATTTTTAACAGCGTTAACGAGTTGAAAGACAGTTTAATGTACTGTAACTAAAAAAACAATATCAGCGAATCTGAATTCCTTTATTAACTAAAACAAATATTGATACAAACACACTCGTGTGGCGTATGCGCAAACACACACACACTCACGAGGAGACACGATCGGCGAGGAGGTAGAGATGGTGACTACGATAACATACCGTAACTTACACTACGGAAATTTTAATCTAACTTAGCTTATTTATTTTTTTTTTATTTTCATATTTCATATTTTTTTACATTTTTTTTCTTTTGATTTTTTATTTTCATCACTTTCAGTGATGAGTTACGGTATGTTATCGCAGTCACCATCTCTACCTCCTCCCCCAACCGTCTCTCTTACTACGTAGCAATTCTTGCACCTGTGTGTGTGTTTGTGCATTACGCACACGAGTGTGTTTGTATCAATATTTGTTTTAGTTAATAAAGGAATTAAGTTTAGCTGTTATTACTTTCTTAGTTACATTTAATTGTTTTTCGACTCGTTGACGCTGTTAAAAATCATATGTACTGTAAACACATTTTTGTTTAATCTCTCTCTCTCTCTCAGAAAAAAAATAATAGACGTATCTAACACTATAACAGCGAAGAAGAACGAGAGAGAGAGAGAGAGAGAGAGAGAGAGAGAGAGAGAGAGAGAGAGAGAGAGAGAGAGAGAGAGAGAGATTTTATTTAAAGAACATGTTAATGATATGTTGAGAGAGATATTTTATTTAAAGAACATGTTAATGATATGTTGAGAGAGAAACAGAAAAAGAAAGAAGTCTTATTTAAAAGAGCTTGTTAATGCTATCATGGTTTTCTTTGCTTCACTTTTTTCTTTCTTTCTGTTCATCACGCTGGCCCTTCTCACAAATGATCGTTGCCAACAATCTCTTTGTCCTTTATCCCTATCAACAAAAGGCGTTCTATCTCTTCCAGGGTATTGCTAAGATGTCTTGTAATAATGGTGATCCCCTTCGATGGTTATTTGCTTTAATGGCTGCCTTCAGCTTGATGATCCTCGAGATCATAGGCCTATTCCAGCCATATTGTTTAGCCATACAGTATCACTCACATGCACACTGCTCTCATGTTTTTCTATAATTTCTTGCTTCAATTCTAATGAAAGAATTGCCTTCTTCCTGTACTGAAACTTAGCTTCTTAGGCACCATGATTATAGGTAAAATCAAAAAGGAAATGTGAGAAAAGGAAGAAAATAAGCACTGTTAATAACAGACCAAACAGAGGACAACCACACGATACACACAAGAATAGAGAACTGAGCACTCGACGCTCAATGGTGTAATGTTTACTTCGTGTGTCGAAATAAAATTCGGGTGTAGAGTCAAAAATTTGCTCGAATTTTACTTCGGATGTTGGAAAATTCGGATGTAGATACGTTCGTGTGTAGAGGTTCCACTGTACTTAACTTTCCTGATCTGTCTGCAAGACCGACAAGATCCTCGTCTACAGGTGTTTTCTTCATCAGGTTACTTCAAGACGTTCCTTTCGTCCAAATAGGACTTCCCTGCCAGGGGGGCAGGAAGCCATGTCATAGTTTATGCCATTGGTAGTGACATGTAACAGAGATGTCATGGTCTCTAAGGTCATCAGACCAAAGGAATATTGTTTAGAAGTCGAAGGCACAACTAAAATGGGAAAAATCCACGATACACTAATTCTCTGGTACACTTCCATCAGGATGTTATGGTTTGAGCCCATTCGCTCAAAATCTATTTTTGGGTGAGATGGCCATGTCGTCCTGATGGAAGTTCCTAAAGGGTAGCTTCCTTGGGTATATTATAACTGCGGCGATATTCCCAGAGAATTTACCTTAAGGTACCCAGAATTCTAACTCCTGGAGCGAATATCCCTAATAAAAGAACCAGGGATATCACGAAATATCAGAGGACGTATTCTTGACACGCCACATAGCAATCTGCACCCCGAACAGAGTTAACACTTCGAAGGGGTCAATTGGCAAGAAAACGAAAACGAGAAAAAAAGGAGAGCCGCTCGCAAGGTATCTCTCCTCTCCCGTTTCGTAAGCATGCATTGCGCCGCTCACGGCGCCATCTGTATTCCTTGTAGCGATACACGAGGTGCTACAGATACTGTATGTAGGGAGGGGACCTACAGCCCTTTAAAAGAAAGGGAAGGGCGGGTCCATCAGGACGACATGGCCATCTCACCCAAAAATAGATTTTTCGCTTCGCTCAAAATCCGTTTTTTTGGGCTCAAGCCATGTCGTCCTGATGGAAGCATACCAGAGCATTGCTGTATCTGTGGATTCTCAAAACGTGCCGTACTCCCCGAAGGTATTTCCCGGCCAACTAGACCTAGAGACCTAAGATATTACCGTCATACATCTTTTCAACTAACCATAGACCATGTTAGTGCTTCCTGCCCCTACAGGGAAGAGTCCTACTAGACTCTGGAAAAGTCTCGAAGAGTACATATACCTATGTATAAATAACAGACAAGCCAATATAGTGGTCTCACCCTATATTATGTAAAGCATAGTTTGTAAAGAACCACTGGGTCAATATGAAATATCGACCAGTTCTCCGTTCAATGCTGGATTGGACAAAGGTTTATATCCGAGTAGGCAGAAAACTTTCATATCCTCCACCGTCCCCTCGGGGCATGGAGTCCTCCCGCCAAGGGAAAGCATAAACCAATGCAAAGAATGCTTGCATAAAGGAACAATCTATTAGAATTATCCCAGATAAATATACATAGAACGTAATGCAAAATTATATCAAATAAATTGACACAGGTGAAGGAGACGCAAGGTTCCCAAGAACTAGTTTATTGACAAACAATAAATAAAACAGGTTAAACAACCATTATATAAATATAAGAGGAGGATAACCAACAAATAAGCATAAGCATGATAGTAAACAGAAACTTGTTTATCTGAAAGAAAAACATTAGCGCCACTTTTAACATACTGAGGTATCAAAATTATAAAAGTCTGTATTACTAATCAGTTACATTAGCGTTGGAAACGCTCGGCACACATGTCTGCACTTATGCTAGGTTCACCTTTGAAAGTGGAACAGTCAATGTGGGCAACCCAGTGCCCTAACACTTAGTTTGTAGAACAGTTCGTAACTACACACTCACCCCGGAATTAATCGCCCCAATTAAATCCACTGTTCCTCGCAGAGTTAAACAGCATGGTTAACGACACAACCCACTGCTACCACAGACCTCTTTAGTTGCTCCACTTGCTTCGCATAGTGACGAAAGAACACTCTGGAAGACTTCCAGCCAGTGTATGAACGAAGATGTTCAAAATCCATACAATTAAAGAAATTTAAGGATGAGGCAACTTTCCTCGGATCGTGACCTGCGGGTGTACTGCCTGGATCCGCTCTGCGAATAAAATAGGTGATTTTCGCCCTAAGTTGTTTCAGTGATAAATTTGAGCCTGATGTTTCTCCCCTGAATAGTTGACCACCCCTGAGGTCTGAAGTTCTACGAAGATAGACCTTTAGGCATTCCACTGTACATAGAGATGCATCTTCTTTCAGAGGGCAGATTCTCCAGGGACCCCACCTGTTGGTGGGTAACTCGTTCTTGGCGAGAAACGTAGGATCCGGAAACAGGTTCAGTTCTCCCCCATCCAAGAACTGAACATGACCCTCCTCTCTCGAGAGGGCTACAATTTCACTAACCCTGGCCACCGACGCGAGTGCAAATAGGAAAATAACTTTTTGGGTCAAATCCTTTAAAGCACACTCCTCATTGTTCAACAGTGAAGCGAAATGAAGAACTTTATCTAAAGACCATGAAATGGGCTTTGGAGGTACTGATGGTCTGAGCCTAGCACAGGCTTTCGGAATTTTATTAAAAATATCGTTAGCGAGGTCGACCTAGAAGGCATATAAAATGGGTCTTGTCAAAGCAGATTTACACGTTGATATTGTGTTGGCTGCTAACCCTTGACAATGGAGGTGGATGAAGAAAGATAAGCAGAAGTCCGTCGAGATCTTTTGCGGATTCTTCGCCTTGACAAAGGCCACCCATTTCCTCCAAGATGACTCATCTTGCCTTCTAGTAGATTTGCACTTATATTCCTCAAGGAAGTCTATACTGTCTTTCGAAATCCCGAAACGTTTTCTCACCGCTAGGGAGAGAAAATCATGAGCTGCAGGTTCCGGGTTTTCTGTGATGAAGCGCAGACAGTTGACTTCTGGACTCGCTGGGTCAGAACTGGACCTGGTAACGGTAGACACTTCAGCCGTAGTTCCAATGCCAGAGGGAACCACACGCTGTTCGGCCACTTGTGAGCCACTATTGCCGCTACTCCCTTGAAAGATCTCAGTTTGTTGAGGACCCTCAATAGAAGGTTGTGAGGAGGGAACAGGTAAATCCTGGACCATCTGTTCCAGTCGAGGGACATCGCGTCCACTGCTTCCGCCAAGGGATCCTCGTACGGGGACACGTAAAGGGGTAACTTCTTGTTGTCTTTCGTCGCAAAGAGTTCTATCTGCAGTTCTGGGACTTGACTCAAGATGAAGGAGAATGATCCTGCGTCTAGGGACCATTCCGACTCTATCGGTGTGAACCTGGATAGAGCGTCCGCTGTCACATTGCGGACTCCTTGAAGGTGAACTGCCGACAGGTACCACTTCTTCTTTTCCGCCAGTCGAAAGATGACCAACATCACCTGGTTGAGTGGTGGTGACCTCGATCCTTGTCGATTCAAGCATCTCACAATCACCTCGCTGTCCAGCACCAACCTTATGTGGATCGAGCGACGAGGGGAGACTTTCCTCAAGGTAAGGAGTACTGCCATAGCTTCAAGAAAGTTTATGTGAAATGTCTTGAATAGATTGGACCAAGTCCCTTGGGCCTTCTTCCGATGAGAATGACCTCCCCACCCCTCCTTCGAGGCGTCTGTGTGAATAGTCAACGAGGGGGGAGGTGGCTGAAGAAGTACCGACTTCTTTAGTTGCCTGACTTGGGACCAAGGCCTGAGAAGCGTACGTAGACGAAGCGGAACTGGTCTTATCAGATCTCTTCGTGCGTTTGATGCATAACTTCTCCAAACTCCGGTTGCATCCTTTAGCTGTGCTCTCAGCACCGGGTCTGTTACTGAGGCAAACTGGAGAGAACCCAGCACTCTCTCCTGTTCGCGTCTTGATATCCTTTCGGAATCCAGAAATCTCTTGACAGAACCAGCTATCTCCTTCCTCTTCTTCGCCGGGATGGAGAGTTGGTGTGACACTAGGTCCCAGTGGATTCCCAACCACTTGAACTTTTGAGATGGAGAAAGTCGAGACTTTTTTTCTGTTGATCTTGAAGCCTAGATACTCTAGGAACTGGATCACCTGTAGGGAAGCTTGCAAACATTCTGTCTTGGATGCTGCCCACACTATCCAGTCGTCCAGGTAGGCTACCACCTGGATTCCCTTTAGGCGTAATTGTTTGAGAGCTACGCTCGCAAGCTTTGTGAAGATCCTAGGGGCTATGTTTAGCCCGAATGGCATGGCTCTGAAGACGTAGAGTCTTCGATGTAGCTTGAACCCTAGGTAGGGGAAGAGTTGACGATTGATTGGAACGTGCCAATAGGCGTCTGACAAATCTATGGAGACGGTAAATGCCCTCTTGGGCAGTAAGGTCCTTATGTGTTGCAGTGTTAGCATCTTGAACTTGCAGTTCACAATGAACTTGTTGAGTGGGCGACAAGTCCAGAATGACTCTGAGTTTTTCTGAGTCCTTCTTGGGAACACAAAACAGCCTCCCTTGGAATTTGATGGACTTTACCCTTGGGATTACCCTTTTCTCCAACTGTTCTTGAATATACTCCTCCAGAACGGGGGTGGAGTGTTGGAAAAATCGAGGGCACGGGGGTGGAGTGCTGTACCAGCTCCAACCCAGTCCATTCTTGAGTAGGCTGTGGGCCCAGGGATCGAAGGTCCACCGATCCCAAAAATTCTGAAGTCTCCCTCCTACCAGTATCATCTCACTTTGACTGCTGTTGTCCTGAGGTCTTGCCTCCTTGACCGCAACCACCCCTGAATCCCCTCCCCCTTGAGGGGCATCTAGACGAACCTCTGGCTGCTCCTCTAGGCTTCGCTCGAAAGGTAGTTGACTGCCCTTCGAACGCTGGGTTAAATGCCGGAGACTGCATCGACACGGCTTGGGGTACCCACTGGTACGTGGTCGGGGTTTGTGCCACCATCTGGGGCACTATAGGCATAGGAAATTGCTGTTGCTGCTCCTGTCTGAATGGCTTGGCTGGCCGAGAGGGTAGCCTAGTCTTCTTAGTCTTCCACTTTGGTTGGGGACCCTCATCCGGGGAAGACTTTCTCTTGAGGGATAGGCCCCACTTCTGGAGAAGGTTTCTATTCTCCGTGGCGGCCTATCTACAACCTCCTTGACCGCTTCACTAGGGAAGAGGTCTTTGCCCCAAATGTTGGAGGAGAATAGCTTCCTTGGCTCGTGCCTCACCGCAGCCGAGGCGAACACGAACTCCCTACAAGCCTTCCTAGCTTTGACGAAGCTATAAAGGTCTTTCGTCACTGTGACTAGGTGTGTCTTAGCCACTACCATGAACATCTCATGGACCTTGGGGTCACTTGCCATTGTCTCCAGAGTTGTTTGATGAGACATTGAGGCAGCAAGTCTTTCTTTTTTCTCAAGCTCCCTTCGCAAAAGAAAGTCAGACAGCTTGGGGAGGTTCTCACCGAACTGATGTCCGGCAATATCAGCCTCCAACTTCCCGACTGAGAAGGTAAGATGGACGTCCTTCCAGTCCTTGTGGTCCATGGGTAGGGCCAAAGACAGAGGTTTACACTCCTCCAAGGAGGGGCATGGCTTACCTGCCTCGATTGCTTTCAGCACAGCCGTAAACCCTTTCTGCATAAAGGGGAAGGCTCTAGAAGGAGAGGACACAAAGGAAGGGTGCTTTTTACTCAAAGCAGGTACCTTCGAGTTCGAGAAGCCCCTCTCTTTCATCGAGCTTGACAATAAAGCTTGAGCCTTAGCGTGGTCCAAAACTATGACCTCCTTCGGCTCTGTTTCTTCCTTTGAGGCTGGTTCCTTCCTTAGACGGACATAACAGTCCGGGTACGACTCCTTGCTGGGCCAGAATTCCACCTCCTCAAGGGGGGACTAAGCCCAACTTCTCTGAAATGACGATTTTTCCCGTCGTCATAGGCATGTGCTCAGCATACTTCCAAGGGTTAACATCTGAGCACAAGGGAAGGTCTTTCACGCTGAGCTTCTTCTGGGGCCCACGTGATGCTGCAAGTCTCCGCATCTCCAGCTCCATTGCAGCCGCCTTCTCATTATTCTCCCTCTGCATCTGTTGGATCATTCCAACGATGGAGGAAAGGGTCTTTCCCAGCTCATCTGGGAGAGAGGACGATGTTGAGGGAATAGGTTCAGTGGCCTGAACCGGAGTAGCCGACACCTCGTCGACCTCTTCCTCTTCATTGTCTGGAGCCTGCTCTTCATTCTGGTCTTCTGCCAGAAGGTCATCTTCCAGACGCTCGGACACCTCCGACATCCTATCGTTCAATTGGATGTCCTGCAGGGCGTCCGCGACTTCAGCATCCACCGGGATCTGAACCACTGGTATCTCCACTTGAGGCTGGGGAATCACTGCATCAGCTGACGCCCTGGGAAAAAGGTAAGCCCTCATCTTCTCACTTGGAAGATAGGGGCCAGAAGTGTTCTTCTGAAAGCCCCTTACCCAGGTACGAAGCTTCTCCCTTGCTGCGTCCCTTGACTCTGCCGTCTTAGGGGAATCAAAAGCCTCAGTAATCAGGTTTGTGCACACGGTACATACCTGCGGGTCCCAATACCGGAGATCACCTTTGGAGACTGCGCATGCTGCGTGCCTCCTACACAAATCATGTCCGCAGAAGTTCTTGCTGCGGACGTTGCAGAAAACGCTTCCACACTTCGGATGGTCCTCCTGTAAAGAGAAGAAAATTCCATGAGTATCAAGTGAACTAAGTATCACTGGATATACATAGCTTAGCACAACTAAACTAGAAAGGAAAGACACACACTTGTATTTCCCGCACAGTCAATTGCTGCCACCTTCCAGATAATAAAATCGTATGGTTAATCTTTTCTAGAGCAACCAATGAATAATTTCCAGAGGAAACAGGTGTAGCTCACACCCAAAAAATGATTTTAAAATGCTGGATAATAGACAAGAAAGAACTCACTTTCTTTATCTGTAAGGTTACACCAAAGGGTTGTGCGAGACAACACAAAAGTGTTAGAAAAACTTAGTGTTGTAACAAATACTATACTATAGTTTTCTCCCTACAGTATATACTATACTGAAAAATACTAGCTACAGTATAGAAGGTAGTGTGCCGGCCGGCACCCACCTTAACAAGTTCCAAAGTATACTACTTAAGAACTATAAGGTGGAAGAACGCTGGTTCAAATCCATGTGCCGGCCGGCAACTACACAAGATAGCACCCGGCTGCCGGCCACCAATCGTAGCGGCCAGCAGACAGTGGTGTGATATACAGCCGGCCGGCAAAGGTATACAACCAATGCCGGCCGGCAGCAAAAGAACCAGAGAACTCCGACTGCCCGGCTGCCGGCCTGAGTGGCCGGCAGCCGGGCTAGGGTACAACACTAGAAGAAAAACAGAATGGATGCCGGGATAAGAGACTGTACTACCTCATAACCCGGCAACCCGAAAGAGTGCACATAAGGAAGGGGAGAATATAACTTCAGGCTTCCTGACCAATGCCATCTGGCTCTACAGACAAACATGGATGAGAGACCAAGGAAGGTCTGGGCAGCACTCAAAGCAGAAGACCCTTGCCGGCCGGCAAGGGACTTAGTCAACCCCACATCCTAACCTATGCTAGGTACAGATGTAGAATGACGGACAGGAATGCAATGGCTAGGCCATCACAAAGGAAAGATGGGGAAAGGGAGAAGAGGGTCCTGCCAACCTTGCTCTGATAATGAATCACCCGCAGCCAAGAAAACTCATCTTAGCCTAGGGGAGATCCGAGGAGGGAGGCCAGCAATACTTGCCACCTCCCTCGGAACCAAAGCAAGGAAGGCGTTGTTATTCACGGAAAAGAGGATCTTATCCACCACACCGAGAACAACAACACAGGACTAGTCTGCTAGATCACAAGAAGAAGGAATCATCTCGTACAGAAACCTTCGAAAGTGAACTAAGGAGGCTAAGCCTCCTATGTCTGTTGTCAGTCTAGCAAGGGAATCTCAACCACAAGCTAGACATAAACAGACTCAGACTAAAAACTCTGATGTCCTGCCCCCTCCCTGAAGCCAGACTTACTGGAAACAGGAAGGAACAGAAACACCCTAATATAGTTGTATCTAAAGTCAATTCAGATAAACCATTAGGGTTAAGCCCAAGGCTTAAACAGAGGGAAAGGGATTGCACACATTCTCCGAAGAGAAGAGAGCAACCGGGCAGTGTGAGAAAGTATACTAAGGCCCCACAGACAACTAGCCTAGGCGCAAAGAGAATCGATTACCTAAATCACCGAAACTCACTCGTATACTATCTTGGAAGAAATCAACATAATCTTAAATGTATAAAACTGCCTAAAGCTTCAATAAAATTTTTAAAAACACTCGGAAATCTGAATATCATGCAGGAAAGTACTAGGGCCAAACGACTAGGCTACAAGGTCTAGCGTAGGCCAGAATCGGCAAATCCTTCGCCAAAACAAAAATACTCAAAGCATCATATAAAGAAATCCTATGTAACGCTAAACAGCTAAAATTATTAAAGCAAAACAGCCGGGAACGTCGCTCTGGCTAACTAAATAACTCATACCTAGCGAGCGACAGCGTCCAGGACGCCTCCGGAAGGCAACAGCTCTTGTAACAACGATATCACTATCAAATCACTTTTAAAATTACCAAGAGCTTACATTTATACATAAAAGAAATAATACTCAACTTATCAGAAGCAGAAGAAGTTGGAGAAAGCATTATAAAGTTGAAATAATCCAGAATTGCGAGATAACACAGGGAAAAAAACACCGAGTTGTTGAGCTACGCAAAAAGGAATACAGATGGCGCCGTGAGCGGCGCAATGCACGCTTACGAAACGGGAGAGGAGAGATACCTTGCGAGCGGCTCTCCTTTCTTTCTCATTTTTCGTTTTCTTGCCAATTGACCCCTTCGAAATGTTAACTCTGTTCGGGGTGCAGATTGCTATGTGGCGTGTCAAGAATACGTCCTCTGATATTTCGCGATATCCCTGGTTCTTTTATTAGGGATATTCGCTCCAGGAGTTAGAATTCTGGGTACCTTAAGGTAAATTCTCTGGGAATATCGCCGTAGTTATAATATACCCAAGGAAGCTACCCTTTAAGAACTTCCATCAGGACGACATGGCTTGAGCCCAAAAAACGGATTTTGAGCGAAGCGAAAAATCTATTTTTGGGTGAGATAGCCATGACATCCTGATGGACCCGCCCTGATTCTCTATTCTGGCCTGTTAGGCCCCTCCCTTTCTTATTGTATCATGGAGGCTGACAGAGACGCTACGTAAGAAGGAATGAGGATAGACGCGTGGATGTGACGTCAGTCAAGATGGCGGCCAGCTATGGCAGCCGTTTGTTTACATCACTAGGTACCGTAACAGTAACGCAGGAGGAGAGCTTAGCAACGGCTCCTCCCATACTTGCCACACTCCCCCTCGAAGCGTAAATGCTATGTGGGGTGCATATAGCTATGTGGCGTGTCAAGCATACGTCCCGTTATTATACGATACCCTAAAGGGAAACCTTATGGGTACTCGCGCCAGAAGTTAGAATTCTGTGAAACCTTTAGTTTAATTCTCTGAGAATATCTACTGTAGTCATATATACCCTTAGGAAGCTACTGAAGGAACCTTCCATCAGGGCCTCATGGCTATCTCACCCAAAAATAGATTTTTCGCTTCGCTCAAAATCCGTTATTTGTTCCAATACAAACCTTCGTTCTTTACCCCGGAGACTCAACTCTAGGTGGGTGGAAGTCCAAATTCCAAGTAGCTAGACACATTATCATTATCATTATTACTATTACTTGCTAAGCTACAACCCTAGTTGGAAAAGAAGGATCCTATAAGAGCAGGGGCCCAAACAGGGAAAAATAGCCCAGTGAGGAAAGGAAACAAGGAAGAATAAAATATTTTAAGAACAGTAACATTTAAATAAATATTTCTTATATAAACTATAAAAACTTTAACAAAACAACAGGAAGAAAAATTAGAAAGAATAGTGTGCCTGAGTGTACCCTCAAACAAGAAAACTTTACCCCAAGACTGTGGAAGACCATGGTACAGAGGCTATGGCATTACCCAAGACTAGAGAACAATGGTTTGATTTTGGAGTGTCCTTCTAGAGGAGCTGCTTACCACAGCTAAAGTCTCTCTTCTATCCTTACCAAGAGGAAAGTAGCCACTGAAAATTTACATTGCAATAGTTAATGCCTTGGCTGAAGAAGAATTGTTTGGTAATCTCAGTGTTGTCAGGTGTATGAGGACAGAGGAGAATCTGTTAAGAATAGTCCAGACTATTCAGTGTATGTGTAGGCAAAGGGAAAATAAACCATAACAAGGGAGAAGGATCCAATGTAGTACTGTCTGGCCAGTGAAAAAACCCCATAACTCTTTAGCGGTAGTATCTCAACGGGTGCCTGGTGCCCTGGCCAACCTACTACCACGATACAAATCTGAACTCAATAAATCATGAGAAAAGTATCTTGACACCTCTTGAACATTCAGCCTGTCAGTGCTAGCGACTTTGATGGCCTGAGCAACCATGGTGAGTGAGTGGAAACAAGCAATGCAACTTACCAGATAAGTATATGGAGTGAGTTACCCACACTCATATTTGAACTTAGACATTATCCAACTTCCTTTTGCAGGGAGATTGAGGACATAAAATATAAACACATATTTCAGACCACAATACTAATATAGTGCTCATCTGCAGTAGGAAAGAAGTTGGCTTGTAGTCTCCTAATGCTATGCCCCAAGAGAGGAGATGAAGGAAGAAATGCCCAGTCATTCTATCCATTCATCCCACACTAAAACCGAGTAACACCTGCCCTCAACTGACTGCTACTAGTCTTACAAAGGAGCTATGGTAGTTAAACCACTCATTGAGAGGCCACCACAGGACCCAGAGTAAATGTATCTATGGTATCGTGGGTTACGTCTTGCAGGTAGTGCGCAGTGAAGGTAGTTTGCCTTCACCACACGCCTGCTTTTAGTACCTGCACCATAGAAAAGTTTCTCTTGAATGTCAGGGACATGCTTATGCCCCCGATGTTGTGCATTCTGGATCTTCCACTCTATATAGCTCAGTGAAATTCAAGGGTGCAGTCAATGACCTTCCAAATCCAGGACGACACAGTGGTTTTGGTATCCTCCTCTTGACCCTGCCTGTACTCACAAGCAGACAGCTGACATGAGGGTAAGCTCTCTTAATGCACTTGAGATAGCACCTTCAAGCTCTCACAGGACATAGTAACAATTGGTGAGGATCAATAGTTACTTCCCAATGACTTGAAATCTAAAAGGGCCTGAACTTAAGAGTCAGCTACAGTTGGATTCTGAGTCTTAGCAATAAATTCAGCGAGTGTTGCCTGCCCCCATACTCTTGAATGAGTGATGTCATAGGAGAAACCAAAAGGTATTTTTCCTTTGTTTTTTTATAAAGACAGCAGATTTCTCAGATCCAAAATTATCTATTATTTTGCACAAGTTAGCAAGAAGAGGAGCTTTTAGCACTTGTTGGTGAATTGGTAATGTTGCTCCTCTAAGTAAATGTGTTGTGGTAGCTCAAGTCCCACTGATTGTTGCTCAATTTCCATACCTCCCATATGATCTAAAGTTTTTGAACATCTGGCAAAACATCTTAATAGGTTTTCTGAAGGTAATCATCTATTCCCTAGTTTGCAATTTGGTTTTCGTAAAGGCCTTGGAGCATGTGATGCCCTTCTTACAATCTCCAATGCTGTACAGAAATCCCTTGAATGTGGTCAGGAAGTTTGTATGATTGGCCTTGACTTTATTACTGCCTTTGACCGCGTTAATCATGAGGCCCTTGTTTTCAAACTCAAACAGTTGGGAGTGGGTGGGTCGATAGATCTCAAAGAGTTGTTGTTGATGGGCACCATAGTGAGTATAGGTATGTGATATCCGGTGTTCCACAGGGTAGTGTTCTTGGCCCATTACTTTTCATACTCTATACACATGACATGTGGTTTGGCCTAGAAAACAAGCTTGTTGCATGAGTAGATGATGCTACTCTCTTTGCATCAATTCCATCCCCTGAATGTAGATCTGGGGTTGGTAAACCCCTTAATAGAGATTTAGCTAAAATTAGTGCATGGTGCAAATCCTAGCAAACCTTAAAGTATGATTGTAAGTAGGTCAAGGATAGTGGCTCCTCAACATCCGGATCTCAGTATTGATAATGTTTCTTTAAATTTGTATGACTTTTAAAATTTTAGGTGTGATTCTCGACAGCGAATTTACTTTTGAGAAACACATTAGGTCTGTGTCTTCTTCAATTGCACAAAAAATTGGCTTATTGAGAAAGTCTTTCAAGATTTTCGGTGATCAATCTATTCTGAAGAAGTGTTTTAATTCTTTCATTCTACCTTGTTTTGAGTATTGTTCTCCTGTCTGGTCTTCAGCTGCTGATTCACATCTTAATTTGTTGGACAGAAACTTACGGTCTATTAAATTTCTTATTCCTGATCTAGATATTAATCTTTGGCACCGTCGTTCAATTAGTTCATTATGCATGTTGCATAAGATTTTTCAAAACTCTGACCATCCTTTACATTCAGTTCTCCCGGGACAATTCTATCCTGTTTGTAATACTAGGCAAGCAGTTAATTCTAATAGCCAGGCCTTCTTCATCATGAGGCTCAATATTCCACAGTATTCTAGAAGTTTTATTCCAGCTGTGACCAAGTTGTGGAATAATCTTCCTAACCGGGTAGTTGAATCAGTAGAACTTCAAAAGTTCAAAGTTGGAGCAAATGTTTTTATGTTGAACAGGCTGACATGAGTCTTTTTATAGTTTATACATGACATATCAGTTTTTGACGTTACTGTTTTTAGTATAATTTACTGTTAATTTATTCTCATCATTTATTTATTTCCTTATTTCCTTTCTTCACTGGGCTATTTTTCCCTACTGGAGCCCTTGGGCTTATAGCATCTTGCTTTTCCAACTAGGGTTGTAGCTTGACTAGTAATAATAATAATAATAACTCACTTACCCTCTTTGCAGAGGCAAGTATGAGAAGGAAGACCATCTTGAGAGGCAAATTACAATATGATGCTTGACTCAACAGTTCATAGGGAGCTCCTCAGGGAATGTAGAATATTCACTACGTTACAAGCAGGTTGTTTCACTTCCGAATGAGGATAGGTAAACTCAAAAACCTGTATAAGCATAGATAATCCTGTCAAGGAGAAAATATCAACTTGATTCAGTCTAAAAACAAGGTTCAAGGGTGAGCAATAGCCCTTCACTGCCTACACTGAGCAGAGTTTTTCTTCCCAGAGGTACAACAAAAACTATGCGATCAGGTGTAGATTAGCTCTGAGTGGAGAGACACTCCGCACATGACGCCAACTACAAAAGACTGACCACTCTGCCTGGTAGACAGCGATAGAAGACCTTCCAGGGGATTAGAAATCCCAGGAGATCCTGACACTGTGAGAGGGATGGATAGGTACATCTTCCAACGATTTCTCTTGTGATCGGGCCGTCACACGATCAGTCGTAACCTGTTAGGCATCCTTAACGAGCTCCAGATACCACGGCGCATCCCTCGCGAACAAGAGAGCAGCCAAAAGGGCTCTTGGGGCAAGGAATGCTCACGCGCTGGCTGGTTGCGAGACAATGCTTATCCTGGAGAGTGGATAACTGATTTCATGCTCTTTGCAGTAGTGGAGTACATCAAAGGAGAACGGAACCAACCAAAGTCAGTGGCAGAAACATAAGGCAATTTTTCGCAAATGCAAACATGAAGCGCATGCGTCTACCACTATACCAAGGTTCTTCACTCGCGAGCCTGAGCTTCACGAGCTAACAACCAAACACTCACAAGAGCACTTGTGGATGGTTTGCAAATCATCTGCATCTTGCTCGCGCTGATGGTGGCGAGCAAGGTAAGGTTGGTTTGGTTGAGAATGTTCACAGCAACTGTTAATGTTCATCAAACCAAACTTGTGCTTCTCCCTAAGGAGCTGATGCCAAAAGGGAAACCCCGGAGGGTAGCGAGATCGCTAGACTCATGATGCTCGAGGGACAAAGTGGAAAGTACCTTTAACTCTGGGGATCTGTTGACCACCAGATTGCTTTAAAGAGACTAACTCTAGAAAGCTAGTGCAAGGTAGCAAAGAAACGCGCACCCACTTAGAAGGCCCATGAGGGGGAGCCACATCAAATGAGGGGGGTGACCATTCAAGGGAGGAAGATATCTTGAGCTGGTGAGAGCATATGGACGTCCAACCTTGTAGGATTGAGGTTCGCATGGAACCTAAGGCTGAGCAAACTCACCCATGGTGTTGAACACACTAGGCTGGAACCCCGAAGAAAACCAACCTGCAATTCCTCAGGTAGGTTGAGAATTGTGGAGGAAGAATCCACCGGGGACACGAAATCAACATGAAGGGACTCCCCTCTAGCGGCTCAGTGGGGAAGGTCAAGATCGATCACTGCGGAGGCAGTTGTGAGCTCCATACTTCAACACTCATTCCTTAGTGGGGGAGTGGTAGAGCCTGAAAACTGCAAGGAAGGCCACAACTGACAAAGTGTGTCCAGAAAGCTAGACTCCCCACGGAGGGAAAGCACCACTGTTTCGCTAGGAGAAGCCACAGAGTCTTCCAGGCCTGAAGGTTGGCCAGGGTCAAATGGTCATTGCTCTTATCCGATCGGTCTCTGGAGGAAGCAGAATGGGAAGAGGAAGGTGAAAGGTTACGAGGCACAGGAGAGAGAAGTCAGGATTTCTTCAACCTCAAAGATGAACTCAAAGAGACAAAGAATTTCTTTTTAAACTACTTCTTCCTACATCTACCATACCGATCCCAATGGGAGGATGACCACTCCCGGCACTCAACGTAAGAAGACTCCATGCAGGAGTGTCATCTGCATGAAAGGCAAAGCTATTGAGGATTCGTCTCCATAGCCGACATAAATGTACTGCAAGAGCGACCTGATATGACAAGAAAAACCTGCATGTTCGTGATCCTTAATAATCAAGCATTTTTGCAAAAAAAAAAAAAAAAAACTTTTGAAATTTTACATCCAGTTATTAGGAATAAATCTGGAAGAGAGAAACGAGAAGTCTGCACTCAACCGAAGCCAAAACGAAAGTAAGGAGACCTCACTGGGTGAGTGTGTGAGCGGGGTTGATCCCCTAACTAATGGAGGGTTCTTGACACCTCACATAAAAGTTTTTATGGCTAAATCCAGCTCTCACTGAAGTATATATCCATAGTAAGGAACGAAGGTTTGTATTTGTGTCGTAACAAATGGAAAGCAATAAGTAGAATTAAGGAGAACTTTACCTGGTGAAGCACATACAGTATTCTTTGGGTTTTTAAGCTAAAAGGAAAGTAATAAGTAGTACTAACTACTGTTCCCAGCTCATTCTATATACATAACACTCAGATAAATACAGTGCACTAATGGATTTAGCATAACAACTCACAGTACTGTACACACCTTATTATAGAAACAGTCTATATGTGAATTTACTCCAAACATGTCCTTTATGGCAGAGAATATTTCGTCGCGGGTGTAAGTTTTAACGTCGTCAGGATAAATATTGTGGCGCCCTAAGACAGCAACGTAATCATATTGGGTTACCCATTGCAAACCTATAGAAATGAAAAACATATATGTTATATAAATCAATAGTTTGAATTTTAATAAGAACAATCCTTAAATCTAATATAAACACTATAGAGCACAGTTCTAATGAGAAAATTCATTATTCTTATATTCACCTGATGTTCATATTGCTTTTACTTAAAGCTGTGTTAATGTCTGCCCCTTAATAAAAACTTCCCATTCATTTCCCTTGCAAAACACCTCCCAATCTGGGACCCACAGAGCCATCTGGCAGTTAATAACAACTCTTGCTTGAGGATACATAAAGGCATACTATTCTATCTTTATTTCTCTCACTCTTGTTTATTTGAAGTTTTTATAGTTTTTACACGAAAGATCTAATTCAATGTTGATGCTGTTCTTAAAATGTTCTATTTTGATTTTTCATTACTTCTCTTGTATTTTATTTATTTCCTTGTTTCCTTTCCTCTCTGTGCTATGTTTCCCTGTTGGAGCCCATGGGCTTATAGCATCTTGCTTTTCCAACTAGGATGTAGCTTAGCTTATAATAATGATGATGATAATAATAATAATAATAATAATAATAATAATAATAATAATAATAATAACAACAACAACTAGTCGATGATACAACGTACTGTATTACCTCCTATTTTTCAGTTCACGAAGTTGCAAATCCGATCATTAGTCTTTAGACAACACTGAATGCTGGCTTGCTCATCCCAAAGGGATCGTGGACCTGACAGGAACTCTGAGGAGAGCTGGCTAGCAACTCTTAAGTAGGTAAGACGTTGCCGAGGGTGCCTCCGCAAAGGGCACGAGACCTTCTGGAGGGAACGCCACTCCATAGGATGAGGGGGAAAGGCAGAGGCAGGATGGAGGAACAAGTTCCGCTTGCTGAGCATACTCAGCTGGCTAAGCAAGACCAGCAGGCTGAGTTAGCTCAGACTGGACGATCAACCCAGAGGAATAGCGGGCCTGGCAGTGACTCCTCCGGAGAAAAGAAGTTGCGGAGGACGCTTCAGCAATGGGCACAAGACCTACTGGAGGATACACCACTCCAAAGAATCAGGAAGGAAGGCCATACCCAACCCCTGTGGAAGCAGATGTGCACTCCCACTGTGCCCGACAAAGCAGCACCTCTGAGCCAATCCTTAGAAGGGGGACCCAAAATGCCCAAGGAAGGCTAAAGTTGATGCAAGCATCAACAGGAAAGACTCCCCTGCAGTCGTGGGCACCCCCGCTTTGCTAAAGGTAGCAGCCGGGCCCTCCAAAACTGAGGATTATCTAGGGGGTCAACAATTAACACTTGCTCCATAGAAGACAGAACGAGCAGGGGTTGCGGGGAGGGAATGAGGATCTAGAGGAAAAGTCGGGAGTTCCTCTCAGACTTATTCTTCCATCGCCTACCCCGAAGATATTTTTGTTTACAGCCAGTTTAAATATGGTTAATGGTCGAGAGATGGCTCAGCACATCTGCACTCCAACTAGACAATAGTAAATGTGGCTCAATATATTAGGTGAAGGTGTGAGCTAGCTAGTGAGGACAGAGGAGAATGAGGAAAGAATATGCCAGACTAATAGGTGTATGTGTAGGCAAAGACAGAATGAGCCGTAATTGCTATTTTTTTTTACTAGCAGCAGGTTGTTTACCTCGCACAAAAATTTATGGCTAGTTTCCAGCTCCACTGGAACAATATATCCAGTATAAAGAGCGAATGGTTTGTATTTGTACAGGAACAGGCATGAATTTGACATTTAAAACTTTTATCTTTCATAATTACAATGGGCGAAAAATTATGATCCCATAAAATACATGAGTTAATTTCCTAATACTTTTATCTAAATATAAATACATTTCTTTTCTTACATACATACATACATATACCAAGGCACTTCCCACAATTTTAGGGGGGTAGCCGATATCAAACAAATGAAACAAAAAAGGGGACCTGTCCTCTCTACGTTCCTCCCAGCCTGACAAGGGACTCAGCCGAGTTTGGCTGGTACTGCCAGGGTGCCACAGGCCACCCTTCCCCGTTATCCACCACAGATGAAGCTTCATAACGCTGAATCCCCTACTGCTGCTACCTCTGCGGTAATCCAAGGCACAGGAGGAAGCAGCAGGGCCTACCAGAACTGCGTCACAATCGCTCGCCATTCATTCCTATTTCTAGCACGCTCTCTTGCCTCTCTCACATCTATCCTCCTATCACCCAGAGCTTCCTTCACTCCATCCATCCACCCAAACCTTGGCCTTCCTCTTGTACTTCTCCCATCAACTTTTTTTAAATTGACTAATCCCTCTAATAGGCTAAAATTCCTAGTCATGTATCAAAAATACACTCGGGATCTTAGTCAGGAGGAGTATTGAAATATGACAAATTTGTAGGTAATTTGTATTTTTCCTAACTATACAAACCTTAGCTATTTAATAGGGTTTATTACTTTCAGCATAGCTGAAATGACGAGCCATTAGAATTTTAACGAGGGTTTATTACCCCACCGCTAGTTAGCGGGGGAGTAGGGAGGGTAGTCTGCTACACCCCCCCCCCACACACACCTGTGCTTGAGCTCACTTTGCTTGGAGGTCGGACTTCAAGGGGGATAGGGCTGGCGAGCAAGTTTGATTAAATAGCTAAGGTTTGAATAGTTAGGAAAAATACAAATCATCTACGAATTTGTCATTTGTTCCGTAACTGAAATACAAACCACGCTATTTAATAGGGGTGACTCACCCATTAGGAAGGGTGGAAAGTTCCTACCAGTACTGGCTTTTGGCTTTGCCCGGGGACTCAATACAGTATTTGAGTGTGTTCGCACTCAACAATAGGGAGTCCCTGCACCTCACTAGAACCTTGCTACGCAAGGACTGCGGCCTACACAAGCTGTGTGTGAAAGTATAATAAAGTGTGACTGGTCCTAGGAAGTTGACCTGTAGTCCTTTAGATGGAAACTTTAGGCTAGGACTCTCCCAATACCACCTCGTCAGGGTATGGGGACGTGACAGTATTATCTTAATACTAGGAACACAACGAAACATGGTTTACCTGCAGTGGTTTGAGGTCATCTGTGCAGAGAACCCAGGATGCTGCTTTCCCCAAGAGAGGGGAAGATGAAGAAAAGAATAACGGCCAGACAAACATTTTCATTCATGCAGACTAAGACCGGGTAACAATGCCCTCAACCTTCTGCTACTTGTCCACTAAGGAGCCTGAGGTTTTAAACCAGCTGTTGTGCAGCCACCACAGGGCCGATAGAAAACGTATCAAGCCTCCTGTGGGTCACGTCTTGCAGGTAGTGGGCTGTGAAGGTCGTCTGACACTTCCACACCCCAGCTTGAAGAACCTGCATCACTGAGAAATTCTTCTTGAAGGCCAGGGACGTAGCTACGCCCCTGACATCATGTGCTCTAGGGCAACGTGATGGAAGAGGGTCTGGATTCAGGGACAGATAAATCACCCTACAAATCCATGCCGAGATGGTGTTCTTGGTGACCCTCCCCTTAGTCCTCCCAGTGCTAACAAACAAAGCTTGCACCTGGGGATGAACTGCAGCCGTTCTTTTGAGATATAGCCTCAGACTCCTTACTGGGCACAGTAGGAGATGGTCTGGGTCATCTGTTACAGAACGAAGACTCGAAATCTGGACGGAGTCGAACCGAGGGTCCGGAACTCCCGGATTTTGAGTCTTAGCAATAAACTCAGGGACGAATTTGAACGTTACCTCCCCTCATCCCCTTGAATGGGTGATGTCATAAGAGAGACCATGAAGTTCACTGACTCGCTTGGCTGAAGCCAAAGCTAGCAGGAACACCGTCTTCCAAGTTATGTGGCGATCTGAAGCCTGGCGTAATGGTTCATAGGGAGGTCTCTTAAGAGACCTGAGAACTCGAACCACGTTCCATAAAGGAGGTCTCACTTCCGACTGGGGGCAGGTAAGTTCATAACTTCGTATGAGTAGGGAAAGTTCCAGTGAGGAAGAAAAGTCCATTCCTTTGAGCCTGAAGGCTAGACTTAAGGCTGAGCGATAGCCTTTCACCGCCGAGACTGAAAGGCGCATTTCTTCCCGCAAATACACGAGGAACTCCGCTATTGCTGGAATAGTGACATCGAGTGGAGAGATACCCCTTCCACGACACCAACCACAGAAGATTTTCCACTTTGCCTGGTAGACAGATGCGGATGATTTTCGCAGATGTCCAGACATCCTAATCGCAACTTGTTGCATAAATCCTCTCTCAGCGAGGAGATGCTGGATAGTCTCCAGGCGTGAAGTCTCAGCGAAGCTACGGCTTTGTGGAAGATGTTGGCATGTGGTTGTCTGAGTAGATCGTTTCGTGGAGGGAGTTCTCTCGGAAGTTCCGTTAGGAGCTGCATAAGGTCCGGAAACCATTCCGCATGATGCCATAGCAGAGCCTAGGAGGGTCATTGAAAGATTGATCGATATTCTGGTCTTGTTGAGCACACTCCTCATCAGACAGAACGGGAAAGGCATACACGTCGATGTTGTCCCACAGTTGTTGGAAGGCATCTTGCCAGAGCGCCTTGGGATCCGGGACTGGGGAGCAGTACAGTGGAAGCTTGAAGTTCAGCGCTGTCGCAAACAGATCCACAGTCGGGGAACCCCACAAAGTCAGGACTTCGTTGGCTACAAGATGATCCAAAGACCACTCGCTACTCACTATCTGAGACGCTCTGCTCAGATTGTCGGCGAGCACATTTCTCTTGCCTGGAATGAAACGTGCCGATAGTGGAATCGAGTGGATTTCGGTCCATCTCAGTATCTCTACTGCAAGATGGGATAGCTGCTTCGAAAAGGTACCTCCTTGCTTGTTGATTTAAGCCACTACTGTGGTGTTGTCGCTTCACACCACCACAGAGTGACCCGCCAGGTATTGTTGGAACTGTTGAAGGGCCAAGAAAACGGCCTTCATTTCTAGATTTATATGGAGGTACTTTTCTGATTCTGACCACAGGCCTGAGGTCCTGTAATGCAGAACGTGGGCCCCCCACCCTTTCTTTAAGGCATCCGAAAACAGCATCAAATCCGGGGGGAGGACGAGAAGATCCACTCCTCTTCGTAGGTTCTCGTCTGTCATCCACCACTGGAGGTCCGTCCGTTCCGCAGGTCCCATAGGGATCATGACGTCCGGGGAATCGTAACCTTGATTCCACCGGGACATGAGTCGCCACTGGAGGGATCTCATCCTGAGGCGACCGTTGGGAACTAGACGAGCCAAAGATGAAAGGTGACCGAGGAGACGTAACCACGATTGGGCTGGGAGCTCTTCTTGTCTGAGGAAAGGGCTTGCGACCCTTCTCAGCCTTGCTATCCTGTCGTCTGATGGGAAGGCTTTGTGGAGATTGGTGTCGAAGTATACCAGTCTTTGAGTGGGAAGCAGAGAGGACTTCTCGAGATTTACCATGATCCCCAGATCCTGGCAAATTCCCAGAAGTTTGTCTCGGTGTTGAAGAAGGGATGACTCTGAGTCTGCTAGGATCAGCCAGTCGTCCAGATAACGGAGGAGACGGATGCCGATCCAGTGTGCTCACGACGATATTAGGGTGAACACTCTGGTGAAAACCTATGGTGCTGTGGAGAGACCGAAACACAGCACCTTGAACTGGTACACCTTGTCTAGGCAGAATCTTAAGTACTTCCTTGAAGACGGATGGACTGGGATCTGGAAGTACGCGTCCTTCAGATCCAGTGTACACATGAAGTCTTGCGGTCTCACTGCAAGTCTGACCGTGTCTGCAGTCTCCACGCTGAACGGAGTTTGCTTGACAAACTTGTTCAGAGCCGAGAGGTCGATGACCGGTCTCCAGCCTCCAGACGCCTTCTTTACAAGAAAGAGTCGACTGAAGAAGCCTGGAGACCCGTCGAGGACCTCTTGGAGAGCGCCCTTCCTCAACATGGTCTTGACTTCTGCCCGAAGGGCCTGCCCCCTTGCTGATCCCATGGCAAGGGAGCTCAATGACACTGGATTCGTCGTCAGGGGAGGTAGAGATGTTGTGAATGGGACGCGATATCCCTGACTGATTACGGAAATCGTCCAGGAATCGGCCCCGAGTTGCTGCCACCTGTCTGCGCAACTTTGTAGCCATCCCCCCACTGGTGGACATGCAGGGGGACTGCCAATCCTAGCGTTTGCGGTCGCTTAGACACCACTGTCTTTGCTGCCGTTGTCGGTTTCATGGTCTTGGTAGGACGTGGCTGCTGGGGTGCTGGAGGTTTATAGGGCTCGGATGTCAAGGCCCCGTAGGAGGGAGTCTTGGTGGGACTTCCTCCACCTCTCAGTGGCCTGCTCCAAGTCCTTGGGCTCAAACAGGTTCGTTCCCATCACGGAAGAATGTCTGAGCCTGCTGATCTCGGTGCTATGGACCTTTTGATGGAACCTCTCAGACACCGCATCTCGACGTTTCCAGATGGTGTTTGCCCACAAGTTCGAGACTTGGTGGGCCAGAAACTCGATCGAGCGAGTGCCTGAGAGTAAAAAGGTCTCCATAGCTTTCCTTGTACGTTCCTTGGATAAATCCTCCGAACGTAACAGGATACCTAAGGTCCCTAGCCAGATATCCAGCCACGAAGTAGCCTGCATGGCACACTTCGCAACCTTCTCCTGACTAAGGATCTCAGTCACCGAGAATGAGACCTGCCGGTTGGAGAGTCTCCCAAGAGGGACTCCCCTGGTAAGCTCTTCCAATGAATGGTGAAGGGGAAGAGCTAAACAAGACTCCTCTATGATCTCTTAGTACCTCTTCTGCTGTACACAAGGAGGTGGGAGAAGCTTGTTGCTGGCACTGGATCGGCTGGAGGAGGCAAGCTCGGAGAGCTGGACTGCGATCTTGTCCCTGGCACTCTTAAGCCCTTGAGACCAGGGCAAAGCTGCACTGCCTTTAGAGGGCTTTTGAGTCCCAAACACACGGTCCAAGACCGTGTCTTTGCCCTCTCGAGGAGGAATCTCTGGGACAGCAAACCCATTGAGAGTCCTCATAAGGGTCAGAACCTGCCAAAATGCATGTTCTGACTCCTGCAGCTCTCCTCCTGAAGGACTAGCAGCGAAGTCTCCTGTCCCCAAAGGCTCTTCTTGGGGACTCTCGCGGACGTTCTCCGAGTGACTGGGTGGCTCCGGTCTAAGTCTTGATGAGGACTTTGGTACTGTTTTGGAGTTCTTCGACTCCCTCCTGGAAGGGATGCAGGACTCCAATAACGACGGAGGTAGGCTCTTCTCCGCCCCTACCCGAGAAGACTTTCCAGCGCGAGGTGGGGTTTCCCTCATTGGTTCGATGGGGGAACGTCCCACCTCATGTGACTCCCCTGAGGACGGGAAGTCCTCGTCTGAAAGGGAGGGAAAAAAGGCCGGGGGGGGGGGGGAGGCCTGCCTCGAAGGCTTACGAGGAGACAGCTTAGTCTTCAGAGAAGTCACCGCGTCTGAAACTCTTCTTTTTCTCTTCAGGGGAGTAGATGCTGCCAAGGATTTGTGGGCCAGCTCCGACAGAACAGGCTTAAACGCCTGTGTGACCGCTCTGATCAGAGCCCCAAACCAAGGCTGCTGGCTGACGGCTGCGCTGTCAGACACTCCCTCTGGAGGAACAGGGATCTGGGAGGAGTTTCCATAGGGGGGTTTGCCTGTAAAGAAAAGGAAGAAGAAATTGTGGAGGATTAATTTTAATTTAATTTTTTTTGCCAAATCAGAGAGAGAGAGAGAGAGAGAGAGAGAGAGAGAGAGAGAGAGAGAGAGAGAGAGAGAGAGAGAGAGTGTGTTTATTTAAGTTTTGTCAGGGAGAGAGAGAGAGAGAGAGAGAGAGAGAGAGAGAGAGAGAAATTGTTTACAGTATTGGCTTTAGTTTGTCACAGAGAGAGAGAGAGAGAGAGAGAGAGAGAGAGAGAGAGAGAGAGAGAGAGAGAGAGTTGTTTTAGTATTGTTAAATCGAGACATTTTATTTGCTTTAGTTTTGTCAGAGAGAGAGAGAGAATTTAATTTGCTTTAGTTTTATTAGATCGCGCGTGCGCGAGAGAGTATGTGTGTATGTGCGTTTGTGTGTGCGTGTTTTGTGTGTCCGCGGTGCGCGCTGAAGAAAAAGGGTAATTAGCGAATGATTGTTTGAAGTTGGAAAGATTGTTGGTATAATTGAGGTTGTTTGTTTACCTTTTTAGCTAGGATAGGGTGGTGATGAATGTCTTGGGCGAAAGCATTGGATCTCGAACGATAGAAGGAGTCGGTTCTACATTTTTTGTTCTTCGAAAGCCGGCTGTTTAGTGTTTTTATGTTCTGAGCCGTAGTTCCTCCTTTGGATTCCTTTATACTCCTTGGAGTTTTAGTTTGGCCTGGAAGGTGGTGTTTGCCAGCCGTGTGTATATTGTATATGATTAGCTTGATGATGACGACCCGGACCGGACAATGAATATAGGAATAGACTGCTGAAATACAGAATTTTTGAACGTTGATGACCCGGCTATAAAATACGGATTTCTCTCACGACAATTGATAACGACGACCACCGCATAAGATTGCATGGTCGAATTGGCCGTACGATAGTGTTGGCCAGTGCCAGTAGGCTACAACTTGCTTAAGGACTGTTGCGTGTGAACCAAGAGGTTCTCTTGGTTTGGCATTAATTTTTTTGTGTTGCAGAATATGATTGGTGTTTAGTATTAAGTAATTTATTTAGTCTTAAGTGTGCTTTTGGTACTGTGCGTGGACTGACGGTGTTGGGTACATTAAAAGGATATTGTTCTTTCGATTGTTGGCGAGTTTTCGGTACCATCACGCACCGATATATACAGCGAATTTTGTGTGTTTTTTTTGTCTATTGAATTTATGATAAATTGTGATTGTTCCTGGGTTATGGCATATGGTGGATGGTTTGGTGATAAGTGATTTTGTCTGTTTTGTGTTAAGTTTAATTATTTGTGTTCTGTTTTTGGTTGCGTTAATATAGTTTTAAGGCTATGTTTTGTTTTCATTTTCCTTCTGTCCAAGAGTCTAGTTTAAAGTAAAGTAAGGGGAAAGTTTGTGTTGTGGGATATTTTGGAAGTAAGAGTGATCAAGGGTGTGGGGGGTTTGTGTTTGTTTACATCCCGCCACATAAATTTGGCGCCCGAACAGGGACGACTGTTGAAGGTGGGATTGAAACTGGACTGTTGGACAAGGGTAAATAGGTTTTGGAATTACTTGAAATATTAATGGTATCGAAATGGAAGAACTGGAAGAACAGTTGTATATTTTAAAGGAGGAATTGCGGTTGTCTAATGAGCGAGAGGAGAGGTTGTTGTTGGAGAATGCGAGGTTAAGTAGTGAGAATGAGGAGATGCAAAGGAAACTTAGGGAACTTCAGGGAACTGTAGAGAGAGTGGAAGAGGGTGTTGAGATGAGGATGCGAGAAAATGAGAAACGAATGGAAGCTATGATGGGGCAAGTAATGGGGATGATGAAAACTGTCATAGGTGAAGGTGCAGTCGGAGGAGTGGCTTCTGCTTCTGGTAACGGGTTGATGGTGGAAGAGGATAGGGTAAGTGATAATGGGGAAGGTAGTGATAGTGATATTGAAAGTAAAGGGCCTAGACATAGTAAGATTGGAACGAAGGGTGATAGGAAGAAGGAGAAGAAAGGTAAAGATAATGTGAAGAAAGAAAAGAAGAAAGGTCAGGGTGTGAGTGAGGATGATCATGATTGGGTGAAGGTGGTAAATAAGAAAAAGGGTAAGAAGGGAATAGTTAAAGATAGGACTTTGAGTGTAGAACTAGATTCATTGTATTCAAATGAAGAAGGCAACAAGAAGGGAGTAGACAGTGAAGATAGTAGTGAGAATGAAGTAGAGGAAGTTTGTAAGACAGTGTTTATGAGAGAGGTTCCTAGGTGTGCAAGTTTTAATGAACATAGCAGTAGGGATGTATATGACTTCTTTAGGGAATATGAAAAGTTTTGTCAGGCTAAGTATGGGGATAGTAAGAGAGTTTGGGCTAGGGAGTTGGGAGAATTTTTGTCAGGATATTTGTTGACGATGTATGGGGTGATAATGAGTGTAGGAGAGGTTGAGTATGAAAGTGTAAAGAATAGGATAATTGAACAGGTAAAACGTATGAAAGGTAGTGTTAGGTATAAGCGAAAAAATGATTTTGATGAAGCACGAATGAAGGTGGGTGAAGCAATCTCGATGTATGTATGTCGGTTAGAAACATTGGCTAGAAAGAAGTATGGGGACGAAGGAATAAATGAAAATAAGGAACTAATGAAGAAGTTTTTGGGTACAGTACCAGAGAGTGTGTGTGAGTTTATTAATTTGAAACGGAAGGAGAAAATGAGGTGGACTAGAGAGAGATTGACTTGGGATGATATTTTAGAGATAGTTGAGGATTACGAGTTGGATAGGTGTATGAAAGAAAGTAAATCTGTGAGTGTAAGAACTGGAATGGAGGAATGTGTGCCAGAATTTGGTAGTTTTAGAGATGCTGTTATGAGAGGGCCAATGAGGGCAGCTGATAGTGTAGTAGATAGAAGTGTTAGGGTGAGTAATGTAGGAATACCCATTCCGAGAAATGACGGGTTTAGACAGGGAAACCAAGTTTGGAGAGATAGAAGTGCTAGTACGCAGCAAGTTAGGTTAGGTAGTGGTATCCGTGAAGAGAGGTGTTATAGGTGTGGGAAGGTAGGACATAAAAAGAACGAGTGTAGATGGGCATTAGGAGCATGTTTCGGGTGTGGAGAGACAGGGCATCGTATTAGCGACTGTAAGAAAGAGAAAGTGGTTAAGTGTTATCGGTGTGGTATGACTGGACACATAGCGAGTGGATGCCGTAATAATCGTATGAATGTAATTTGTGGTAATTGTGGTAAGGATGGTCATTATGCTAGAATGTGCAAGGAGCCGCGGGGTAAGTGTACTGAATGTGGTGCAGATGGGCATGTAGCTAGGGTTTGTAGAAAGAAGGGATCAAGTCAGCCAGGATGTTCGGGAAACTAATTCATCAGAGGGTTCAGCTGGGTGAGTCCTCGTGTGTGTGGGGAGTGAATGTGATGCATGTTCGTGAGGGTTTATTGCATGAAGATGTGATGGGAGAAAGAGCACATGGTTGCATGAGTGTGAAATTGATTTTTAATGGTGTAGAGTTGGTTGGTTTGATTGATACTGGTTGTGGTGTCAATTTAATGTTTAGGAATGCATATGATAAGGTAAAAGAGGTTTGTGAATTTAAGGGATGTAAGGGTGAAGTAAAAGGTATTGGTAATTTGCGTATGCCTGTGCAAGGGAAGTTGCGGGAAAATGTTATGATTGGGGGGCTGATGATGGAGGATAATGATTTTTACGTGGTTGAGGGAGCGAATGAGAAATATGACGTACTGCTTGGGTATAAATTTTTGAAAAAATGTGGTATGATTGTACATCCAAGTGTGAATATGATTGAAATAAAGGTTAAAGGTAATATTTGTGGGGAATTTTACTTAAAGGAAGACGGCAGAGTGAGTACGAAGGTGTGGAAGGGAGTGCCGTTGGTAGCAAAGGAAAGTGTAAAGTTATCGGGTAAGAAAGGTGAGGTTATTAGTGTAAAAGTTGCATGGCCGAGCAGTCTGGGAATTTCAAATAGTGACGAGGATGAATATGTAGTGGAAGGTATGGAAGCAGGTAATTTGGTGAAAACGAGTGCGTATATATATGATGGTGTTATGAATATGCAGGAACCCAAGGTGTATGTAAGGTTGTTGCCGAGTATTAGGAGGAAGAGAGTACGTGGAATACGTGAGGGCGATTGCATGGGATGTATGTATACACTGATCAATGTAGAGGATGGAAGATATGTTAAGGCGAGACAGGTAATGGCTGGTAAGGTAAAGAACGATGACGATTGGGATTACGATACGTTGAAAGGAAGAATTAAGTTAGATGAGAGTATAAGTGAGGTCGAAAGGGAACGATTGCTTAAGATGTTATGGGATAAGCGGAGAGTTGTGAGTCTCGGTGACGATGATTGTGGGGGGTCAGACCTGCCAGAATTTAAAATAGTTCTCAGTGAAGATACCCCCATATATCAGCGTCCCAGGCATTTTTCTCCGCCTATTGCCAAGGAGATAGAGGAGCAGTGTCAGGAATTAGAGCGTATGGGTGTAATAGAAAGGAGTGAGAGTGCCTGGAATAGCCCTATTGTCCCTGTACGAAAGCCTGATGGAAGTTTACGTATGTGTATTGATTATAGGAAGGTGAATGAGGTGACTGTTAAAGAACGTTTTCCAATGAATGTGGTGTCTGATTGTGTTTATAAGATGCATGGAATGAAAGTTTTTACTAAATTAGATTTGGTGCGGGGCTATTATCAGATGCCTCTAGCAGAGGGGAGCAGGCCCATTACCGCATTTTCAAGTACGAATTGTCACTTTCAATTTAAAAGGTTGAGTTTTGGTCTTGCTAATGCGCCTGCTGCCTTCCAAAGAGCGATGAATGTTGTATTGGCTGGTTTCGATCGACAGAAGGTGACTGTTTTTATAGATGATATTTTGATTGCGAGCGAGACTGTTGAGGAACATATGCGGTTGCTTGAGGCAGTGTTGAGGCGGTTAATTGAAGTTGGTGTGAAAATTAAGCTTGAGAAGTGTACATGGTTGTCCAGGGAGGTGGAATTTCTTGGGCATGTAGTGGGTGAATCTGGTATAAGGAAGAGTGACAAGTTTGTGAATAAGGTGCGAGAATTTCCACGTCCCCGGACTGTGCGTGAGTTGCGAGGTTTTCTTGGTTTGGTTGAGTTTGGGCGCAAGTTTGTTAGAGATTGTTCAGGTATAGGGAAGCCTTTGAATGAATGGACGGGTAAAAGGAATAGTACAAAATTAAAATGGGATGATCGCATGATAGAAGCGTTTGAAAGGTTAAAGGAAGAGGCCGCGAAAGACGTCACTTTGGCATTTCCAGACTACAGTGAAAATGCGAGTATGCTAGAGTTGTATACGGATGCAAGTGGGGTTAGTATGGGTGGTTGTTTGGTTCAAATGCAGAGAGTAAATGGAGAAGAGCAATTGAGAGTAATAGCGTATGTTAGTAAAGCGTTTAATAAAGCTGAGCGGAAGTATTCGACGATTGACAGGGAATTGGCTGCAATACGATTTTGTGTGAAAGCATTGAAAGTATTTTTGTATGGTGTAAAATTCATTGTGCGTACTGACCATCAGCCCCTAGTGTACATGATAAGGAAAGAGTGTGTGAATGCAAGGGTTGCTAGGACCATAGAGGATTTGAATGAATTTGATTTTAGGTTAGAATATGTACCGGGAAATAAGAATGTGATAGCAGATGCGATGTCAAGGATGCATGGGAGGATGGAAGATAAAGAGAGTAATCAGAATTCTGAAAGGTTGCCTGAAGGTTTAGTTGTGGAGCAGAGTTGTGAAGGGGAAGATATGGTGTATAATTGTATCCTAATGGGTTTAAGTAAGTTAATACAAGAAGGGTTAGATACGGAAATACCAGGTAGCGTAAGCGAGCTTAAAAGAAGGGTGATGAATGAAGTGTCAAAAGAAATGGTATATGAGGAGGAGAGTAGTGTACTAGAAGGGGAAGTATTATCAAAGATATTAATGGTGGTAAGTATGTTGTATGGTGTAACTGTGTATTTGTATTTTGGATGGAATCGACCGATGGAATATAGGGCATGTAAGGAGAATGATAGGGAATATATCTTGAGGATTCAATGTAAGGAGGAATGTTGCAAATTGTTGAGTGAGAAGGATGATGGTGCAAGTGACCTTAGTCTAAGATATGGGGGTATAGAGGACAGTGAACATGATGATGAACATATTGGTGAAGTGAGTGACAGAATTGAAAGGAGAGTAAATGTATGTATGCATGGTGTTAAAGGAAGGATGATGACATATGTGAATATAAATGAGAATGAATATTGTAGTTTAATTGATACGGGTGCTCAAGTGTCATTAGTAAATGAGTCGGTTATCAGGGAAATTGAGAGGTACAATTGGGAAGTGAAAAGACAGTGTACGAGTGTGAGAATTCATGGAATAGGTCAGGGAAGTTTACTTGTTTGGGAAGAAGTGAGGTTGAAGGTGAAACTAGGGAGTATGGAAGTTGAACATAATTTTATTGTAATGGGAGAGAATGAAATGCCTAGTTGTTTTTTGATGGGAATAGATTTTTTGAGGTTGCACCATGTGTCAGTTGATGTTGGTAAGGGTTTGCTTTCAAAGAATGGCTGTAAGGTAATAGTAATCGAGGATAATAGTGTATTCATGGCGAATTTTGTTGGCATGATTGATATTGCAAAAAGTGAAGATGATTTGTTGAGCAAAGAAGAGGTGGAAGAAATGCAAGGTGAATGTTTAGAGATAAATAGGTTACGTGAATGTATTTTAAATGGTATTAGGGTGGAAGAATGGCCGTGTGATTTGGAAGCGTATAAGAAAGTTGTTAAAAGATTTATTGTTTGTAAGAATATTGTGTATTTTTTGCATAGGGGAATGGATGAAGATATATATGTTCCTGTATTTCCAATGCATGCAGCTGTAAGTATGTGTATGGTAGTGCATGACAGGTATGGGCATATGGGGAAGAATAAATTGTGGGAATGCATGCGAGAGAGGTTGTTTACGCCTGGGTTGAGTCAAATTTGTAGGGATGTAGCGACTACTTGTGAGGATTGTCAGAAGGGAAAGTATCAGAGCATGCATGCAAGTCCGCCTATTTTGAGGTTACGTATGAAAGAGCCATTTGAGATGTTTGTGATTGATTGTGTTTCGTTGCCTGTGACTGCGAGAAGACATGTGGGAATGATTGTCATGGTCGATCATATGAGCAAGTTTGCGTATGCCGTACCCATCAAGAATAAAAGAAGTGAGACTGTAGCGAGAATGGTAAGTCAAGTGATGTTGCCGATGAGTGTGTGTAAGCCTGCGAAAATGTTAAGTGACAATGGTCCGGAGTTTGTTGGATGGGAGTTTGAGCAGATGTTAAGAGAATGGGGCATTGAACACGTGTATTCGACTCCGTATATGCCAAGTGCGAATGGGTTGGCTGAAAGGACTGTAAGAACCTTAACAGAAATTTTGCGGATGATGAGTACATGTGATAATGATTGGGATTTATATGTTGGGCGTGCGTTGTGGGCGTATAATGCGACGGTGCACAAGAGTACTGGTATGTCTCCGTGTAAGTTTTTGTTGAATTTTGAAAAGATAGTAAGACCGAGATTGAGTGTGTCCGAGAATGATAGAGATGTTTGGAAGAAAGCAAATGAGAGATTTGAAAGCTACAAAGTGGGAGAGAAAGTGTTAAAAGAAGTAATTGAAAAGGGAAGAATGAATGTCAATAAGGTACGTGATAAGTTTGAAGGTCCATATGAGGTGTTAGATGTTGGTTCTAGTGGGTTGAGTTATGTTTTAGGTAAAGTAAGTGTGGATGGTAGTGTGGAAAAGGTTAGGGCACACCACAATCAGTTGCGGAAATGGAAGGAGGTACCAAGATATATTCAGGAGAATGGTATGACTAAATGGCTAAAAACGAACAAGTATGAACCGAGTATGTGTGAGGCATTAGGTTTAGAAGATAAGCAATTGGTGTTAGTAGAGTATGGAAGGAAAAAGAAGTCTGAGAATTTTACTGGGGATAAAAGGCGGGAAAATTTTGTAGTTGTAGGCGGGAATCAGAATAAGCAGGACAAGGGTGTAAATGTACAGGTGAGTATGGAAGATAAATGTATTAATACAGATGAAACTTGGATGAGTATGAATGATACTTATAGTGTGTGTGGTTTTTCGTTAGATGAAGCAAGAGAACGTATGACGGACACGAGAATGAAAGATAGGAGAATGATAAGCAGTATGAATGATTCTTTTGTTAAAGTAGAAAATGGTTTAGATGTAATGGATGAATTGTTGACAGATATTAGTGGGATTTTTGGGCCAGATGAAACTGAGGTAGATGAAATAGTGAATGATATCTTAGACGAGCAGAGCATAGACGGGAATAGTAATAGTACGTTGCATGAAAACGACATGGAAGAAGTGAATGAGAGAGTGCAGGTATATGAAGGCCCAGTTACCCGAAGCCGAGGCCCTGTTCCAGACTGCGACTGGGTAATAAGAAAATAGGTAAGTGTTGTGTGAGGATTTGGCAAAGTAAGGGGGGAGGAATGTGGAGGATTAATTTTAATTTAATTTTTTTTGCCAAATCAGGAGAGAGAGAGAGAGAGAGAGAGAGAGAGAGAGAGAGACAGAGAGAGAGAGAGAGAGAGAGAGAGAGAGAGAGTGTTTATTTAAGTTTTGTCAGAGAGAGAGAGAGAGAGAGAGAGAGAGAGAGAGGAGAGAGAGAGAGAGAGAGAGAGAGAGAGAGAGAGAGAAATTGTTTACAGTATTGGCTTTAGTTTGTCACAGAGAGAGAGAGAGAGAGAGAGAGAGAGAGAGAGAGAGTTGTTTTAGTATTGTTAAATCGAGACATTTTATTTGCTTTAGTTTTGTCAGAGAGAGAGAGAGAGAATTTAATTTGCTTTAGTTTTATTAGATCGCGCATGCGCGAGAGAGTATGTGTGTATGTGCGTTTGTGTGTGCGTGTTTTGTGTGTCCGCGGTGCGCGCTGAAGAAAAAGGGTAATTAGCGAATGATTGTTTGAAGTTGGAAAGATTGTTGGTATAATTGAGGTTGTTTGTTTACCTTTTTAGCTAGGATAGGGTGGTGATGAATGTCTTGGGCGAAAGCATTGGATCTCGAACGATAGAAGGAGTCGGTTCTACATTTTTTGTTCTTCGAAAGCCGGCTGTTTAGTGTTTTTATGTTCTGAGCCGTAGTTCCTCCTTTGGATTCCTTTATACTCCTTGGAGTTTTAGTTTGGCCTGGAAGGTGGTGTTTGCCAGCCGTGTGTATATTGTATATGATTAGCTTGATGATGACGACCCGGACCGGACAATGAATATAGGAATAGACTGCTGAAATACAGAATTTTTGAACGTTGATGACCCGGCTATAAAATACGGATTTCTCTCACGACAATTGATAACGACGACCACCGCATAAGATTGCATGGTCGAATTGGCCGTACGATAGTGTTGGCCAGTGCCAGTAGGCTACAACTTGCTTAAGGACTGTTGCGTGTGAACCAAGAGGTTCTCTTGGTTTGGCATTAATTTTTTTGTGTTGCAGAATATGATTGGTGTTTAGTATTAAGTAATTTATTTAGTCTTAAGTGTGCTTTTGGTACTGTGCGTGGACTGACGGTGTTGGGTACATTAAAAGGATATTGTTCTTTCGATTGTTGGCGAGTTTTCGGTACCATCACGCACCGATATATACAGCGAATTTTGTGTTTTTTTTGTCTATTGAATTTATGATAAATTGTGATTGTTCCTGGGTTATGGCATATGGTGGATGGTTTGGTGATAAGTGATTTTGTCTGTTTTGTGTTAAGTTTAATTATTTGTGTTCTGTTTTTGGTTGCGTTAATATAGTTTTAAGGCTATGTTTTGTTTTCATTTTCCTTCTGTCCAAGAGTCTAGTTTAAAGTAAAGTAAGGGGAAAGTTTGTGTTGTGGGATATTTTGGAAGTAAGAGTGATCAAGGGTGTGGGGGGTTTGTGTTTGTTTACATCCCGCCACAAAATGTCCCTGGACCTTTCTGGAATCTTTCCCCCTACCGGCGAGCGCGCTGTTCTGCGCTTGGGTGGGGGGGGAATGTGGCGATGGTGACCTTGCCGCGCGTTATTCTGCAGCCTTGCACGTGGGAGGGTATTGGCGATCGCGCTGGGGAGAGCGTTGGCGCTCACGCAATGGGGAATACCCGGGGTTGCGCACGGGAGATTGTTGGTGTGCGCGCGAGCGAGGGCGATGGCGAGGGTGCGTGCGGGCGAGCGATGGCGCGTAGGAGCGCACGCAGGAGACATCAGAGAGTACGCAGGAGGCAGATTGCACGCAAGAGTGAATGTTCGCGCGCGCGGGCGTGCAGGATCTGGATGAAGAGCCCGTGCGGGCGAAGATGTCGTTGGGCGTGCGCGCGCAGGAGAGATATCTCTTGCGTGCGGGCGTGCAGCTGGACCCTGCGTACGTTGGCGCGCCTCTTGTGTGCGCACATCAGGCTGGGGAGATGGGCGTGGGCGCGCATCCTCGTGGGCGCGTGTGGGTGGCGAGAGATGGCGCGCAGGTGAAGGCCAACGGCGCGTTGGCGAGCGCTGGTGAGCAGGGGAAGCTTTTAACTTCCCTACTGCGCCCAGATCCGAAGATCATGGGCGCGCAGGAGATCGTTGGCACATTGGTGAGCGCTGGCACGCAGGAAAACGTTGGCGCATATGGCGCGCATAAGGTTGAGGGCGCGCAGTGGAGCGCTGGCGATCAGGAGAGCGCTGGCGATCAGGAGAGCGCTGGCGCGCAGGTGAGCACTGGTGCGCTTTAGCAGGAACATCGGCAATCGGTGAGCGCTGACACTTTGTCAAGAACGTCGGCAGCAGGTGAGCGCTGGCGCGCTATGTCAGCAATGGCAGGTGAGCGCTGACCCGCTATCTCCGAAACCTCAATGAGGTTAGGAGAACGTTGGCGCGCATGCTTTGCATGGCGCGTAAGGGACGTATGCGCCAATTTGCGTATACGTCCTTGTTGCCCCGAAAGGACCATTGCCTGTTTCAGAAAAAAAGGATTTGTTGGCGCCCACAGCGCATCAGCAGCCAGGAACAGCGACGGCAGGTCAGCAGGTCTGACGGGTGGAAGGTCGGCGTGTCCTTTGTAAGGACGACCTTCCACCGAAGGGGATCGCGAACGATCCACAGAGAGGTCCAGGGTTGTAGTAGGAACAGTCGGAGATTGTTGACGAGGCTCCTCTGCGGCAGACAGCAAAGACGATGAACCGAAGAGGCGCCTCCTCACACCCTTGTGAGGTGAAGGAAGACCTCTCCGGCGAAGAGGAAGGCGAGCTTTACGCCGTATGCGCCCTCTGGGGGCCATTGGGTCAGCAAGCTGACCATCAGCAGTCCTCCGAAGATGAGTCTCTGTGAGTGAACTCCCCCGAGGGGGAGAATCACCGGCAGGAGAGACTGTTGGACTTAGTTCCTCCCTCGAAGGATGAGCAGAGGGAGAAACTAAGCCTTCAGCTACAGCAGGTTGAGCGGTTGCAGAGGTAGAGGATACTGCATCAAATACCTCTGCCACCACAACGTCGACGATAGACAGAGGATCAACCTCTGCCAAAGTCGGCGATTGGTTGACAGCGGCACCCAACCGGATCATGTCAAACAAGGCTTCCTTGGAGGGCGAACCCTCGAGCCCCAAGGAAGACCAAAGCTGAAACAAATCATTAGTGCTTACATTAATATTTAATTCCTCTCCCGGGGGAGGAGGAGGAGGAGCTGCCTCGCTAGGGGAGGTAACGCCATCTTCACAACCCCGAGGTCAGGAAACAGAACCATGGCCTACGCTACCACTCGACGGTCTCCCAAAGGAAACCGATCGAGTGGGAGCTTCGGAGGAGGTTTGGGCAACGGAAGAAGAGTCCTTGGGATTTTCTCTTTTCAAAGAAATCTTTGAAAGAGAAATATCCCGCCTGGACTTCTTCCGTCGCCGAGAAAACCTCTCCCACTGGGAGGTAGACCACTCCCTACACTAACCACACTTATTAGTTCTATCACACCGTTGGCCCCTACAATAAGGACAAAGGGTGTGAGGGTCCGTCTCGACCGCCGACATAAACGTACCACAAGGGCGGTCGGGTAATCCAGGACACTTGCGCATGATAGCAAAGGCCAACTTCACAAACAAACCTGTAGAGGAAAAAGCAAAAAGTCATTAATGGCTGTCAGAGAGGCGAGGGTGAGAGCGGACACGTCCGACTACCACCCGAGCCGAGAGCAAAGTGGGCCCAAGCACAGGTGTGTGTGTGTGTGGGGGGGGGGAGTAGCAGGCTACCCTCCCTACCCCCCGCTAACTAGCGGTGGGGCAGTAAACCCTCGTTAAAATTCTAATGGCTCGTCATTTCAGCTACTACGAAAGTAATAACCCCTATTAAATAGCGTGGTTTGTATGTCAGTTACGGAACAAATATTCATAACAATAGGTCAGCTGAGAGATTAATTGTCTGCACATCATATTCAATAACATGATAGCATTAATCTACATCAGATGATATATTGTCAATTATGTAGTTTATCAACAAATAAAATTTTTGTCATAAAACTAGACATTTTGAAAGTATTGCACCCAAGTCTACTGAAGGTGGTCAAGAAGAGACAAGGGAGATTAGGGAGAAGAAGAAACTTTAGTACAGAAGAAGCAAAGGATTGGCTTGGATATATGAATTTGTACTATATAGCTAAGTACTAGGGCCTGTAAGGGCATTTGGCACCCAAGTGCAACTGGGGGGGAAAACTCTATAGTTGCACTATGATATAAAAATTAGGAGATGTTGAACAGCAACACGGTAGAAAGGAAGCAGGGCAAAAGTCAAGTAAAAGGGTATCGTGCAAGTGAAGCTAGAGGACAAAAGAATGCTGCAGGCCCGTAAGTAACACCTGCAGTGAACGGCATGAGGTGTCCTGACGACACTACCCTCCTATGTGGTGAAGAAAAAAGGGAAAGGGATGTTAAAGCCCACGCAGAACCCTATACTTGACACACATAAGTACTTAAGATCTCTCATAAAAGTGACACAAGTTGACGGCACCACTAATGCAGCACAGCCACGAGATAACACTATTCCTGAGACTTTCCAATGTCATTTAACAAAATAACTGCTGTGGTTGTTAAGAGATTACTTTGTCATTAGGGTAAGTTAAATCTGTTGATCCTCATTTGTTGTCTGTTTATTCAATGAATAATAGCTCTTTAAGAACTAAATAATTGGATAAAATGGAAAATACGAAGATTCTGACGCAAGCATTTTATGATTTGCTTATAAAACTTGATATTTACTGTTGGCTGAAGTTCATATACCTAATTCAAATAGAATATGTTTAATTTTGAGCAGAATTCTTTATGTATAGGTAAAACAAATGCAACAAAACCAATCCAGTAACATGATAACATTACTTCTCCATAAGGTTGTCACTCATTATGGACCTCTTACCTTCTTTAAATAGAAGGAAAGATTCTCATCTCGATAAAACCTCAATCTTTGGTCCTTTTTCAGGTACTAAAGTAACATGAACCACTTGAACAAAAGGTTGTTCAGTTTTTGAACCAAACACATACTGTAACAAGCTCTGAATGATCAGCGATAATTTCTTACCTTTGCCAAAATATTTCCCTTCAGAATTAAGACTTGGAAGCTGAGCAGCGCAAGTCCCATGTTTCATCCACTCGTGTTGCCATAACGATGTCAATGGATCTTCTGCAAAGATATTTCCCCAATACTTGACCAAGTACTTTTCAATGCCAATTATCTCGGCTTCGTGGAACTGCCACGTTTTGTTGCAGTAATTTGGTCCAATCGTTCCCAGTTTTGTAGGCCTGAAACAAAACCCATAAAGTATTAAAAAGCAATTTTCCAATAGACAACATTGAGACAGAAGAGCTACATCAGTTAAACCTGGAAAGGTATATACGCATTGACAAAAAAATTATCTAAAAAGAATGACAGATTATATGAAATCTGGATTACATAAGGTATCGTACTGAGACAACCATCATAGGAAATAAACCGATGAAAAAAATATCAAAAAAACATGGTCAATATAAATTTACTCTGACAAGTACATATTAATTCATAAAAAACTACCCTTATCAATCTCGCCGCTTCCTACATTTAACCAGGAAAAGCCAATAAATTAGTGTTAGCAATTCCTCACCATATCGTGGATTATTTAATCTGTTACATGTAAGTCAATATTACTAACTCCTAATTATCTCGCAGGTTTCTGTGGCCTGATCCACAATTACATTTTTAAAACAATCATTATCAGGTCTAAAAAGACAGTGAATAAAATATAACACAATTGCGTAATGTACTGTCAGTGATATAAAAAGTCACAAAATTGTATGGAAAACCAAACTTGGTAGGTGTGGGGGCGAGGCTTAGTTTTCCCAGATGATTTCTTACAGGGCACACTATTGGCCGGTAGAGGAGACAGGACCAATTAGAGCACTGTTCTGTATCCAGGGTACTGATTGAGCATATGACAGCAGGATCCCTCTACATTGATTAATTTTGCGTCTACACACACATACAGTATACGACATTGTTCCACATCTTTATCTGTGCTGCGTGATGTTTCTTTTTGCTTTTTTGAGTAAAAATGGAATTTCTTTCAAACCCTCTAATACCGCTCAAACTTCCTGCCCCTTCTAAGAGTTCTGGCAATGAACCCAAGCTCTACAGGATGATGTTTACTATTAAGGAGAAGATTAAACTCCTCAAAATGCTTAAGAATGAGAGTAGACATGGGGACATAGGTAGCCATTCTGGCATCAATGAATCTACCGTTCGTTATATTAATAAGGACAATGAATATGAGGATGACAGCAAAAGTTCCTTTTAACATAACAGAAAAAAGTTGGTAATTTCCTATGATAAGTTTAATGGTTTGATAAATTTCAAAGGAAGTTCAATCTTAAGAAGCTGGATCTGTCAACAGACTGGCTGCTGATAGTATGTGAAGGAGGCGTTCCAGACCAACATTGAAGAAGAGGGTTATTCATGTAAAAAAGCTATCAGTATGGATGAGACTGGAATCTTTTGGTAGTTTATGAAAGCTTAATAAAAATAAAACAAATTTGGAAATAATTTGTATTTTTCCTAACATACAAACCTTCGCTATTTATAGGGTATTACTTTCGGTAACGCTGAAAACCAGCCATGAAAATTTTAGAGAGGGATAACTACCCCATCCGCTAGTTAGCGGGTGGGGGGTGGGGTAGACTGGCTACCCCGCTCACTTACACCTCTCGGCTAAGTAACCACTTTGCTTTATGGCAGGACTTCTCAGGGGACAGGGTGGCGGGCCAATTTGTATAAATAGCTCAAGGTTTGTATGTTAAGAAAAATACAAATTACTTACACAGATACAAACCTTCGCTATTTATAGGGTGACTTACTCTTAGGAAGGAGGAAGTTCTACCAACTGGCCTTGGTCATGACCTGGGGCTCCTACTAATTGATTTTTGATCTAATTAGTAGGAACCCTACCCTCGCTAAAATCAAAGTAGTTACAAGGTAACTCACTGATAGCGGCCTGCAAAAGCTTGTGTGAGAGAGACTCGTGGCTTGTCTTTACGTAGGAACTCGAGGATTCTACGACATATCCAATACCCTCCCTCATGAGGTATTGGTGATGTAACAAAGTATTCATTCATACTCAGGATGCACAAGGGAAATGATTCTTACCTGCAGAGGGGTGAGGTCAGCTATGCTTTGGTCTTGCGGAGCTATTTCCCCAGGGGGGGAGAAGGAGGAAGAAAGAAGTGAGCCAGACATTCTTTTCATTCACCCTAGACTAACCCGGGTAACCTCAGCCCTCAACCCTCTGCTACTTGTCCTTCAAGGAGCCTTAGGCATTAGATCACTTGTTGTGCTGCCACCACAGGACCAATGGAGAAGGTTTCCATGCTTCTGTGGGTTACGTCTTTCAGGTAGTGGGCTGTGAAAGTCGTCTGACGCTTCCACACACCCGCTTGCAATACCTGTGCCACAGAAAAATTCTTCTTGAACGCCAGAGACGTTGCAATGCCTCTGACGTCATGAGCTCTGGGTCGGTTGGACAGAGGAGGATCTGGATATAGAGCGTATTCGATACTTCCTTTATCCAGGAGGAAATAGTAGTCCTCGTGACCCTCCTCTTGATCTTCCCCGTGCTGACAAAAAGTGCTCGTACATAGGAGCAAGCTTTTGCTGTTCTTTTTAAGTAACACCTCAGACTCCTTACTGGACATAGCAACAGTTGGTCTGGATCTTCGGTTACAGAACGAAGACTCTCTATCTGAAATGGGCCGAACCTGGAGTCCGGCACACCCGGATTTTGAGTCTTAACTACAAACTCAGGGACGTAGTTGAGGATTACTTCCCCCCATCTCCTAGAGTGGGAGACATCAGCAGATAGACCATGAAGTTCGCTGACTCTCTTGGCCGAAGCCAGGGCGAGCGGAACACCGTCTTCCACGTGAGGTGGCGATCGGAAGCCTGGCGTAGTGGTTCATAGGGAAGCCCTTCAGAGATCTGAGGACCCGAACCACGGTCCAAGGGGGAGGTCTTAGCTCTGCCTGGGGACAAGTAAGCTCGTAACTGCGTATGAGCAAAGAAAATTCCAACGAGGAGGAAATATCGACTCCTTTCAGTCTAAAGGCGAGACTCAAGGCTAAGCGGTAGCCTTTGACTGCCAAGACCGAGAGAAGCATTTCTTCCCGAAGGTATACAAGAAACTCCGCTATAGTTGGAACAGAGGCATCGAGGGGAGAGATACCCCTTCCACGACACCAACCACAGAAAACTGACCACTTTGCCTGGTAGACTGCCTCTGTGGATCTCTTGAGGTGTCCAGCCATTCTTTTCGCAACCGGTTGCGAAAAGCCTCTGTGTGAGGTGCTGGATAGTCTCCAGGCGTGAAGTTGAAGCGAGGCTACGGCTTTGTGGAAGATGTTGGCATGTGGTTGTTTGAGGAGGTCGTGCTGTGGAGGAAGCTCCCTCGGGGTCTCCGTGAGGAGATGCAGAAGGTCTGGGAATCATTCTGCGTGATGCCATAGTGGAGCTATGAGGGTCATTTGCAAGTTGTTGCTTGCTCGTACTTGGTTGAGGACTTTTCTCATCAGACAGAACGGGGGAAACGCATAAGCGTCCAGGTTTATCCACCGTTGTTGGAAAGCATCTTGCCAAAGAGCTTGGGGATCCGGGACTGGGGAGCAGTAAAAAGGGAGCCTGAAATTCGGGGTCGTTGCTAACAGATCCACAGTCGGGGAACCCCACAAAGTCAGGACTTTGTTGGCTATCAGAGGATTCAAAGACCACTCGGTGCCAACTATCCGAGTCGCTCTGCTCAGCTTGTCTGCTAGCACATTCCGTTTGCCCGGAATGAAGCGAGCTGATAGAGTCACCGAGTTGTCCTCTGCCCATCTGAGTACCTGTATCTCTACTGCAAGATGGCACAGCTGCTGCGAAAAGGTACCGCCCTGTTGCATAAAATCAGGAGGTAGCGCAACAGAAGGCGCCGGAGGCATGAGCAGTGACCCACGTGAGGCAAACCAGCCAGAAAACTCTTCGTCTTGCCGCATGGGTGACCTGAAGGGCGCCGTCCGCACAATGGAATCTGGGTCAGAAGAGCATGTGGCTCATCTTTTCCTGTCTTGGTCGGCCCCCTGAAGTCGCTGTACCTGAAAAACACTGCCACGGTGGTGGGGAAGGAGCTGGTGTTCCTGATCTCCCCCACACCGGATCCTCACTCGAGACGGGTCCTGCGGGCACCAGAACCTCGTCTGCAGAAAGCACTCCCGTAACAACTCCTCACTCGTCTGGGTAGGCACAATGCAATTTGGTTTATTAAAATCAGACTCATGGGGAACAGCAATGGGCTGTTTCCCCGCAACGGACTTACCTCGTCCCCTACTCTGGGTAGGGGAAGGGGAAGGGGAACCGCTCTCCGAAGGAGCTGAAGGAGACGTTAACGGAGAACCGAGACCAGGCTTCCTCGGTGACCGCTTCGATGCCTTCTTTTTCTTGGTGCCGTGCAACGTCCATTGAAGTTCTGGCCAGGACTCACACTCCAGACACGTGGAAGCAGGCGAGCACACTCTGCCTCGACACGTAGTGCACAACGTGTGCGAATCGATGTTCACCTTAGAGAGCCATGCCCCGCATGACTTACCGGCCTTGGCACCGGGACAACGGCGTTGGGATTCCATAAGGGTAACCACAAGCAACACAAGGAAGGGATAGGAACGGGAAAACACAAAGGGAACACGTGGAACACAATGGTGGTTCGGACGGGATGTGAGAGAGAGCGGCGAGATGTTATCTACGCCGCGACCAGATTCTTACTGACGACAAAGACCCAGTAGCGCACCCACGCACTGACCCCGGGTCGCCTCAGGGCACGTATCCATCCGCCACGGAGGGACCCGACAAGGGAAAACGGAGATAGGGGGGACTGCGCAAAATTCTTGGTCGGATAGGGAGGAGATCCCAGATACTCCTAAGAAAGTAGTTCGAGGTAAGTACTCCATGTTGGAACTAAATAAATTTACGTTTATATCAGGGTCTGGATGTATTCCCTAAATACGAAAGAAATGGACAATAGTAGTTTTGCTTGTTGAAAACTTAAAGCCAGTCATATCAGCCCACTGAATAATTTTGTCAATTGCGAGTTGTAGTTTTCTGTCACCCATTGACATTCTAGCTCCAGAAAATGAAATGGAGAGATCATCTACAAATAGTGTTGAGAGAATATCTTGAGGAATAACAAAGGATATACCATCTATGGCTATTGCAAATAGAGTTACACTCAATACACTACCTTGAACTCCTTTCTGATATTTCCTTTATGACAGTGACACCTATTCTAACTTGAAATAATTATGTGACACAAATGATTGCATGAACTATGGTAGCTCTCCTCTCAGTCCTAGATTATGAATGAGTTTAAGTATACATTATCTCCATGCAGTATCATATGCCTTTTCAAGGTAAAAAAAGACTGTTACAAAGTGCTATTTGGAAACAAAGGCTTCAAAAATAGAGGACTCAATTAGTACAAACACATCAGTACTACTACTTGCCAAGCTACAACCCTAGTTGGAAAAGTGGCATGCTATAAGCCCAAGGGCTCCAACAGGGAAAATAGTCCAGTGAACAAAGGAAATGAGGAAATAGATAAACTACAAGAGAAGTAATTAACAATCAAAACAAAATATTTTAAGAACAGTACCAACATTAAAATAAATCTATCAAATATTAACTATGAAAACTTTAAAAAAACAAGAGGAAAAGAAATAAAATAGAATAGTGTAACCGAGTGTACCCTCAAGCAAGAGAACTCTACCCCAGGACAGTTGGAGACCATGGTACAGAGGCTATGGCACTATCCAAGACTAGAGAACAATGAGTTGATTTTGGAGTGCCTATCTAGAAGAGCTGCTTGCCATAGCTAAAGTCTCATCTACCCTTACCAAGAGGAAAGTACCCACTGCACAATTACAGGGCAGTAGTTAACCCATACACGTTACCAGGCGACGAAGAAGCAGCAGGGACTGGAGTGCGAATTGGAGCACAAACGGTGGTAGTTGTGCTCCTATGCCTTGGATAAGAAGGACTGCAACTCCCAGGAGATCCTGACATCATGAGAAGGATAGTTATGGGTCATATCAGTTTCTCCGGTGATCAAGCCATTATGGGATGGGCCGCGGCCTGAATGACGGCCTTAATGAGTTCCTGAAACCAAGGCGAATGAGGGGCCGGCGGAAAAGCCCTTGGCGGCGAGAGAAGTTCATGCGAGCTGGTCGCGAGACCTGACTTCCCCTAGGGAACTATTAGGCAATCGCGAGCGTAGCACTGTACCAGAGCACGCCAAAGTAGAAATGAACCAAATATAGTTAGTGGCAGAAACATTAGGCAATATTTTGCAAGGGAGAACACGGCGCGCGCTTCAGACACGATCTATTTGCACACCAATGAAATAAAAAAGTGGTTTATATCTAGGAAAACTTTAAGGGTTTGTGGCTATGAAATAAATATTTACATTGTATTATTATTAAAAATTCAATTTTCAATACCCCTCTGTGCCCTTTTTTCCAAAGAATGCTTTGATCTGTTATTATTCCTTTCCAGGTATTGACAGCAGCCCCTGAACTCAGTAGGGAGTGTAAGGGAGAGAAAATATAGAATATTTTCTGTTACCAGTCTGTACTAGTCTGTGATGCAGCTCTGTATTCATATAACCTGCCGTGTAACTAAAAGTAAGCTACTGTGTTGTTATTTGAGAGAGTGCCATAAACATTAATAGTTAACATGAGCTATTGAAATGGCTTATCTGGTCAGAGGCCCGAGAAGTGAATTCAGATGTTAGGAGGAGAGTGACTTTTGAGTTTAGTATGAATTCAGACATTCAAAACCCTTTCCAAGATTTAGAGATTTCAAATCTACTGTTGACAAACTTTTCGAGACATTGTAATGGTGGGCCCGCAGAGACCTGCATGGCAGCGTATGCGGCTGTACTGTTCAAAATTTGATAAACTGTAAGTGACTTTGCAGCTTAGTGGTGAACTGGATATTGAAGGGACAGTATTGATTCAAGGGAAAGTATGGTAGCACAGTATTTTCACAGATTTATATTTTCTTGTGAGTAATTTCTTGTTTGTTTGTATTTGTGGAGCTGGAGTGTAAAGGGTTGATAAATTTGCCCTAAATCTGGTTATTGGAATTGACAGATCAATATTTACAAATAAATATTTACAAATAAATATTTTTTTGCTTGTTTTTAGGAATACAGCATTTCATTTCAGTTCCTTACACTATGATATTCCTATCTCAGCCACTGTTTTTTTAATCTTTCAAATAAATCATAATATTCCCTTTCACCTAATGTTCTTATACCTTTACTCACATGTTAATCCAGCTAGCCCAATGAAAGGTATGATAAACAACAAGATTCAAGCTGGGTCCCCTTGCCCAGTATAAATCAAGGGGTGGTGCCCAGAGCTCTGTTCTCTTGACCTGTTTCTTAGGTTTTTTTGGGTATTCCACCGTTGTATATTTGTTGTGTAGTGAACGTCGGGTTGTGGTCGGCATTCGGACACTAGGTACTTCTGGCCGCAGTCCGCAAACCACTACACCAACTCGCAAGAGCATTTACGAATGGTTTGCGAGTCATCTTTACCTTTATGGGCCCCCAGAAGAGGATGCTCACTCTCAAATGGTGGCGAGAAAGAAAGTGTTGGTTTGGCTGGGAATTTTCACTGGTGCTGCAAATGTTTTCCAGGCCAAACTAGCATTACTCCCGAAAAAGTAGACACCCGACGAGAGACCCCAGGTAGTAGCACCATCGCGAGACTTGTAGAGACTCGTGATGTGCAGAGTGTACAGTGGAAAGTACCTCCGACTCCAGGGAGTTGTCAGCCACAATCACCAGAATGCTCGGAAGAGCCTAACTCCAGAGATCTAGAGGGAGGTAGCAAGGAATTGTGCACTTGCTTACAAGGCACTCAAGGGGAAGAAGAACACTCAAGATAGGAAGAACTTTCACGCTGGTTTGAGCGTCTTCCAACCTCGTAGGACTGAGGTTTGTTAGGCTAAGGGATGAGTGCGTTAGGCTGGAGCTCCAAAGAGAACCAGCCCGCATATCAGGTGGGCAAGGAATTGCAGAGGGAGTATCCACCAGGGGCACGAGACTGACTGGAAGGAATTCCCTTCAAACAGCTTGGTGGGGAAGGCCTAGAACAACCCCTGAGGAGGTAGCAGAGCACTTAAGCATCAACACCACCTACAGCTGTTCTATACGAGGGAACGCGAAAGTCACAAGGAAGGCCTAAACTGATGCATCACTAGACTTTCTATGGGGAGAAGTTGCTGCTGTTTCACTTGGGGAAGCAGCGGAGTCTTCCTAACCCGAAGGTTGTACGGTGATCAAACGGTTATCACTCTTATCCAATCGGGTTCCTGAAGAAACTGAATGGGAAGAGGAAGGAGGAAGGTGGATGCATATGAGCTGCTGGAGAAAGAAGTAAGGATAGCTTTGACTTCAAAGATGAACTCAACGGCAAAGCATCCCTCTTACGACTTCTTCCTACATCTTCCGTACCGCTCCCAATGGGATGATGACCCCTCCCGACTCTTTGAGGAAGAGGCAGCCTCCATGTAGGAGTGTCGTCTGCATGAAGGGCAAAGTCGAGGAGGCATCAGTCTCCATCGCTGACATAAAGGTACAGCAACAGCGCTCCGATATACCTGGAAAAACCCACATGTAATCATTCCTCAATAACCAAGCACACTTGAAAAGAAAAAGGATATTTTTAAAGTTCTGATTACAAATTAAATAGGAATTAAACATGAGAAAAAGACAATACATCTGCACTAGACCATAGCCAAAACAAAAGTGAACAGTGCTCACTGGGTAAGTGCGCGAGCGGGGAGGTTGGCCTATGCCTGCTATCCCCGCTAATTAAAGGAGAGTTATTGACACTTTGCATTAAAGTTTTTATGGCTAAATCCAGCTTGTGCTGGAACACATATCCAAGTAAAGAATGAAGGTTTGTATTTGTAAAAGAACAAGTAATATCTCATTTAATTTTGTCTTTCACTAACAGACATTATTTAGAAGGAAATTATTTTGCAAGTAAACAAAAACCTACTTGTAGCTAAGACAACAAGCTGATTCAAGACCAAATAGTGCTTGCAAAAATCTTCTAACATATATCAGTCATAGTACTTAAGCTTTTAAATAGGCAGGTGGTGCAAATAATCACAAAGAAGATAAGAACTACAATAAAGCAATTTCACAGAAATTGAACACATAAATGTTGGAAACAGCAGGAAATCATACGGAGATTATCAAGATGTTGACAAGACATGTAAGCTTATACTTTGATGAGTGGCAAGTATAAAAGCCAAGATTACCTACACAGAGAAACATGAGTTACTGTATAGAGAAATGGAGACATAACAAATTGGAGTTTGCAAACTTGTCCACGTGAAACAGCAATATATAGCAATGGGGTGAATCCATAAAAGGATGACAAAGATCATGTTGATTCCAGGAGGTAAAAGTAAAAAATGGCCTGAGTATATGCACTGAAATTGCAATTAAGAGGGCAGTAAGAAATATTAATAATGGTAGAGAAAGGGGAAAAAGTTTACCTGACTGCTTTGACAAAAGAAATCAATCTCCAACCAGAAAAAAAATTTGCTTTGAAATTCCTGGTGTACATTAGAGACAAGGTTTCTCAAAATCAGGCTTTAGAATTCGAAGAGGGGAACTATAAAATGCAGAAATTTGTGACCTGAATCTATTGGGACAATGGCGAGGGATGAGGTATCCAGAGGCTATAAAATCAACTAGGATTTCAAAGAATGTGAAGGTTCGAACATGTAAAGAGAGTGCGAGGAGGAGCAGCAGCAGCAGCAAATTAGTCAGAAAAGCAGATATGACAGAAGGAATCCTAAAGCTAAACGATGAAATAAAGCAGAGAATAAAATGTCTAGAACTCATCTTACAAGACAGAATAATTAATTTCAATAAGGTGACATCACAGTGATTTTTCCTAAGCTTGACCACCTGATGGGCAAACCTGAAGTAAAAAAAAAAAATCAGTGATTATAATGGCATCAGAATTATAAATTACTGTATATTTTAAATTTCATAGTAAATGGCATAGAATGTTGAATCACTGTTATCTATGTTACAATTACAGGATGGTACATATGTTATTGTACAAATTTGATAATGTTGTCCAGACAGAGATATTCCCTGATATAGTTGAAAACCATTGCAAATTAAAAAATGTTACTAAAAATTCATCCAAGCGTGCTTTTGATCATATATAAAAGCATCTCATTGTCGGTAAACAAACTATCTATACAATGTTAATACTGGACTATTCATTCATAGCTGAATATAAAAAAAATCTTTTCAATTCCCTCAAATTTCTTCCATAGAATTTGTTCTTGATGAGATGTGAAAACTGGAGCAAAACAAAATAAGAACTTTAACAGCAAAGTGGCAAGAGACTAAAGGAAGAGGATGAAAAGTAGGAGACAAAATAAGGAATATTTATTACCATCTACAGTTAACCACAAAAGCCGCACTGTAGATAGTACCCCTATGGATAATTTCCGGCAGAGAATTTTGTAGCTTCAATAAAGTCCGTTTATCTAAATACAGAGCAATGAGACACTTGAAGCCCCTCTTCCATCTCATTGTGAAAATGAAAGCAATTATCCCGGTCATTTCAAGGTTGATCTCAAGGTTTTAAAATTGACTCCAGGACTAAGATACTTCTCCAGGAACACTTTCTAATCTTATTTTGCAAACGTAAATGTTCCAAGAAAATATGGCAATAAAATCCTTATCTAGAAGATGAGTTACTGTAAAAAATATTCACTGGCAACAGTGAATCCATCTTCATTGCTTTCATCTCCTTGATTAAGCAGCACTGGAAGACGAGTGTACAATTCGTAAGCCACGGCGAGCTATCCAATTCCTCACGACGTATTAGTGTGAGCGAAGTCCTATCATAGTAATGACTGATCTAAACACAACACTAACCTTAGATCCAGCGTTGAACTGAGCACAAAACATCTGTTCATATATAAATAAGTTCTGGATGATCACACCGGTGATCTGGTTCATTTATAGCGTTGCCAACTTCCACTTGTCCCGGTAACTGATAAGACTCTAATTTCCTCCACTTCTTCATGAGTATCTACATACAAACTTATAACCTGTTGGTTCGTAAAACTCAAAATGAGTTGATTGCCCAACCACAATCATTCCCAGAAGCCCAGACCAAAGATACAGTCCCAAACTCAATGAAATCTACAAGTGAAAGGGGCCCTCATCCCAGGCAGCCTTTAAATAGAGAGGGAAAACAGCCGCTGATTACTAGACTAGAGCAATTTAGAAATTAAAATAGTGGGGAAAAGTAGGGATTTGGTGGAGATACAGGCAAGATGAAACTTTGAAAATATGTATTCAGGTTAGGATAATAATATAAGCAAAGGTGAATTCTGATAGGGTGAAGGAGGGGCAAGGCAAAGTTGAAGTCGGTATAAAACAGGCTCTGACAAAGGATAGAAATTTTTTTAAAAAGTATATTGTATTTTTTTCTATCTACACAAACCTGAGTCCTTTAATAGAAGTATGATTTCAGCTTGGTTGGCATTCCCTTATTACAATTTTAACGCGGTGTGTCGATAGTTACAGGCAGGAGGCGAGGAAAACCACACACCCTCGCCAGCACCTTGAGACATCACTTTGACCTTTATCTAGGGCTTGCAGGATGATTGAATTAGGAAGTAAGACTTGAAGGACTCAAATTTGTATAGATATGAGAAATACAAATTACTTTTAAAATTTGCAATTTGGCCCTACATAAATACAAACTGTACAACTTCAAAAGGAGACCCGTCATAAGATGGGAAGAAGCGCCTATATATATACATGGCTGGTTTAAAATACCGAGATGTCAAACACCGTACAGTAACAGGATCGGGTGTTGACTCCTACCACCTTTGAGATAAGGATCTCAGGGGTTAAGCTAGGTTTCTGTCTATGGACAGACAGTCATGAAAAAACCTTGTATTCCTGTAAGGGTATCTTATCAAAGTAGGGATAATATAAGTAATAGGTTCCACATAAAACCACTCTCTCCCTCATAAAGGAGGATGGGGGAGATATTTCTATACCATTATATAACAGTACTTGGCATGGAAGATTACCTGCATCAACGCTCAATCCAGCAACTAACAGGATGACCACTTCACTCCATGAGAGGGAAAGAAAAGGAGGGCCAAATAATACCTCTTACCTTAGTCTAACGTTGTGACCATCAACCTGTCGAGCAGCTACCACAGGTCCCTGTGAAAACGTGTCTTGAGACCTGCGGATATACTTCCGTAGATAGTGGGCTGCAAAGGTAGTCTGAAGTTAACAGACTCTGGATTTTAATACTTGCACCACTGAGAGGTTCTACCTAAAAGCAGGAGTCAAGCCAATTCCTTCAACTTCATGTGCTTGTACTTCGAGCTGAATCATTTGGATTCTCTGCTTAAGGGATACACTCTTTTGATGGTTTCATGAAGCCAGAAGGAAATGGTGTCTTAGAAATTTTCTTTTTAATCTTGCTGGCACTGACAATGAAATTTTGAATGTGCGGCCTTTAGGACTGGGTTCTCTTCAGGTAGCCTCTAAGCACCCTCACATGACAAAGAAGCAAATCCTCTAAACTGTCTGTTGCGTCCGTAGGGGAAGAGATGGAGAAAGACTAAGTTGGAGTCCTCCATTGTATGGTTCTGGGTTTTCACCGCGAACTCTGGGATGAAAGGAGCTTTTCTTAGCAAAGGTAAACAAGATACTGTCTCTGCAATTAAATGCAGAGCACCCCCAACAGGAGACTTACCCCTTCCAAGGCACCAATTGCTAAAAATGTTTTGCTTTGTTAGATAGACCGCTGCAGAGGATTTCCGGAGATATACAAGTACAGTGTAGACATCTTTACAGTGCCATGTAAAATGCCTTTCTCTTGGAGAAGATGCTGGATAGTTTCCATCTGTGAAGAGACAGGGATGTCAGAGATCAGTGGAATCTTAGCATGTGGAGCCAGCAAAGCAGATTAGACCATAGGGGAACTTCTGTCAGGAGAATCAGCAGGTCTGGATATCATTCTGCTAGTGACTATTTTGGAGCCTCCAGGATCTTCCAGTATTTTGTTGATTACCCTTCTATTCGGGCAAAATGGCAGAAAACCATATGTGTCAAGGACATCCCACTGGTATTGAAATAGATCCTAAAAAGATGGCAAACAGTTAACTGGAAGCTTGTTGTTGATCTTTGTGGCAAACAGGTCTATTTAAGGGGAGCCCCACAAAGTCTGCAGCCACTTCACTACTAGAGGATAGAGCGACAATTTCGCCCCTACTACTTTATTCTGGTGACTGAGCTTGTTGGTGGTTACATTCATTTCACCTGGAAAGAATTGCTGTAGCTGTCCAGAGCTTGGGAGTGAGCCCGTTTCACTAACTCACAAAGGAGCTGCAAAATAGTACCTTCATGCTTGTTTACGTAGGCCACTACAGTGGTTCCATTGCTCATTAATGCCACTAAGTAAATTATCAGTTGTTGTTGAAGACTCCGAGGACAGGATCATTGGTTTCCTTCCTAATATATTGATGTGAAACTGATTTTACTTCTCAGACCAACACCTTGGAGCTAGATCCTCCCTTACTTCCTAGTTAAATAGAACTACAGCAATTGTTGAGGGATGTCAGTGGCTGCCACCCAATGTGACTTCAGGCACCAATGGACGGTATGCTGATGGAGTCGCCCGTGAAGCACAAGCTTCTCCAGGGACAAGAGGTGTCCCAGCAACTTTTGACATTAGCGCACTGGGACTAGTTGTCTGAGTCTGCTGATGCGACTCTCTGAAGGAACGATTTCCACCTTCTTTGGGTCCCCAGGCATCCCCAGGTACTCCATCCTATGCTTAGGCTCAAGGCTGGACTTCTCCTGATTTATCACAATGCCTAGATTAGGACAAAGTGCAAGAAGTCTAGCTCTGTGATGGAGAAGCTGCCCTTGGGAGGAGGGCAGTATCTTACCAGACGAATGCAATTGGCATGAACCCAAGTTGAAACAAGTGCAAAGATTAGTGTACAGTAAACCGGAAGCTTGTTGTTGAGATTAGTGGCAGGGATTATTCTCTGGAGAATGTAGAACCTCCTCTGTTGGAAGAGGGCAGGGGGTAAGATCCTACAGGACCTACTTACTCTTAGCAAGTTTTCAGGTCACACAATCTGGTCATTGATACTTTCAATTTCTTATCTAGCCACTTGAGAGACACCAAATGCATGTCAATGGCAGTTTTATTTTCTTTCACCAGGTTTCACAAGTCTTCCCGTGGGTTATTTTGTTCTCTAATTAGCGCTAAAACTTTCACAAAGGTAGATTTGATTCAAAGGTTTTCTGTCTCTGCCAGTATGGACCCTTGATTCAAACCTATAAGGTCTATGGTTTTCCTTGATTCGTCATCAAGTCAAGGAGACTGAGACTGTCTTACATAGTGTCCCCACCACCAACAAAACTGTTATCCCTTGGGGTTACCCTAGGTTTAGCCCTCGCCTTGGGTGACTGAGCTATTCCCTGTCCCTCTGAGGGGCTCACGCTCTCCTGTCAAAAAAACCAACTCCATGAAAAATAGCCAGTTGGGAAACATTATAGTGCCCACTGTAGCCACATCCCAGCAGCAACTGTGTGTTCCCTACATGTCGCTTCTGTGATAACTCATCCCCAGAGGGTATAACACTACTGTACCTCGATCAAGGATTGAACCGTAGTTCACGGTCCTGAATGGGTAACTTCTTCTCATGGGAGTGCTCCAAAGTGTGAGAATACAAGTGCTTATACACTCGCATTCTTGCAGATAAGTCTTCCTGACTCACTGAACTTTCTATTGGCTGATCATGAATATGAGGGGTACCAGGTGACCCAACATCCATAGATATATCCTCCTAAATTGGGGAATCAGTGCATGGAATTGTGTTCATTAGCCTTGGAGAGTGGGTTGTCTGGGATGCATGCCCAAGCTCTTTCCCGTTTCTTTCATAAGAAATGATTGCACACAAAGAAAAAACGGTGCATATGTTCCAGAGATTATGCTTCTTTATAGAGGAGTGTATGACAAGATAAGCACGTGTCATATAATGAGGGCATATCATATTAAGAGAGAATGTCATATGAGAGGGCATACTTCAGGCACTCTCTGGAGCTTGAGTGAAAAGAGAATCTTGAACTAGCGAGCCCTGGTTTGAGCATACTAACAACTGAGAGTCGTCTGTGATGGTGATAAGGTGACCATTCTATTGCTCACTCTCTCCTGGGAGAGCAAGCACCCACTTGGCCACTAGCCATTGAGCTTGCATAACCATGAAAAAGCAATTGGCAGCAGTTAAGGTGAGCATGAATATCTTAGAGGGTGTGGATTTCTTTGAGAGTACAAGGAATCTGCAACTCTAGGCGTATGCTTTATTTTGAACGCATGTATATTAAACTGATCAAAATTGGCATGATGAATGTGCAATAATAGCCAAGCAATCATTTTCATTATCAATCTTTTCACAGGATAATTGCGATTTCTTAAATGGTGGCACACTGTTCGGCAAGCATGAATCGACAAACAATATGCCCATAAAGAGTAGTCATGCATAGGGGATCATGATGAATGAGTGCATAGCACAATCACTAGCAAGCTCAATGTGTGCTAACCTTTGAGAGAGTCTGTGCAATTGAGGCACGTGAACTACTGACAGCCTTTTTTTTTTGTTTACGAAGGGGAGAGCATGTTTGTGAAGGTCAACATGATGACCAGGCTTTTATAGGTTATCGCGATGAAACCACCTGTCTAGATGCCATGTAGACAGGTGTTCCATAAGGCGAGCGCATGACATGGTTGTGCATATTAGTGAGTGTGCTTTTGAAGACTTGCATTGTATTCCTCCGTATTCATTGAGGATACAAGTGAATTTTTCAAAGTAGTAGTAGAATAGATTAGTCTATTCAGGAAACGAGGTAGAGGTTGCTTTCTCTTCTAAATTGTCCCCGTTGCTATCACCATTCTCTGCAGTCCAGAGATTATCAATAAGGAGGTTCTAGATTGGGTATTTCCTCTTACTTGGCAAGTAGGGAAGATACCTGCTTATTACCCAGGGCTTGTAATCTATGTGTCATTGGGACACCTTGTAGGCCTAAGGAAAGCCACAGTGTCCTTACGGCCACTTCCTTCACATTCTGAGAAATTTCTGGCGGCTACTAAGCCGCAAAGTGCAAAATATCGTTACGTACGTTGCCTGCAGGGCAGCCATCACAAATTCTTATGTTGTTTACCTGAGGGCAATATCACTTTTATTGTCATCCTTCTTGGTCACCCTGATGGAAGGAGACGGAGAAGGGTCAAAGGTCAGACTACCAGAAAGAGGGCCAACAGACTTCCTCAGTTTTTAGGGAGATCCCGGTTGTGACTAATCCCATTCTGGCTTCTTCCTTTGCTTCCCATATACCTTCCACTGCTTGAATGGCCCATTTCTGCACTTGTTTCAGGAGGAGGATTGAGAAAAATCATAGCTTCTGCAAGAGGAACATAAAAGATGGCTATCTACACGAATCCTCTTCCTAAAGGAGACACACTTCTGTCCGGGAACTCCAGCAAAGGCACGCAGTTCCCTTCGTGGTTTCTCCATCACCGTACACGCTTTCGCTGAAAAGAGAAAGAAGAAAAATGTAAAAAAAGCCAATGTAAGAACACCAAGAGTATGTCCGTACATCTCAGCGGCTGAAGTTAAAGTGATGTCTCACTGTGCTAGCGAGGGGGTTGGACTTCCCCCATCACCAGCCAGTAACCGCCAACACACCTCGTTTAAATTTGAACATCCAAAATCATACTCCTCTTAAAGAATGAAAGTTTGTATTCATTTAGGAACAAGGCTATATTTGGGGAAGTGCTGTGTGGTCCCCTAAGGACTTTCCCGTAAAGGCTAGAACAGGGAACCCAATATGCCATGATATACCAAGAAATATGACAAATTTTTAAGATATTTTGTATTTTTCTTGGCCATACAAACCGGAGTCCTTTACTTATAAGAGATGGATAACAGCAAAGGATGGAATATGGCAATTAAAACTAAAACTTTAAACGAGGTGTAAGAACCGGTACGGTAGTTATGTTGCAGTAGGGGGTAGGTAATCGGTTACCACCAACCCCTGTAGCTCACTGTAACATCAACTAGATTACAGCCGGGACTTACGTTGGGGTTGGTGTTGGCAGGAAAGTTTGAATTAAAGACTCAGGTTTGTATAGTTAGGAAAAATAAGAATTTTCTTAAAATTTTATTTGTTCCAACACAAATACAGTACAAACCATTGTCCTTAAGTGGGGAAGAAGCCCCTGTTGCAAGTGGCTTGAAACTTTACCCGGGAGCTCAAGACTTGAGCATCTGTGAAGCTACAAGAGTCAGGGTAACTTACACCTTGTGGATCACAAGAATAAGCGCAGTAATCAGGGCCTGTGCCTCATAGGGTAGTTTTAAGCTGAAAAACTGTGTTGCAGTCAGGAAAAGAGAATGATGCATCTGCTGAATTGCATCAGATGCCTGTGGACATCCTGCAGAAATAGGACAGTTAACGTCAATTGACATTTCTCTGCTCGTAAAACTTGCCAGAGAGAGATTCTAGAAGGGTGGCAAGCTCCTATTCAGCCGAGCTTGAGTGCTCTTGGTCTGAGTTCTTTCAGAGGAAGGAAACGTCCCTATGAATACTAAGCGGTGAATCAGTCTAATGATTACTTCTTGTCAGGATCTGTTCAAAGATTCTGGTTTCTGACCCTCAATATTTAGTGTGCAGGTGGACGAGATTTGTCCTTATCTCCCGAAATCGGGAAATTAAATGGGGGAAGAGTTAGTAGGACTCTTACGCTGTTATCAGCGTCAAACAAGAGGCAGCTCCAAGGACAAGGATCTTGCCCGTGGATAACCCATGAATGTTTCCATGGTCTTCTAACAGGAAAAAAGCTCCGACTTCGGTCCGACTAGTGTGGAAGGGCCGAAGAATACACCCCGGAGCTTCAACAATCACCTGGGAACCTATAGGTGTCACGCCATGTCAAAGCATAGACTTCCAAATGGCAAGGACCTAACAGTTGGGCAAGTGATAAGGAGGCCAGACCAGCTCTGTGTTCAGTCAACTAGGAACAAAATTTTCTGAGGTTATGCCCACAGGGTTGCTTTGGCCTGATTGGTAACGTCTCTGCCTGGTGTTTCCCAGTCAGGGGTTCGAGTCCCGCTCAGACTCGTTAGTGCCATTAGTGTCTGCAACCTTACCATCCTTGTGAGCTAAGGTTGGGGGTTTTGGGGGAGCCTATAGGTCTATCTGCTGAGTCATCAGCAGCCACTGCCTGGCCCTCCCTGGTCCTAGCTTGGGTGGAGAGGAGGCTTGGGCACTGATCATATAATATATGGTCAGTCTCTAGGGCATTGTCCTGATTGCTAGGGCAATGTCACTGTCCCTTGCCTCTGCCATTCATGAGCGACCTTTAAACCTTTAAACCTTTATGGACACTGGTCTCAACTGGACTGCCTGTCCATCAGAAATGCTGCCTCTATGCCAAAGAAGTTTAAGGTAGAATTGGAAGAAATCTAGAGGCTATCATCCGAACGAGATGATCTTTAGATAAGAGAAGCATAGATCCCTCTCCCTACAGTGAGAAAAGCGATTCTGGCATAAGGTACGATCCACCCCATGGATTGAATTGCTCCTATACATGAGAGAGATACTATGGGCAAAGAGCTCACTTCATAGATTCACCCTGATGTAAAAGAAAATCTGGTCTGGCGAGAAATGTTTGTTACATCGACAAAGAGTGGGTATTTCCTGCTTTGTTGGAATTAGTCAAATGGATGAGTCTACACTTGAGACTATACCGACAAGGCCTCTGTCAAACAGAGATTAGGATAGGGTTCAGATTTAAGAGGCAGGTCCAACCAGAACTTAAAATTCTCTCATTGAAGTACAGTACCTTGTTCTCTCAAGGCCTGAATGCCTTGGTTGCTCATGATTGTGGCCTCCAGCTTGGAAAAGAGCCCAAATAGGAAGCTTGAACCAGTAGATCCAGTCTTTCAAGAATCAAACTTAAACAATAGAAGAAGCCTAGAATGAGAAGCTGAAAGCAATGTCTTCCTACCAAAGTCTGGATATCCCCGGTAGACCACCAAAGTCGATAACCTCCAATGAGGGGCTTTGCCAAGGCTGAAGGATGAAAAGGGAGGAAATCAGAATGAAGAGACAACAGCTACTCTGTCTGGCTCTGCTACCTCCATTCTTCGTCGGAGATATTGGCAAACCCCCACCGAAGGTGCCACTGGTGGACTGTCCCCAAACCCTCTTTCTTTTCCCGAGATCGTTAGCCTCGAAAGTGCTATGACTCTGTGAAAAGAAAGGAGGTGCCGGAGGGCTGCGGCACTTTACGCAAAAAAGCCCATAAGGGGTGAAGGTCGTTTTCCCAACTTCATCTGGTAAGGACCAGACTGAAAGAAGGCATTGACTGGAGGCTATCGCAAAGAATCTCCACTAGAGATTGGAGGGACACAAAATCCACATCTAGTTTTCCCACTTGGTGTTGAGCCAGGGTTGTGCTTAACCAGAACCGGTGGGCACTGGTTTGAAATGTAACCTGATGGTATCCAAGTGATCCGCTGCATTGTATACGAAGGCGAGGGTGTTTGACCTAAAGTAAACTGTAGACTGATGATATAAATTGATGCCAACTGCATCTAATGTTCCCTGGCGGTCATCCATCCAATTACTAACTTGACAACAGCGTCGATTCTCTTGGCTGATCAGATGGGATGTGGAGCTCATAACTTTGCCTAGCTTTGGTATGTCCCCCTTTGCTCAAAATATTTGCCAAGAGTAATGGGATGAGAGAGAGAGACCCTTGTTGATGTCAGAGACGATTATCATAGTTTGAGTCTCCTCCCGACAATGGCGCGAAGCGAACAGGTTTATCTATATCATCTTACTTGCCTTTGAGGGACCGACCATCTGGGCGGAGAAGAACGATTTGGAAGGGACAAAAGACAGTCCGTTTAACTCCACCAATTCCTTCCGGGGACCAACGTCATCGATGCCGCGGGGGAACAAATCTGAAAGACTTCTCACACTCTCCTCAGAGAGGAGAGTGTGAACAAGGAGCAGCCTACAATGCAAAATGCCAGAAGGTCATAGTACTGAAGTCATTCAAAACAACCTTAATTGAGGAGATTCTGAAGAGTGCAGGGAACATTCCTAAACAGCAAAGCTTTCCATCCTGAACAGTAGTACCTGTAGGACTCCCTTAATGGGCAGGACTTCTTGTGGCAGAGGACTTGGTCTTTGAAACTCACACTTCTATGCTTCCCCTAAAAGAAGGGTTTGGTGTAATGCTACGTCTTCCACAAAACCATGCAAAAGAATATGAAGAGTTCCTAAAAGAACTCTCAGGGTCAGTCCTCCTCTGCTTTGGGAAACTTCTTTATCCTACTACAAGGCAAGATCTTTGCAGGAGACGAAGCATCAGAGTGGTATCCAACCCAAGTTTGGAGATAAAGTTCTCTACGATATGAGTTCTCCGATCGAGACGAGAAGGATTTAAAACTTTACCTTTTGAACTACAGGATCCAGGTTCAGGATTTAGGTGAACTGTTCTCCAATCTGCCATAAGCTGAGGAGAGTCTGTTGTCTCTCCTATTCGAAGGAGAGCTCTTCTGGTCTGGTGATCCTGGGACCCTCGGAGGAAGGAGACGAAATCCAGGTGAAGTTCCAAAATGGCTAGATGCAAATTGCCATCCTTCATTGCCACATCTGTGAAGCCTTACCCTCACATCTTCCTTGGTGAGCAAACCATTAATGAGAGAAAAGGACGATGCAATGCTTGTTGTCATGTCCTGCGCAGAGCATCTAGAAGAGGTGTACCTAAGAGGCATCTCTGGGGATGTGCCCTTGTGCAAGAAGAGTAGAAATACTCTCTAGATGAAGCGTGCCTACAAAACTACACATCTCTGGGAGATATGAGCGCAGGTAGGATCGCATTTCAAGCTAAGCACAACAGTGAGACGCATGTCTACTGTTGATGTGGACCTCAGAAAATATGCTTGCAAGGTAGAAACTGGACAGAGGAATAAAGGCTGTCCAAATATTTTTTTTAAACAGGTCCAAAAATTGTTGATGGCTTAAGCTTATTTTCTAAGAGGTGGACCAGAAAGAAAGCCAAGAAATCTGGGGTAATCCAGAATGGAGTGCCTGAAAAAAGGCCCTCCATATCTTCTACACCAACTGGTATTGTCAGATGGAAGAACTCTTATAACCCATAAAATACATAAAGTTCTTCGTCAGACAGAAGGAAGCAAAGATTATCTGGTTCCCTACTCTTTAATACAGTTGTGCAGACCAAATTGGTATAGCATCAGTCTCATATGCACAAGGAGTGGCATAAACTGTTAGGCCTCCTTTGAGCCACAAGTGCAACTATCTCTGTGAAGTCCATCAGTATCTTCAAAAACCTTCTGAATCAAACTCACGGGAAATAAATAGATCAAAGACAATCTGTTCCAACCTAGCATCAAGGCATCTATTACAAAGGCTTGAGAATCCAGATTTGTTTGTGGTTCTCTGACAGCGTAAACACATCCACTTGGAGATCCAGGACAAATGGGGAGGGTTGGCGGTAGGAAAGGCATCCGGCCATGAAAAATTTGCCAAAACGAATATGGACAGTGAATATTATCAGAATAAATTAATTCTAGATGGAGAAAGCTGGCCAGAAACATCAACCTCACATAGAAGAGGGAAATGATGTAGACAAAGAAGAAGAAGAAGATTCGACACTACATTGAGAAAGCATATGAAGTGGACTGGGGTTTGGAACAGGTTCCTCTTCCAAAGGAACTCAATAATTGGAAGAATTACAACATTAAGAAATTTTTAATAAAATCTCCCTTTCTGGAGACAACAGACTACTGACTGTTTGTCAATGATGATTTTCAATTTGCAAGTTCCATCTTGGACCAAGGTTGTTAATACATCATGAATACCACCTGTAGTCCACTTGTTAAATGTTATGACTACCTCCAGCAAATCGCTTGTCAAACATCCGGAATACCACCACCAATCTGCTTGTTCAACCTCATGAAAAGCACCAGCAGTCTGCTTGTTAAACATTATAAATATCATCGATAGTATCAACACATTTATGTGAAATACTGCAAGCAGAGGTGACTATTTCATGAATACAAAGGTCTCTTATTAATGACCTTACCAACCCGACTTGAATACGTCTATGTATAATATCATGGATATTGGAGAAGAGACCAAATGGATCACCAACAGGGAGACAGCTGTTTATGAGGTCCATAGTCTAATGTTCCATTCCCTTGGCCTCTTCAGAGCAGCCCTACTATACACCATCTTTCAATCTGGACTTCAAACTGGATTGATGATTGAAACAAACTGGAGAAAGTCTACAACTTTTTCCAACTTTCATCTGGAGGAATCAAGACTCCAAAGGATATTTTTTATCATGAATAAGATCTTTTACTTGGGAACACTTAGAAGGTCTGAGGTGGATTTTGAAATGTTCCAGCAAAGATCTATCTGCCTGAATACCTTCTCTGAAACTAGTCCTAATTTTGTAAAGCTGACAAGAAATTCCAGATCTTAATATGCGTATGGGAGACATAATTCTCTCGTCTCTATCCTGTCAAGCTAGTAGACCAAATATGCAATGACTTGAACTTCATGCGACCACAGTAATTTGATTATAAACTTTTGTGAACACCCTTGGAGATAAACAGACAACGAATGATATTGGTCTGAACCTGTATGAACTCTTCCCAAGCCAAAACCTACAGGTAAGGCCGAAAGTGATGAGCAATAGGGACATGCCAGTAAGCATCTTTGGGGTCCAAAAACTATGGTATAGTAATTGGCAGAATTGGGATACAGTCACCATTTTTAACTCATTACATCTTCTAATGAGCTTCCTGAGATAAGAGGGATCAAGGATCATCCTTCACTCAGTAGAATCCTTTGGGACAACATACAAGATCAAAATCAAAGACTGTCCTGAGATTTACAAAATTAAAATTCTATATCGCTTTCATCTCTAGTATTCTGCTGACAAAGTTGAGTTCCAGGGTTTTAAGCCTTAAATATTAATTTTTGTAGAGGGGTTTTAGAATTCCATGGATAGCCCAGACCTTTAGAGTTTATTATTTCCTTACTAAGAGAAGATTTATCATTCTTGAAAATGATGGAGGCAACCCTCAACCTAAAGGTATTTACTGTTAGTCCTTTTTTTTGTGAAAAGAGCCAGAACACTGACCTACCTCCACTGGATGTATCCTGAGGTGGTGGTTGTTGCTATGGCCTTGAAGGAAATTAATAGCAGATGGGAAGGGCAGGTTTGAGCATTATGTGATGCTGATCTCTTCATAAGTTGCCTTAGGTACTGCTTTTGATCCTAATTATAGTATTGGCCCTCTGTAAAAAAATTTATTGCCTGCCAAATCATTTGCTTTGGTTATCAACCAAGAATTAAAAACAAAGGTTGATTCCAATATGATTACTGTAAAGAAACTCCTTTACTTCTAGTTTTTCCTTACTGCAAGATGTCAATCCCTATTTTCTTGCCTAGATTTTCATCTCGGATAAGAACTGGAATGCCTCGTATGTAGGCTTACTCAGTGACTTTGCCTAGCAGTGGAACCTTCAAACAATTCACAGTAAACTTTTAAAGAGGGATTCAATCCGTGAGGGAGGGTGGAATCCCCTTCCAGTAACAGAGCCCTTGGGAATTCCACACCCATATTGATCATTTTGACCAAGAAGGGTGTCCCCTCGAAGGAAGTAAGTTGGCCAAGGCACTAGCCACCCATTAAGGTACTACCTCTCGGGACTTACTGGGTCCTTTGACTGGCCAGACAGTACTACATTGCATTCCTCTATCTGATTACAGATAATTTTTTCCTTTGCCTACACATACAGTGAATAGTCTGGCCTATTCTTTACACATTCTCATCTCTGCTCATACACCTGACAACACTAAGATAACGAAAAATGTTATTTTCATTAGTAAAATAAATTTTTGAATATACTTACCCGATGATCATGTAGCTGTCAACTCCGTTGCCCGACAGAAATCTACGGTCGGGATACGCCAGCGATCGCTATCCAGGTGGGGGTGTACACAACAGCGCCATCTGTGAGTAGGTACTCAAGTACTTCTTGTCAACAAGAACTCAATTTTCTCCTCGGTCCACTGGTTCTCTATGGGGAGGAAGGGCGGGTTCTTAAATTCATGATCATCGGGTAAGTATATTCAAAAATTTATTTTACTAATGAAAATAACATTTTTCAATATTAATCTTACCCGATGACCATGTAGCTGATTCACACCCAGGGTGGTGGGTGGAGACCAGCATACATGTTAACAAAGAAGCTAAGTATCCCGTATTTCATTTTATCAGTTATTCAAAATAACAAACATAAAATAAATAAGTACCTGGTAAGGAAGTCGACTTGAACTATTACTCTGCCTTTTTTAAGTACGTCTTCCTTACTGAGCCTAGCGGTCCTCTTAGGATGCTGAACGACTTCTAGGTGCTGAAGTATAAAGGGCTGCAACCCATACTAAAGGACCTCATCACAACCTCTAACCTAGGCGCTTCTCAAGAAAGAATTTGACCACCCGCCAAATCAACCAGGATGCGGAAGGCTTCTTAGCCTTCCGTACAACCCAAAAAACAACAATAAAAAGTATTCAAGAGAAAGATTAAAAAGGTTATGGGATTATGGGAATGTAGTGGCTGAGCCCTCACCTACTACTGCACTCGCTGCTACGAATGGTCCCAGGGTGTAGCAGTTCTCGTAAAGAGACTGGACATCTTTGAGATAGAATGATGCGAACACTGACTTGCTTCTCCAATAGGTTGCATCCATAACACTCTGCAGAGAACGGTTCTGTTTGAAGGCCACTGAAGTAGCAACAGCTCTCACTTCATGTGTCCTTACCTTCAGCAAAGCAAGGTCTTCTTCCTTCAGATGAGAATGTGCTTCTCTAATCAGAAGCCTGATGTAGTAAGAAACTGCGTTCTTAGACATCGGTAGAGTAGGCTTCTTGATAGCACACCATAAAGCTTCTGATTGTCCTCGTAATGGCTTTGACCTTCTTAAATAGTACTTAAGAGCTCTTACTGGGCAAAGTACTCTCTCTAGTTCGTTCCCCACCAAGTTGGACAGGCTTGGGATCTCGAACGACTTAGGCCAAGGACGGGAAGGAAGCTCGTTTTTAGCCAAAAAACCGAGCTGCAAGGAACATGTAGCCGTTTCAGATGTAAAACCTATGTTCCTGCTGAAGGCGTGGATCTCACTTACTCTTTTAGCTGTTGCTAAGCACACGAGGAAAAGAGTTTTTAATGTGAGGTCCTTAAAAGAGGCTGATTGGAGCGGTTCAAATCTTGATGACATTAGGAACCTTAAAACCACGTCTAGATTCCAGCCTGGAGTGGACAACCGACGTTCCTTTGAGGTCTCAAAAGACCTAAGGAGGTCCTGTAGATCTTTGTTGGTGGAAAGATCCAAGCCTCTGTGGCGGAATACCGTTGCCAACATACTTCTGTAACCCTTGATCGTAGGAGCTGATAGGGATCTTACGTTCCTTAGATGTAACAGGAAGTCAGCAATCTGGGTTACAGTGGTACTGGTTGAGGAAACTGCATTCGCCTTGCACCAGCTTCGGAAGACTTCCCATTTAGACTGATAGACTCTGAGAGTGGATGTCCTCCTTGCTCTGGCAATCGCTCTGGCTGCCTCCTTCGAAAAGCCTCTAGCTCTTGAGAGTCTTTCGATAGTCTGAAGGCAGTCAGACGAAGAGCGTGGAGGTTTGGGTGTACCTTCTTTACGTGAGGTTGACGCAGAAGGTCCACTCTTAGAGGAAGAGTCCTGGGAACGTCGACTAGCCATTGCAGTACCTCGGTGAACCATTCTCTCGCGGGCCAGAGGGGAGCAACCAACGTCAGCTGTGTCCCTTTGTGAGAGGCGAACTTCTGAAGTACCCTGTTGACAATCTTGAACGGCGGGAACGCATCAGGTCGAGATGGGACCAATCCAGCAGAAAGGCATCCACGTGAACTGCTGCTGGGTCTGGAATCGGAGAACAATACATCGGGAGCCTCTTGGTCATCGAGGTAGCGAATAGATCTATGGTTGGCTGACCCCACAGGGCCCATAGTCTGCTGCAAACATTCTTGTGAAGGGTCCACTCTGTGGGGATGACCTGACCCTTCCGGCTGAGGCGATCTGCCATGACATTCATATCGCCCTGAATGAACCTCGTTACCAGCGAAAGCTTTCGATCTTTTGACCAAATGAGGAGGTCCCTTGCGATCTCGAACAACTTCCTCGAATGAGTCCCTCCCTGCTTGGAGATGTAAGCCAAGGCTGTGGTGTTGTCGGAGTTCACCTCCACCACCTTGTTTAGCTGGAGGGACTTGAAGTTTATCAAGGCCAGATGAACCGCCAACAATTCCTTGCAATTGATGTGAAGTGTCCTTTGCTCCTGATTCCATGTGCCCGAGCATTCCTGTCCGTCCAGTGTCGCACCCCAGCCCGTGTCCGATGCGTCCGAGAAGAGACGGTGGTCGGGGGTCTGAACAGCCAATGGTAGACCTTCCTTGAGAAGAATGCTGTTCTTCCACCACGTTAGAGTAGACCTCATCTCTTCGGAAACAGGAACTGAGACCGCCTCTAGCGTCATGTCCTTTATCCAGTGAGCAGCTAGATGATACTGAAGGGGGCGGAGGTGGAGTCTCCCTGACTCGATGAACTGGGCCAGCGATGAAAGTGTCCCTGTTAGACTCATCCACTGCCTGACTGAACATCGGTTCCTTCTCAGCATGCTCTGGAAGCATTCTAGGGCTTGATTGATCCTTGGGGCCGACGGAAAAGCCCGAAAAGCTCGACTCTGAATCTCCATACCTAGATAGACAATGGTCTGGGATGGGACGAGCTGGGACTTCTCTATATTGACCAGGAGGCCCAGTTCCTTGGTCAGATCCATAGTCCATCTGAGATTCTCCAGACAGCGACGACTTGTTGGAGCTCTTAAAAGCCAGTCATCTAAATAGAGGGAGGCTCTGATGTCTGCCAAGTGAAGGAATTTCGCAATATTCCTCATCAGTCTGGTAAACACAAGAGGTGCCGTGCTTAGGCCAAAGCACAGGGCTTGGAACTGGTACACAACCTTTCCAAAGACGAACCTTAGGAAAGGTTGGGAGTCTGGATGGATGGGGACGTGAAAGTACGCGTCTTTCAGGTCTAACGAGACCATTCAGTCCTCCTGCCTGACCGCTGCTAGGACCGACTTCGTCGTCTCCATCGTGAACGTCTGCTTGGTGACAAAAGCATTGAGAGCACTGACGTCCAGCACCGGTCTCCAACCTCCTGTCTTCTTCGCTACCAGGAAGAGACGGTTGTAGAAGCCCGGGGATAGATGGTCCCGGACTATGACTACCGCTTCCTTTTGTAGCAAGAGCGACACCTCTTGTTGCAACGCTAGCCTCTTGTCCTTCTCCTTGTAGTTGGGAGAGAGGTTGATGGGAGATGTAGCTAGAGGGGGACTGCGGCAGAACGGAATTCTGTATCCCTCCCTTAGCCACTTCACAGACTGAGCGTCTGCACCTCTGCTCTCCCAAGCTTGCCAGAAGGTCTTGAGTCTGGCTCCCACTGCTGTCTGGAGAGGAAGGAAGTCAGAACTTGCCTTTTGCGGACTTGGAACCCTTCTTGGATTTGCCACGGTGACTGTCGGCACGGGTACCTCCTCTGCTGGAGGTTCTGCCACGAAAGGGCGGGATGAACCGAGTTGCAGGAGTGTCTACTGCTGCAGGGCGGAAGGGTCTAGGCACGGAAGGTAAGGTTTTAGCCTTACGTGCAGAAGATGCCATCAGATCATGGGTATCCTTCTGGATAAGAGAGGCAGCCATCCCCTTAATCAGCTCCTCCGGAAACAGACACTTGGAGAGAGGAGCGAACAACAACTCTGACTTCTGGCAAGGAGTGATACCAGCCGATAAGAAGGAGCAAAGATGTTCTCTCTTCTTGAGCACTCCCGACACGTACGAAGCCGCAAGTTCACCAGACCCATCCCGAATGGCTTTGTCCATGCTAGACATGATCAGCATGGCAGAGTCCCTATCTGAAGGGGAAGTCTTCCTGCTTAAGGCTCCCAAACACCAATCGAGGAAGTTGAAGATCTCGAAGGCACGAAAGACTCCCTTCAACAGATGATCCATATCAGAAAAGGACCAGCAGATCTTCGATCGTCTCATAGCCAACCTGCGGGGAGAGTCAACCAGACTTGAGAAGTCGCCCTGGGCAGAGGCAGGAACTCCCAAGCCGGGTTCCTCTCCCGTGGCATACCAGACGCTCGACTTGGAAGCAAGCTTGGTAGGCGGAAAGATGAATGCAGTCTTTCCCAGTTGCTTCTTGGAATGCAACCACTCTCCCATAACCCTCAAAGCTCTCTTAGATGATCGTGCGAGAACAAGCTTGGTGAAGGCAGGCGCAGCAGACTGCATGCCCAGAGCAAACTCGGAGGGAGGAGAGCGAGGGGTTGCAGACACAAACTGCTCAGGATACAAGTCCCTGAACAAGGCAAGGACTTTACGAAAGTCTAAGGAGGGAGGCGTAGACTTGGGCCCTTCAAAGTCAGAGTGCGGCTCATCCAAGTGTGCAGCTTCGTCATCCGATACTCCATCATCCGAAAGCTGAGTAGGAAGTGGCAAAGGCAGAGCAGAAAGCTGAACGGCTGAATCCGGCAGTACGGGTGCATGCGTAGCTGCGGATCCAACATCATGCCGCTGCTGGTCAGTCTGCGAGCTGGCAACAACAAAAGCAGAGTGCTGGAGCGTGGGAGGGGCTGCAGTGGGTTGCGGAGCATGCTGTAAGGTATGCGGAGCATGCTGTATGGTATGCGGAGCATGCCGCATGGGTTGCGGAGAAAGCCGCATAGTGCTGGAACCCGGCAGCTCTACAGCACCTTCCCACTGCTGATGCGGTAGCTCACGCATGTCAACGGATGGAGCAGCAAGAACATGCGTCTGGCAGGGAGGACTGCGCATCGGTGGAGGAGCTCTCACAGGTGGAGTGTGGGAGCAGGCAGCCGCAGTATCTGCTGAGCGCACAACCTCGGCGGGTTGTAGGTTAACAGGAGCAGTGTTAACCTTCTCAGCATGATACTCCTGCATGAATGCCGCAAGCTGAGACTGCATAGTCTGCAGCATGGACCACTTAGGGTCTACCGTGGTTGGAGCAACAACAGACGGAGCAGAAGCCTGTTGTGGAACCACTCTACCTCTCTTGGGAGGTGTGCAGTCATCAGATGACTGCAGCGAGTCCGAACTGACCCAGTGGCTACACCTGGGCCGTTGGACTCGCTCGGAAGGGACCTTACGTTTGAGCGGTCGTGAGACCTTGGTCCATCGTTTCCTCCTGGAAACTTCTTCCACAGACGAGGAATGTAAGGGCTCATTCGTCTGTTTGTGGATGGGACGATCTTTGGCAGATACGTCCGCAACCACTGAGGATACATCCGTGCGCCGATCAAGGCCTGCCGAACCCTTTGGTCCTTCGACATTGCTTCTCCCCTGGGCTTGGGAGCTTGCAAGAGGTCCCGGACTGGGAGGACGACTGGCACGCACAGATGTACCCTCATGCGCAACACTGACACTGACACTTTTCACATCACTAGCACTGATAACACTTCCCACTGCACTTTTCGCTTTCAGCTCTCTGACATCTGCCAAGAGCTGATTACGGTCATTAGCCAATGACTCCACTCTGTCACCGAGAGCCTGAATGGCACGCAACATATCCGCCATGGATGGCTGAGCACTAGTAGCAGGTTCGGGAGTCACCACCACAGGGGAAGGAAAAGGTTGAGGGGCATGGGGAGAGGAAAAATCCACAGAGCGAGAAGAACTCCTCCTGATTCTCTCCTTCTCTAACCTACGTGCATTTTTGAGGAATTCGTTAAAATCGAATTCCGAAAGCCCAGCGCATTCCCCACATCGATCTTCCAATTGACAGGATTTACCCCTACAATTGGAACAAACGGTGTGAGGATCTATAGAGGCCTTCGGAAGACGCCTAGCACAAGTCCTAACGCTACACTGCCTGTACTTAGGGACTTGAGACTGGTCAGACATCTTGAATTTTAGAAGTAGTCAAGGGGGAATTCCAAAATCTAGCAAAGTTCGTTAACAATTAATCCAAATTAATTCCAAAAACTTGCTAAGCTAATGATAAAGCTTCCTGAATAGCGAAGGCTAAACTCTAGAGTGAATACATCACCAAATCGTGAACAACAACTCCAGAATCAACAGCGTATCCAAGTAGGTCTTGCCGGCGGCACGACAGAGGAAAAATTGAGTTCTTGTTGACAAGAAGTACTTGAGTACCTACTCACAGATGGCGCTGTTGTGTACACCCCCACCTGGATAGCGATCGCTGGCGTATCCCGACCGTAGATTTCTGTCGGGCAACGGAGTTGACAGCTACATGATCATCGGGTAAGATTAATATTGAAAAATATTCTTTTTTACTCACAGGGTTAACTACTGCAGTGTAATTGTTTAATGGCTATTCTTTACTTGGCAGGGGTAGGAGAAACTCTTTAGCTAGGGTAAGCAGCTCTTCTATAAAAACACTCCAAAACCAATCTTTTGTTTTCTAGTCTTGGGTAGCACCATAGCCTCTGTACCACTATCTTCCATCATCTTGAGTTAGATTTCTCTTGCTTGAGGGTTCACTCACGCATACTATTCTGTTTCCTTATGTCCTTTCCTCATGGGGCTACTTTCCCTATTGGAGCACTTAGGCTTATAGCATCATGCTTTTCTATCTAGGGTTATAGCTTTTCTAGTAATAACAATAATAATAATAATAATAATAGTAATAATAATAATAATAATAATAATAATAACAATAATAATAATAATAACAATAATAACAATAATAATAATAATAATAATAATAATAATAATAATAATAATAACAATAATAATAATAACAATAATAATAATAATAATAATAATAGTAGTAATAATAATAATACAGTAATAATAAAAGGAATGTAATTGAGTAGAATCCCTCTGTCTTACAGTCAAAATCAGTCTTGTATGTCATCAGTAACTCCTAAGGCTGTGAGCTTAGGTGACAACTTATGGCATGGTTCCTTGATATGTCAGCGTGAGAGAGGAAAGGTGCTTAAGTTCCTAAAATCCCTCTCATCAAAGAAAATGTCTACACCTCTACAATGACACACAGCATTGTCTAAAGCCTCACTACAGTAATGGCTTTCTATGGGTGACGTGTTGTCAGATAGCAGACGATTTGTGCATTAGAGGTGCTGTGAGGGTTTCAATAGAGCCTGAACTCATGGGTCTCCCTTATACATATATTAACTGAGTCTGTGCTTTGGACATTTATATACTGGTATTATTGTCAATATTTCTTTGGTATATCATATCGTACTGAATTCCCTGTTCTGGCCTTTATAAAAGGAAAGTTCTTTGGGATCACACACCAGCCTTTACTCCAAACAAGTGGAATGAATACATGGCACAATAATAGAGACTAGAATTATCATTGGAAAGAACCAAATGCAAATGGCGTCAGGATACATAATGCAAACAGGTAAACAAATACAAAATGAGACAATAATTCTAGGAAACACAACTAGACAGTTCTACTGAGTAGTCAGAAAGCCTAAATAATAGTAATAATAATGATAAAAAGGCACACTGACTTATTGTGCCCCAGTAAGAGGGTATAACAGAGAGATGCCTTAATGGATACATTAGAATAGGAATGGTTATGTAGGTGTAATAAGAGGATGAAGTTTTGGTGAAAGATGTAGTTTTGGAAAAGCAAATGCAATTCTTTCATAACCAGAAATTTTATTTTCTGACCACAACATTCAAGTAACCAAGTCAGTAGTTTAAAACAAACGAGCGGACAAGATGATTATTATAATGATGTTTGGGATGATCAAGCAAAGGATTGTGCTATACTGTTATAAGGTAAGTCATGCTTAAGACAAAAAAAGAAAACTCCAGTACATGTGATTAGGATAACAACAGACAAAGAGACGGTCTTGAGAATATAATTATGTAAACCAAACAATAATTTTACGTATGCAGCACAGATTATAAAATATATGAGAGAGAGAGAGAGAGAGAGAGAGAGAGAGAGAGAGAGAGAGAGAGAGAGAGAGAGAGAGAGGGAGGGAGGGAGGGAGGGAGGGAGGGAGGGAGAGGAGAGAGAGAGAGAGAGAGAGAGAGAGAGAGAGAGAGAGAGGAGAGAGAGAGAGAGAGAGAGAGAGAGAGAGAGAGAGAATAAAAAAAACCTTTAATAACAAAATTAATGAGAAAGACTACAGACAAAAAAAGGAATGAAGCATATGAAAGATATAAAGTTGAAAAGAAGGGAATGATAGAGAATCTATTAAATAAAAGATTACAATTGATGGTATATCAAACAAACAGGCTATACTGCATCTATATAATTTGAAGTATACACAAAAACTTAGAAGTATGTGTCCTTGAAGGACCATTTTATAATTAAGATAAATCCAGGCTGACACGTAATATATGGGGAAAACTGAACAGGCATATATGCATCAATGATCAGGCATAGCATTCAACTCAAACAATCCACTTAATCTTCAATGTACAAAGCTGTACTCTGAGACATGCCAAAATATCTAGATGAAAAATTCAACAAAATCAGGGAGACATGCACGTACGAAAGTTTCTTTTCCACTCGGGGAAAGTGACGGGTACTAACCTTGAACGTATAAACACAAACATATTGCCATTTTCAAAATGATAGAGTAATCAGTAACCAAAATTACTTACGTCTCCCATATCTCCTTGATTCTTGAAAATGTGTCAAACATGTTACTAGACTTTGATTTTAAATGTGAAATAGTATTAAAAAATTTTATTCCAATTGAAAAACTCATGACAGGATATAGCCTGTCTAATGCAGAACCTATAAAGTAATCTATAAACTACTAAGTGGTACTGTAATCATAATGGATTTCATAGAGGTAAAACAAGTTAGGATGTTGCAATAAAATTAGATTCATACAATTATTCTATACGAATATAAAAAACATTCTCATGCACTATTATTGTGCATGAACAAGATTACTCATAGAATATATGGGCAAATAATATCCAATGATGAATAAAGAAGAAATAAATCTATACTAACCCAGTAATTTTGCTTTTGTTCCTATGCGGATACAAACCCTTCGTCACTTTGCTATGACCAGAAAAGAGAGAAAATGTACATTTCTAGTAAAAATGTTTGGTTACCAGCTATACCTTCAAGCTGGGTAAGAGCCAGCTTGCCTCGACTAGGCTGGGCCAGTCTTCTGGTTGCCGACCTAGACGATTCTCCTCCCAATGCAATCCAAATTCCATGTTGTGCTTCAGAGTGCCCCTATCTTTCAGGTACATATCAGGTATGTGAACCTGTCCCAAGTTTGAAGGGCGCCCTTGGGAAACCTTCGTGAACCGGGTCAAGGTAGATTCACATAAGTTATAGACGGACTACTGTGGTATACAGTGTTCCTTTTTTTCACCTTATGATTTTTGTAGGGAGTGGCCACCCTCCCCATGGAAGAAGTATGCTACTCATCACGAGAAGAAGGCTATGAGGGATAGGTCTCAGTCTGCTTCTCCTTCTCAAGAGGGCAATAAGAAGGGGAAGCCTTTATGTGTGACGCACAATCTCTCCTTCTTTACCGGAGTTTCCCAAAACTCCGGTAATTGAGGAGGACTGCCGTAACTTTCAGATTCATGAAACATTTATTGGTCTTTTCACCACTGGGGCATAGTGAACCAAAATTAATTCCTACTGATACCGATCCTTTGGATTTGGCCTTAGTACTGCCTGAACCTGAGACTGTGCACTTATCCTTAGCCCACAACTATGCTAGTATTAACATATCTCTGTACGCACTGACATCAATGAATGCACTGCCATCCCTGTGTGTGATCGCACTGGCTCACAACCTGAACATGCCACCATCCCTGTGTATCCTTGCACTGACGGACCACCTGGAGGGTTTACCACTATTTTTCGAACTAGGACTCATACTAACTTGAAGAATACATGTGCACGTTCCCACGTCCAAGTGGAAGACTTTAGCTGCAACTAATCTTATTCCTGTCTGCACAGACCATTAGTAATCCAAATGTATTTAAATCTCAGGCTAATGAAAAGTAACAAAGTAGGAGTTTTTACATTTTTAGAAATAGGAGAAGAGAAAGGCCTTGGAACCCATGACCGCGAGAGATCAACTCTGCCCAAGAAACAGAGATCTAATGCTCCCCCTTATCATTCTATAGCCCTTAGACAGACGTTTTAGGTGTGATTCACCTAACAGATTTTTCTCTTCACAGGTGTCCAGTTTGGACAGAGTCCTCCACTGTTCAATCTCAGTATTATGTAGATAGAGATTCCTTTATGAGCAGCAACCAAGACTCTCTCCAATCAGTCTCAGTAACGTCATTTCATCGCCCTAACTGTAGGCGTGAGCGTAAAGATATCACGGGTACATGAAACTAGCCTTGTCGCTCCTTAAGAGGAATCTACACTCACTACGTCGACTAAGATCGTCATTGACTATTCTCCAGATCCGACTCGTGAGGCTGCCACCGGCAATGCTGGTGTAGCCCCACTAGAGGTTCCAGTCTTCAGATCTGAGACCTCTCATTTCTAAAAGTCATGAGCCTCATAAGACGACTTGAAGGTATTAGAGACCCTCCGCACGCGCTGTGCAATTGACCAAATTTTACCCGATTCACATACAGTAGTGTTTACATTTACTGGGTAATGTATTGTAGATGGGTGATTCCCTAGAGTATTGTGCAAAAGACGACATATCAGGAGATGCATCAAGCACCAAAACTGGATAGAACTTCGTACAAAAAGGATTAGTGGTCTTTGTATAAAATATGTACACTTAGTTAACCTTATATATGTCATCATTACTGTATATACATATGTACAGTACAGTATTACAGTAATGTATAGTATTGTTTATTAACCATACATGTACTGTATGTAAATTACTACTATACTCTACAATATATACAGTGATACCTCGGTAGTCGAACGACTCTATACTCGAACAATTCGGAGTTCGACCAAAATTTTCGAGAAATTTTTGCTGCGGTGCTCGACCAAAAATTCGGTACTCGACCAGCCGAACACGTGACGACCGCATGGGCTTTGTGATGATCGCGCCATCTCGGCCACTCTCGCTTGTTCGGGAAGCATCAGTTCTCTCGAGAGCGTCACTCAGACAACGCGCGATCAGCATTCGTTGTGATTTAGTGATTTTCAGTGCTTTTAATTGCTTTTTTAGCTTTCATAATGAGTCCCAAGAAAGTAATGAGTGTTAAGGGGAAGGAGAAGAGGAAAACAGTGCGAACAACGATCGAGTTGAAGAAGGAAATTATAGCGAAATATGAGAATGGTGTACGAGTGTCCGATTTAGCGGTAGAATACGGAATGGCGAAGTCGACCATTTCTACGTTTTTAAAGCATAAAGAAATGATTAAGAAGGCGAATGTTGCAACGGGAGTTACGGCGGTAACTAAGCAAAGGCCACAAGTGATTGAGGAGATGGAAAAGTTGCTTTTAATATTTATTAAAGAAAAACAGTTGGCCGGGGAAAGTGTTAGTGAAGCGTTCATTTGTGAAAAAGCGTTGCATATCTATGAAGAATTAGTGAAGAAAAGTCCGAGTACCAGTGAAAGTGATTCATTTACATTTAAAGCGAGCAGGGGTTGGTTTGAAAAGTTTCGTAATAGAACAGGTATTCATCGTGTTACTAGGCATGGGGAGGCAGCTAGTTCGGATCAAATTGCAGCCGATAAATACGTGGGGGAATTCGATCGGTACATAAATGAACAAAATTTGATCGCACAACAAGTCTTTAATTGTGATGAGACTGGGTTATTTTGGAAGAAAATGCCAGCCAATACGTACATTACCAAGGACGAGACGAAGATGCCAGGTCACAAGCCAATGAAAGATAGGCTAACATTGTTGCTGTGTGCAAATGCAAGTGGCGATTGCAAGATCAAACCCTTGTTAGTGTACCACTCGGACAACCCCCGGGTGTTCAAACGAAATAATATTTGTAAAAGTGCACTACCAGTTATGTGGCGCTCGAACACTAAATCTTGGGTCACAAGACAATTCTTTACTGAGTGGATAAACGAAGTGTTTGCCCCCCAGGTTAAGGCTTACCTCATTGAAAAGAGCTTGCCAATGAAATGTCTTCTGGTTATGGACAATGCTCCTGCACATCCTCCAGGTCTCGAGGATGACTTGAAAGAAGAATACAGCTTTATCAAAATCAAATTCTTGCCCCCCAATACTACTCCCATACTCCAGCCCATGGACCAACAGGTCATTTCAAACTTCAAAAAACTCTATACCAAGGCCCTTTTCAGAAAGTGTTTTGAAGTGACCAGTGACACGAAGTTGACCCTAAAGGAATTCTGGAAGGAACACTTCAGCATCCTCAACTCTGTTAACATGATTGACCAAGCTTGGCGAGGTGTGACCTATAGGACATTGAACTCTGCCTGGCGTAAGCTGTGGCCATCATGTGTCACAGAGAGGGAGTTTGAAGGTTTCCAACCAGAGGCGGGTCCAAGCACTGCTACCCCTGTAATTTCTGATGACACTGATGTCGTTGAGGAAATTGTTGTCATGGGCAGGAGTTTGGGGCTTGAGGTCGACAAGGATGATATTGATGAGCTTGTAGAAAGCCATTCTACCGAGTTGACTGTGGAGGAATTGTTGCACCTGCAACAACAACAGCAGCAGGATCTGATTGTGGAGCAGGAATCTTCAGAAGAGGATGAGGTAAGGGAGGATGTTCCAAGTTCTCTCATCAATGAAATTTGTTCCAAGTGGGCAGATGTGCAGGCTTTTGCTGAAAAATACCACCCAGAAATTGCAGTAGCAAACCGGGCAGTGCATATGTTTAATGATAGTGTCATGTATCATTTTCGAAGAATACTGCAGAGGAGGAAGAAACAATTAACAATAGACCAGTTTTTCACAAAAGAAAAGAAAGCTGCTACATCAAAGCCTGTTTCTCCTCCAAAGAAGAGACAAAGAAGAGAAGAAACCCCTGAAATAGATCTGCCCACCCTTTCATTGGAGAGAGAAACAACTCCTGAAGGAGAACTACCCCGCCACATCATGGAAGGGGACTCTCCTTCCAAGCAGTAACCTCCCCTTTCCATCCTCTCCACATCCATCCCTGTATGCCATCGAACCGCTGCTCAAAGGTATGTTCACTACAGTACAGAAAATGGTTTAAAATTGTTTTATTTTAGTACAGTAAATGGTTTAAAATTGTTTTATAGGATTTTCTGACCAATTTCATACACATTTAGATAATTATTGTTGTTTAGGTACACGTTTTATTAATATTTTGGGCCTGTTCGAGTGCTTGGGAACGGAATAGAATATATACCATTATTTCTTATGGGGAAAAAAAATTCGGTACTCGAACAAATCGGAGGTCGAACACGGATCTCGAACGGATTATGGTCGAGTACCGAGGTATCACTGTATATGTAGGGTACGTGTGCGATGAGCTGAGAATAGAACAGTTAAGCTGTACTGTAGTAATAGTACTGTACATATATTACAGTAATACTGTGTATATATATATATATATATATATATATATATATATATATATATATATATATATATATATATATATATATATATATATACTGAGGTGAATGCTCGAGTGCTTGGACGAGGATTAAAACTGGTAGGCGAGAATGATCATGAATGGGAGGTAAATCAGTTGTTGTTTGCGGATGATACTGTGATACTGTACTGGTAGCAGACACAGAAGAGAAGCTTGACCGACTAGTGACAGAATTTGGAAGGGTGTGTGAGAGAAGGAAGTTGAGAGTTAATGTGGGTAAGAGTACGGTTATGAGATGTACGAGAAGGGAAGGTGGTGCAAGGTTGAATGTCATGTTGAATGGAGAGTTACTTGAGGAGGTGGATCAGTTTAAGTACTTGGGGTCTGTTGTTGCAGCAAATGGTGGAGTGGAAGCAGATGTACGTCAGAGAGTGAATGAAGGTTGCAAAGTGTTGGGGGCAGTTAAGGGAGTAGTAAAAAATAGAGGGTTGGGCATGAATGTAAAGAGAGTTCTACATGAGAAAGTGATTGTACCAACTGAGATGTATGGATCGGAGTTGTGGGGAATGAAAGTGATGGAGAGACAGAAATTGAATGTGTTTGAGATGAAGTGTCTGAGGAGTATGGCTGGTGTATCTCGAGTAGATAGGGTTAGGAACGAAGTGGTGAGGGTGAGAACGGGTGTAAGAAATGAGTTAGCGGCTAGAGTGGATATGAATGTGTTGAGGTGGTTTGGCCATGTTGAGAGAATGGAAAATGGCTGTCTGCTAAAGAAGGTGATGAATGCAAGAGTTGATGGGAGAAGTACAAGAGGAAGGCCAAGGTTTGGGTGGATGGATGGTGTGAAGAAAGCTCTGGGTGATAGGAGGATAGATGTGAGAGAGGCAAAAGAGCGTGCGAGAAATAGGAATGAATGGCGAGCGATTGTGACGCAGTTCCGGTAGGCCCTGCTGCTTCCTCCGGTGCCTTAGATGACCGCGGAGGTAGCAGCAGTAGGGGACTCAGCAGTATGAAGCTTCATCTGTGGTGGAAATGTGGGAGGTTGGGCTGTGGCACCCTAGCAGTACCAGCTGAACTCGGCTGAGTCCCTGGTTAGGCTGGAGGAACGTAGAGAGTAGAGGTCCCCTTTTTTGTTTTGTTTCTTGTTGTTGTCGGCTACCCCCCAAAGTTGGGGGAAGTGCCTTTGGTATATGGATATATATATATATATATATATATATATATATATATATATATATATATATATATATATATATATATATATATATATATATATATATATATATATATATATATATATATATATATATATATATATATACTATAGTATCAGCGAGTGTTATATTAGATAGGAACAACAGTGTTTTGTGTTTTTTTGTTATAAGTGTTCCAATGACTACTGTAGTGTTACATATGGTACTGTACTATACCATAGTTTTACCTTGTATAGTACTTAGTGTACACGTGTGCAAATGTACTGAACACTTACTGAAATGTTTTGTTTCATTTACACAATACTTATACAGTCATACCTCTCTTCACGAAAGAAATCTACTTACAAAATTTTCCAGCTGCGAAACGAAATGCGAATACTTTTATGACTCACTTCACAAAAAATGTTTCATTTTAAGAAAAGAGATTTGCCTGCCAGGCCGAGAATAAAATAGTTACCCAATAAAATGTTGAAGAAAATGGGTTTCGACAATAAAAAATGTAGCTATAGTTCACAACAGGGGTAACTATCATAGTACAGTACATATGGTACTGTATATTTAGTATCTGTACAGTATTCTACTATTTTCCATTTATTATTACATTATGTTGAAATAACTACTTGATTTACAGGTATTAACAGTTAGCTTAGGTTTATTGAATGGTTCAAATGTATTTGGCTGTACAGTATTTCATTGTGGTAATACTGTAGCTTTATTATTAAATTTAATGTGGTGTTTTGTAGGGTTTGGAACGAATTAGGCAATTTGCAGCCGCCCGTTGAGAAACTACCGCTAGAGAGTTATGGGGTCCTTTGACTGGTCAGACAGTAATACATTGGATCCTTCTCTCTGGTTACGGTTCTTTCCCTTTGCCTACACAATTGACACCGAATAGTCTGGCCTATTCTTTACAGATTCTCCTCTGTCCTCATACACCTGACAACACAGAGATTACCAAACGATTCTTCTTCTTCTTCACCCAAGAGGTTAACTACTGCAATGTAATTGTTCAATGGCTACTTTCCTCTTGGTAAGGGTAGAAGAGACTCTTTAGCTATGGTAAGCAGCTCTTCTAGGAGAAGGACACTCCAAAATCAAACCATTGTTCTCTAGTCTTGGGTAGTGCCATAGCCTCTATACCAAGGTCTTCCACTGTCTTGGGTTAGAGTTCTCTTGCTTGAGGGTACACTCGGGCACACTGTTCTATCTAGTTTCCCTTCCTCTTGTTTTGTTAAAGTTTTTATAGTTTATATAGGAAATATTTATTATAATGTTATTACTCTTAAAATATTTTATTTTTCCTTGTTTCCTTTCCTCACTGGGCTATTTTCCCTGTTGGGGCCCCTGGCCTTATAGCATCCTGCTTTTCCAACTAGGGTTGTAGCTTAGCATTTAATAATAATAATAATAAATGTGACTCACAACACGAAAAAATCACTTTACAAAAGCCACTCCAGAACGAATTAATTTCGTGTTGTGAGGCATTAGTTATAAAAAACAAGTAAAAACAATATTAGGCAGTACTTAGTGTTTTAGTCGACCGTGCATAGGCAATGGGCAGTGAGTTGGTAGGGTTAGGAGTTATCCCACCCTACGGCAGCAAGTATTCGCGGATTCTCGGTCTTCACGTCTGTCTCTGTTACCTAGCCCTAGTGAAAAACAAGGGATACCTGTACATTATTGGTTCATACTAAAATATTTAATCTTGTCAGGTCATAGTTTGAGGCTGACATTTAGACATTGTCTCTTCAAGAGCAGGTTTACATGTCGCGTGTAATTTTATTTCTAGTTCAGGGTTAGTCACACATCCATCCTATGACAGAGACTTCCCTCCTAAGGAAGACTCCCTATTTAAATGATTCAGGTTAATATAGGAAAATACAAATTAATAACAAAAAATTTAGTGCTTGGGATTAAATATATGGCACCAGAGAAAAGTCCTCGGATAGCAACAGGATGCCCAGAGACCCAAGCCAGATGTCCAGCCACGAAGTGGCTTGCATGGCACACTTCGCAACCTTCTCCTGGCTTAGGATCTCCGTAGCCGAGAATGTCACCTACCGGGAGGAGAGTTTCTCGAGAGAAATCCCCCTAGAGAGCTCTTCCACGGAGTGGTGGAGGGGAAGAGCTAAACAAGACTCCCCCATGATCTCGAAGTACCTCCTCTGCTGTACGCGAGGAGGTGGGAGGAGTTTGTTCCCGGCAGAGGAACGGCTGGAGGAGGCGAGTTCGGCGAGCTGGCCCTCAACCTTGTCTCTGGCACACTTCACTCCCTGGGACCAGGGCAGAGCCGCACTGGCCTTTGGGAGCTTCTGGGTACCGTATACTTGGTCCAGGACCGTGTCCTTGCCTTCGCGAGGGGCAGTCTCGGGGTCCTTGAATCCGTTGAGTTGCCTCATTAACTCAGGACCTGCCGGAAGGCATGCTCCGACTCGTGCTGTTCTCCTCCTTGCGGGCTGGCAGCGAGGTCTCCTGTCCCCAGTAGCTCTACTTGGGGAGATACGTGGACGTTCTCCTGGGGTCTCGGTAGCTCCGGTCGAATCCGGGTGGAAGACTTAGGGATAGTCTTCGAGTCCTTAGGCTCCCTCCTGGGAGGGATACAGGACTCAAACAAAGAAGTCTGGGGGCTCCTCTCCACGCGAGACGGTTCTCTTCCTCGAGGTGGGGTTCCTCCCATTGGTGCCGTGGGAGAACGCCTCACCTCGCTGGATTCCCCTGAGGATGGAAAGGCTTCATCCACAGGGGAAGGAGAAAACGTCTGCAAAGGGGAAGGGGCTTCCCGACGGACTTCTTGGGAGCCAACTTAACCCTGGGAGAAGTAACCACGAAGTCCACTCCTCTATTTCTCTTCAGCGGGGACGCAGGTGCCGTTGGTTTCAGTCCCAGATCAGCGAGGGCCGGTTTCATCGCCTGCACGACCGCTTTGATCAGGGACCCGAACCAAGGGTGGCGGCTGACCGACGCAGTGTCAGCAACACCCGCTGGAGGGAAGGGGATTGGCTGATCCTTAGGAATGGATACTACGGGGCCTGCCTGAAAATAAGAATGTTGCGTGGACCTCTCCGAAGAATTTTCCTGCTCTTGGACAAGCGTAGCTCTGCGCTTGCGGGGTGATCGCACGGTTGGGCGCGCTGCGAAACCCGGCGGGAATCGCTGGCGGCGTCGCGCTGGCGCTCGCGCGATGGTTGAATCGCTGGTTCGCGCGCGGGCGAACGTGGGCGCACAGAGATGAAGGTGCGAGCGCGGGGGGGGCGAGGGCGCGCAGGTGAAAGGGCGCGTGGGCGCGCGAGCGAGTGGGAGCGCGGGCGAGCGGGCGTGCTGGCGAGGGGGCGCATGGGCACGCAGGCGAAGGTGCGCGTGGGCGCGCAGGCGAAGGTGCGCGTGGGCGCACAGGCGAAGGTGCGCGTGGGCGCGCAGGCGAAGGATCGCGTGGGCGCGCAGGCGAAGGATCGCGTGGGCGCGCAGGCGAAGGTGCGCGTGGGTGCAAGGGTGAGCGCTGGCAGTCGGGAGAACGATGGCGCGTAGGCGATCGGTGGCGCGTTGGCGAGCGATGGCACTGGCGAGTGACGGCGCGTTGGCGAGCGACGGCGCGTTGGCGAGCGACGGCGCGTTGGCGAGCGACGGCGCGTAGCGCGAACAGGCGAACGAATACGCACAGGCGAGTTAGCGCGTGGGCGTGTCGGAGACCTGTGGCGATCCGGCGCAGGGGCACATTGGCGCATAGGAGAGCGCTTGCATGCAGGCGAAGGATCGCGTGGGCGCTTAGGAGATCGCTGGCACGCACCTGCGCGTTCAAAAGGAACCAACTGGGGCGCAGGACCAGAAGACGAGGATGTGCGCAAAGGCGAACGCTCGAGGGTGGACTCAGGAGACATCTCGTGGGCGCACCGCGCAGGAACCCGGGCTGGTTTCGAAGTGTGCGAGATGGCGCGCAGGCGATGGCTGGCGCGTAGGCGAACGTCGGCGAGGAGGCGGAGGGACAGTGTCCCTGCCTGCGCCCAGATCTGGAGATCGTGGGCGCGCGGGCGAACGTTGGCGCGCATCAGGAACTGGGCGAGCCGTTGTGCGCTGACGAGCAGGAGATCGTGGACGCTCAGGAGACCGATGGCACACATTGCGCGTAGCAGGAACAGAAATGCACTGGCGAGCTAGAGAACGCTGGCGCACAGGAGGTCTCTGAGGCACAGGAGAGCGTTGGCGAGCAGGAGATCTACGGCAAGACTCAGGAGATCGCCCGGCGCAGCGAGTCCAGAGGGACCTGTGAGCGCCTGTGCGCTAGCTAAGGAACCTCTAGGACTTCGCCCGCGCATGTAAGACCTGGCTCTCGAGAGACTCACCCACATTGTGGGAAGAGCCCTCTTGCCCCAAAGGGACCGGTACCTGTTGGATAACGGGGTGCGTAGGCGCCCACTGCGCATCAGCGTCCAGGAACGGGGACGGAAGAAGGAAGGCCTCTACGCCGAAGAGGAGGGCGAGCCTTACGGCGAAGATGACCTCGAGGCACAGCAACACCATTGTCTGTCCTCCGAAGAGTCTCTGTCAGTGCACTCCCCCGAAGCGGAGAGTCACCCGCAGGAGAGACCGTTGGACACAGCTCCTCCCTCGAAGGATGTTCGGAGGGGGGAACTGAGCCTTCAGCAACAAACGCAACCACAGCAGGGGTTTGACCCGACCCGTCGGAAGCCTCTGCCACAACAACGTCGACAATAGACAGAGGATCTACCTCAGCTATTACCGGCGACTGTTTGACAGCTGCTCCCAACTGGATCAGGTCAAACAGGGCTTCCTTGGAGGGCGAGCCCTTAAGCCTCAAGGAAGCCCAAAGCTGGAAGAGATCATCGTTAGTCACATGGTCATTAACAGAATCAATGCCCTCCCCCGGAGCAGGAGGGGGAGCTGCCTCGCTATGGCAGGCAACGCACTCTCCCGAACCCCGAGATTGGGAAACAAAAGAAGGGCCTGCACTACCACTCGCGAGAGACCAATCGAGTGGGAGCTTCGGAGGAGGTTCGGGCGGCGGAAGAAGAGTCCCCGGAACCTTCCTTCTTCAAGGCAACCCTTGAAGGAGAACGGTCCCGCTTAGGCTTCTTTTTACGCCGCCGGGTAAACCTCTCCCACTGGGAGGTAGGCCACTCCCTGCACTCACTACAAGTATTTTCCCTTTCACACCGTTGACCTCGACACTGCGGGCATAAGGAGTGAGGGTCCGTCTCGACCGCCGACATGAACGTTCCACAGGGCGGTCGGGGAGTCCAGGGCACTTCCGCATGATGGAAAGAAAGGATGAGGCCAACTTCAAACACACAAGCTGAAAGAAAAAGCAATAAATTAAGGCTGTCAACAACGCGAGGGCGAAGCAGAGACGTCTGCTCATCGCCCGAGCCAAAAGTGAAGTGAAGCAGTTCACCGGTGTGTGAGGGGGGAGGGGTAGCTAGCTACCACTCCCCTACCCCCTTGCTAACTAGCGCGGGGGGGTAGTTAACCCTCGTTAAAATTTTAATGACTCGTCATTTCAGCTACGCCGAAAGTAAAACCCCATGTAAATAGCGTGGTTTGTATTTCGGTTACGGAACAAATCAATTTTTAATCTTTTCCTTTTGAAAATGCTTGAGACACTTATAATTGGCTAGGTAGCTTTTCTTCCACCTGTGATTGGCGTAACATCAATGCAACTGCGGCCTGCCTTGTGTATCTGATATCTCCTCTCTCTAATAACAATCGGTTACAAATTCTTCTTCACAATTTTACTAATATTTTCTTGCTTTTGCTATGGTTTCTCTAATCAACCAAATTAGTTTTTTCTCCAACCCCTCATCACAAGTCCCAGCTATTTTCTCACCAGCATTCTGAAGTCTTCTACCTAGAGAACTTCCATGTAGACCTCACTGAGCATCACCTATCCATCCACAAAGATATGGGATATAACGTGGAACTTGCCTTTTTCCTCTATCAATATGATGCAAAAAAAAAAAACTCATCCTAAACTCATGATTAGTTTCAACCTATGTTCTTGACCTTTTTTTTTACTTAAAACTCTTCTAAAGCCTCCTGGATCTTCAGATCACTGTAGTACTTCCATCAATTCAATATTGTATCTCTCTCCTCAACAGAATTCATACACACAATCAGGCAGCCAATTAGAAAGGTTTCATCATCTTATGAGACTTTTCCTAATGTTTCATTTCCTTTCACACAACTGAACAGCTTTTTGAAAATCCTATGGTGCTTTTCACAACATGATGAAAACCACACCAGCATTCACTTCCTGAAAGAAAAAGAAAATGAAAAGTTTGGTTAAGGGTGCATCACTATGTCTAATCGATGTGGCCAAAAATGTAAGTGAAGAGACTTTGCTGGTAAGAGGGCAGGGATCCTTGCATTTGCTCCCACCTGTCACTTAACTGCTCGTTAAAACGATTCAACAGTCGTCCACCTCGCAGTGAAAACATATCCCCTACTTAAAGGACAATGGTTTGTATTTTGGATAGGAACAAAGCATTTTTTTTCAGATATTGACATAATCATAACTGAAAACAAATGACACCATAGAGAAAACTGAACTACTTATTTCAACAAAGGTAAATACAGTGTATAGGAAAATGAGCTTACATGTACTGTAATCTACTCATTACCTCTCTTAGTTATCAATGGAAAGTGAACACTATGTCATTCACAAAAGATTCAAGAGACACTTTTATGATGACCTCTGAACTGATAGATTTTGAAGTCACCTTTTTGTTCTTTTTATTCTAATCTACAGACAGAAATTTGACTTACCAACTTTGAGCCAAAAAAATATTCCAAAAATATGAGGGTATTGTACTGGCACTTACCAGATCCCATGAACTGTCCATGAGGTCATGTTAGGGAAAATGTTGCATGAAGAATGAGGATTGTGAGACAAGTGACTGATGCAGCTGGTGATGGGCCACTGTTGAGTGAAGATCAGTACGTCCCACTCAACGTTCCTATACCACGAGGACCTGGAAAACAATTCAAGGTATTTTATTCAGAAAATTATGTGACATTTAGAATAATATTAGTGTTGATTTTTTCTTATATACGATCCTGTATTTGTGATTTAACTTTACTTTTCACTTTTAAAAGAAGGCTACTGAAACTGCCAATAAAGCTAACTAATTTATCAAACCTGATATAACCTCCATATCCATATGGGCTAAATTCTCCCCCTTCAGTATCGAGGAAGATAAAAATGAACTACTTAATATACAGAGGTTTAGAACCAAAGCCTATTAGTTTAAAGGCACTCCTCGTTTAACAACAGGATTCACTCCATCAAACTCGTCATTAAGCAAATTTTTCCCACAAGAATATATAAGTCTATCTAATGTTAACTGCAAGTCACAAACTTTTCACATATTCTAACTAAATTAACTGTATTTACCTGAAATAAATAATTCTATAGTATTAATTATGATATTTTAATTATAAAATAAATTTTTGAATATACTTACCCGGTGAATATATAATAGCTGAGCCTCCGGCGGCTCGACAGAAAAACACACAAAAACTCGCGAGCGATCGCTATGAAGGTTGCGGGTGTGCCCACTAGCGCCAACTATCGGCCAGATACCGCATATACATGTAAACAGACCCAATTTTTCTCATCCCGCTGGGTCTCTATCGGGGAGGAAGGGGGGGCCTTTAATTTATATATTCACCGGGTAAGTATATTCAAAAATTTATTTTATAATTAAAATATCATTTTTAAATATTTAACTTAGACGGTGAATATATAATAGCTGATTCACACCCATGGTGGTGGGTAGAGACCAGAGTTAATTAAGTTTACAGCGTATATGCTTAGAGTTTTTGACAGTTATCTCATAACAAAACCCAAATATATAAAGGTACCTGGTAAGGAAGTTGACTTAGACGATTACTCTGCCTTATTAGTCTGTCTTCCTCACGAAGCCCAGCGATCCTCTTAGGATGCTGAAAGACTCCCAGGAGCTGAAGTATTAAGGGCTGCAACCCATACAACAGGACCTCATCAAACCCCTAATCTGGGCGCTCTCAAGAAATGACATTTGACCACCCGCCAAATCAAAAAAGGCTGCGAAAGGCTTCTTAGCCTTCCGTACAACCCAATTAAAAAAAAAAACATTTCAAGAGCAGATTAAAAGGATATTGGAATTAAGGGAATGTAGTGGTAGAACCCTTACCCACTACTGCATTCGCTGTAACGAATGGACCCAGTGTGTAGCAGTCCTCGTAAAGAGTCTGGACATCTTTTAAGTAAAATGACGCGAATACCGATTTGCTTCTCCAAACGGTCGCGTCCATAATACTTTGCAGAGATTTATTTTGCTTAAAGGCCACGGAAGTTGTTATAGCTCTTATTTCGTGCGTCTTAACCTTAAGCAAGCATCGGTCTTTTTCATTCAAGTGAGAATGAGCCTCTCGTATTAAAAGTCTGATAAAATATGACAAAGCATTCTTTGACATAGGCAATGATGGTTTCTTAACTGAGCACCATAATGCCTCAGATCCACCTCGTAAGGACTTAGTACGAGCTAAGTAGAACTTAAGAGCTCTAACTGGACACAGCACTCTTTCAAGTTCGTTGCCTACGATCTCTGACAGGCAAGGTATATCAAAAGACTTAGGCCAAGGACGAGAAGGCAGTTCATTTTTGGCCAGGAAACCAAGTTGAAGTGAACATGTGGCTTTTTCTGTAGAAAAGCCGATGTTCTTACTGAAGGCATGAATTTCACTGACCCTTTTAGCCGAAGCCAAGCACACTAGGAAAAGCGTCTTGAGGGTGAGATCCTTCAGGGAGGCTGAATGTAATGGCTCAAACCTGTCTGACATGAGGAACCTTAGGACCACGTCTAAGTTCCATCCAGGAGTTGCCAAACGACGTTCCTTAGAGGTCTCGAAAGACTTAAGGAGATCTTGGAGATCTTAATTGTTGGAAAGATCTAAGCCTCTATGACGAAAGACCGAAGCCAACATGCTCCTGTAGCCCTAAATCGTAGGAGCTGAGAGGGAGCGAACATTTCTCAGATGTAAAAGAAAATCTCCGATTGGGCTACAGAGGTACTGGAAGAGGACATAGATGCTGGCTTGCACCAATCTCGAAAGACTTCCCACTTCGACTGGTATACTCTGAAGGTAGAAACTCTCCTAGCTCTCGCAATCGCACTGGCTGCCTCCTTCGAAAAGCCTCGAGCTCTTAAGAGTCTCTCGATAGTCTGAAGGCAGTCAGACGAAGCGCGGGGAGGCTTTGATGAACATTCTTTACGTGGGGCTGACGTAAGAGATCTACCCTTAGAGGAAGACTTCTTGGAAAGTCTACCAGCCATTGAAGTACCTCGGTGAACCACTCTCTCGCGGGCCAGAGGGTAGCAACCAACGTCAACCCTGTCCCTTCGTGAGAGGCGAACTTCTGCAGTACCTTGTTGACTATCTTGAATGGTGGGAATGCATATAAGTCCAGATGAGACCAATCCAGTAGAAACGCGTCTATGTGGATTGCTTCTGTATCTAGGACTGGAGAGCAATAGATTGGTAACCTTTTGGTCAACGAGGAGGCAAAGAGGTCTATGGTGGGTTGACCCCAAGTAGCCCAAAGACTCTTGCCCACGTCCTTGTGGAGGGTCCATTCCGTGGGTATCACCTGACCCCTCCGACTGAGACAGTCTACCAAGACGTTCAAGTCCCCCTGGATGAATCTCGTCAACAGGGAGATGCCTCGATTTCTTGACCATATGAGAAGGTCCCTTGCGATCTCGAGCAGCGTGAAGGAGTGTGTGCCTCCTTGCTTGGAGATGTAAGCCAAAGCTGTGGTGTTGTCTGAGTTGACCTCTACCACTTAGTTTCGAAGAAAGCTTTCGATTTCATCAAGGCCAAGTGGACTGCTAATAGCTCCTTGCCGTTGATGTGCATGCTCTTCTGACTTGAGGTCCACAGACCCGAGCATTCCCGACCGTCCAGGGTCGCACCCCAACCCAAATCCGACGCGTCTGAGAACAACACGTGGTTTGGGTTCTTGACTGCTAGGGATAGTCCCTCTCTCAGACTGATATTGCTGTCCCACCATTTCAGGCATGCCTTTACTGGTTCGGAGACTGGGAATGATACCGTCTCTAACGTCTTGTCCTTGTTCCAGTGAGAGGCTAGATGGAACTGGAGAGGCCGAAGGTGTAGTCTCCCTAGCGAGACAAACTGCTCCAGGGATGAGAGAGTCCCTACGAGACTGTTCCAACTCCTGACTGAACAAACGTTCTCTTTTCAGCATTAGTTGGACTTCGAGCAGGGCTTGTTCTATTCGGGTGGCAGACGGAAAAGCCCGAAAAAACTGGACTGCGAATCTCCATCCCCAAATATAGAATAATCTGGGATGGGATCAGTTGGGACTTTTCTAGGTTGACCAAAAGTCCCAACTCCCTGGCCAGACTCAACGTCCAATGTAGATCCTGCAGACAGCGAAGACTGGACGATGCTCTGAGAAGCCAGTCGTCCAAGTACAGGGAGGCTCGGATTCCCGATAGATGGAGGGATTTTGCCACATTCCTCATGAGCCTCGTAAACACGAGAGGAGCAGGACTGAGGCCAAAGCACAGGGCTCGAAACTGGTACCCCACATTCCTGTAAACAAACCTCAGAAAAGGTTGGGAATCCGGGTGTATAGGAATGTGGAAGTATGCCTCCTGAAGGTCGAGAGAGACCATCCAGTCGCCTTCCATTAATGCTGTCAAGACAGCCTGGTAGACTTCATCGTGAAGTTTGTCTTGACAATGAACACATTGAGCGCACTTGCCTCTTACGTACTCCTGCAGTGAACATGGCTGCCAGATCAATGGAGCCATCCCTGATAGACTTGTTCCTGCAGAGAACGTGGCTGTCAGATTATTGGAGCCATCCCTGATAGCCTTGTTTATGCATGACATAATTGTACAGCAAAACTTCAAACGCTCGAAAAAACTCCTAACAGGAGATGGTCTAGCTCTGAAGCCGACCATAAAATCTTGGAGCGTCTCATGGCCAGGCGCCAGGGAGAGTCTATGAGGTTTGAGAAGTCTATCTGGGCAGAGGCAGGAACTCCCAAGCCGAGAACTTCTCCCGTGTCATACTGTATCAGACTCTCGCTCTATAAGCCAGCTTAAAAGTAGGGAAAGCAAAGGCTGTCTCCCCCAAACTCCTCCTGGTGATTAACCAGTCGCCTAGCAAACGTAAAGCTCTCTTAGAAGAGCGAGAGAGCACTAGCTTAGAAAAACAACGGCTTCGAAGTAGCTAGGCCTAGTGTAAACTCTGACGTTTAGGCGAATGAGGAGCAGCAGTTACAAAAAGATCCGGACAAAGATCCTTAAAAATCAGCATGATTTATTTAAAGTCCATAGAGGGCTGAGCAGCTTTAGGCTCCTCTCCGTCTGACAGAGTCCTCAAGGGAATATCAGTAGGAGGGGGATCAGCAACTTCCTCATCTGAAGGAACCTTGTCCGACAATTGCCGAGTCTCAAGCAAGGGAGAGACCTGCCGTGGTGGCAATGCTTGACAAGCAGAGTCCACACGCAAAGGAGCAACAGTAGCAGTCAAGGACGCTATGTCATGTAACTGCTTAAAGGACTGACCAGCAACAACAACAGGTGCGGGAGGACGCTCGACGTCAACTCGAGACTGCCTTGACTGCCTAGACTGAGCAGTCAAAACAACTCTTGACTGCAGTGCTTGACGCTCAACGTCAAAACAAGTCAACTATGCTGGTTGGCGAACGTCCTGAACGTCAACAAGAGCAAGCGGCAGTGGCTGAACGTCCACAAGCGGCTGAGAGTCAACACGGGACTGCATCGAGTGAGGCTCTACAAAACACGATTGACGTGACTTTGTAACGTCAATGTCAACAGGACGAGCAAAGGCTCGTTTGGGCGGCTGACGGCCAGGATCTCGATCAGCTAAGCGGCGAGGATCATCGTGAACCTGCTCAGCAGAATAGTCCTCCATAAGATAGGCAAGCTTATTCTGCATGTCTTGCCGTACAACCCATTTAGGATCAACGGGAATGGGTGCGGTAAGAGACGAGGGTAACGTCTGTGACTGCAAAACCTTGCCTACAATAAGACTCTCGGAGCCTGTGTTACGCTTTTGTTTAGGCGGCGAGCAGTCTTCCGATGACTGCATAGGGTCAGAGCTGTCCCAATGGCTACAACCAGGACGCTGGATCTGTCCTGAAAGGACTGACTTTCGCTTTAAGGGCCTCGAAACCTTGCTCCACGGTTTCTTACGCGAAAAGCCTTCGGTTGACGAGGAGAAAATCGTCTCGCTCGTCTTATGGTAGGGGCGGTCTTGATGAGACACGCTTGAAACTATAGAGGGAACGTCTGTTCGCTGATCAAGGCCTCTCGAACCCATAAGTCGTACGACATTACTTCTCCCCTGGGCTTGGGAGCTTGCAAGAGGTCTCGGACTAGGCGAACGACAGGCACGAACAGACGAACCCTCGGTCGCAACACTGATAACACTTTGCGCAATTATCACTTTATCACTACGATTTTCTGTTTTGCACTTACTTCACTGAAATCGAATTTTTCAACAATTCACATTAGGCATGAATAAAACTGATTTCTACCTGAAGCACACAATTCTACCCTCATCAAAAGGTTATAATTGCGAAATAAGTCGTATAATGTAAGCACATTAATACAAGCAAAAAACAGTAAACATATATTAAGATAAAAAGATCAGTGGCTGGGGAAGAGACTAAACACTAGTTCATTCAAAACTACGTTTTCAATCTCTCACCGTACAGTGCCTTGGGACGAGAATAAAAACTAAAAACGTTTTATCCTTTCTCCCCGTACAGAGACTAGGGACGAGAGTAAAAAAAAACTGACTCGAGAACAACGTTACTCGCTTGGGACGAGAATAAAGATCGGAACGTTCTCTCTTCCTCTCTCTCTCTCCGTCTCTCTCTCTCTCTCTCTCTCTCTCTCTCTTGATTTCGCACCGAAGAGAAAAGCCCACTTACCTTTCGTCAATAAACAGGTTATTTCACCAAAGGAAAAAACCGAAAGGACTAAGAAATTGAAAATTAACAAGTTCCTTTAAATTAGTATTTAAAACATTTAAGTTTGAAAGAAGAATGAACAAAACGTCAAAATCGATTTACTCTTTCTGCAAAGTGAAACCGTGATTCTCTCTCTCTCTATCGTAACGATAGAGCGCAAACTGCGTAGCATAAATAAACTAAACGTTAGTTCATCTTTGAAACAGTACGAAGACTATTCAAAGAAAATCTTTCATAAAATATCTACTAAAAAATATTCATTTAATAAGTTTTAAATCATTTGCTCTGTAAAAGTTATTTACGATTGAAAGGGCTCAACGTTGTTTAACTTCGGTTTCCAAGTTAGGACCGCCTACTCTCGGATTAGGGGAGGAATAGGTAAGGTCGCATATAAACAAATCATTAAAATTTATCTTGATGTTTATTATAAATGGAAAGCTAATCGAAGAGGCCTAATAAAGGCGGTTGAGATATAAAATATATAGAGGAAAATCTATAATTAACAACAACAATTTATAACGTGATAAGATAATTGCTAAAAGCCTAAAACACACTTCCGTACTAAGGGAAGGGTCGGCCATTTAAAAGTCAAAGAAAGTCCAAAAAACAATCCAAAGTCATCAACAATTAAATCTATCCAAAAACGAGTTCAAGATTTAAGTTGAAGATAAAACACCTGCACTGCGAAAGCTCAAACCAAAAGGAAGTACTTCACCAAGACTGTTGAAAAACTCCAGGTTAACAGCGAGTAATGGTACGTCTTGTCGATCAGACCGACAGAGAAAAATTGGGTCTGTTTACATGTATATGCGGTATCTGGCCGATAGTTGGCGCTAGTGGGCACACCCGCAACCTTCATAGCGATCGCTCGCGAGTTTTTGTGTGTTTTTCTGTCGAGCCGCCGGAGGCTCAGCTATTATATATTCACCGGCTAAGTTAAATATTTAAAAATGCATTATTACACTTGACAACAATGAATTTAAGAATGAAACTGACAGCGCGTCTGTCTGTCTGTTTACAGTAGATAGTAGGCTGGCCTTAAAATACAACATTTGATTACGTCAGAAGATCTCTAGTTTTAGCTGACATCACAATGTATATGTACTGAAAGAAATCTAAAATAGTTGTTTTTTTTATATTAACTAAGCCTCAGTTAATTATATTTTTACTTTAAAATTGTCAAATTAAGGTATATTTTAACAACGGCAATTATTGATTGTTTCTATTTTTGTTTTGTCATCAGCTGATTTTAACATAATGATGGTATTGACAATATGCTCATGTAATTTCCTAACTCATACAGTATTATTTGCCAATTTGTAACTCATAAATTTTCTCGTTATGACTTGTGTTCTTTTGGCAATTTTTAATTTGGTGATGTACCTTATTATTTATTGATTTTTAAACTAGATGGAACTGGACACCTGGTGACAGGAGATGAAGAGGTAGACCACGTAAACGCTGCAGGGATGGAATTGAAGAGATTCTGACAAAGCACAATATGCCAACAATTGACCAACTGAGAGGAGAGGGGATTTGTGAAAACAGAATTGAGTGGAGAAGACAACTGATTCCACTGACAGGCTGAAAGCCTACCTGGGAGTAGAAGTAAGAAGTTAGTTAGTTTCACGTTTTGACTTGCACATTTTATTATGCTGTATTTCTTCATCTCAGCATAGAGGGATCCGCATCAGAAGGGAACCTTCCCTTGCCTTAGAAACGTCTCCTCTCACTCGACAGGGGTGTATGTTTATTCCTCTTCTACCTAGGAGTATGCTCTCTTGGACAGAGGATGAAGCCTGGTCTACACAGTACTCCAAAGAGGAAGCAAGGATCTGAGATCGACGAGAAGTCTCTACAGCCTTACTGCCCTTCTCTCTTTTGCCCTTTGAGAGCGAGGAGACACTGGGTGTCATGATCTTAAAAGGGAGGGAAGGAGAGTGAGACAGAGCGATGTGATCATTCAAAATGTCTGGTTAAGAAATTACTACGAAGGGAGCTTCCTTTGCATGAGGAAGGATCTCTTCCCTCTGAGGAGGTTTGATAGCTTGTCCAAAATATTGCCCGTTTCTTCCTCTCCTCCTGCCTACGTACGGAAGAATCGCACCTAGACGAATCGTCTCTATGCCTGGTGGTGTTGCTAGAGACCGACTGACTAGTCTTGAAGACAGATATTGTGACTGAGACCAGTCTCGGGTCGATGAGAGACTCCAAATCACTTGTCCTGTATCTAGGAGAACCCCTCCTCTTCTTCCTAGCGGCAGGGTGCTCCTCAGCAGGGGCAGTAGGTGTAAGAACCGGCAATACGGGTGAGGGAGAGCACCACACTTCTTCCTGACAGCAGACAGATTTTCAGCAACCAACAGCGTCTCGTCTGCAACGGCAGGCAAGGATGCATCCAAGGATGTCACCACATGGCTCTCCTCTGCAGGTAAGGGGGAGCAGCAAGAGAATGAGAAGACTGCTGGGTTCTAGTGTCTGCTAGAACCTCTTAGGCATTTCTCCATCAACAGGGTGCCATCAATCTGAAGGGCAGGCCACAGCACACCCAGGTGGAGGTTCTTGCATGAGTTGCAAGCTAATACCATAGCGGGAGAGCTTCGGGCAAGAGGGAGGTGGGTATTACCTTTGATAGAGGAAAGCAATACTCTGTCTCACTCAAAGAACTCACTGAAGAGAGGGCAGGGGCTCCCTTCTTCTACTGACTCGCCTTAATGGTTTCGGCCTTGGGGAGAGAAAAAGAGCGTGCAGTAGACTTCAAACCTGAAGACAGGTTGAAGGAGCTATAAAGCTTGTTTGGCATCATCATGGGCTTCCTGAGACCGACTATAAAGAATCTCACTTGTCACTGCACCGGGGCCCACTTCCTACATTTAGAAAAGAGAGCATCTTGTAAACAGTCATGCCCTGCAGAAGCTACAAAGATGGTGAGGGTTATCTTCTAGCTCACCCATATGCCAGCCACAACCTCTAACCAAGGAGTCAACATCATTAACAGCAATCACACAAACACAATAAAAAGGAAAAGAGGACCGCTGAAAAAGGCTGACCTAGGATGCTAAGAAGTACATCTGTACAAAACAGTGACCAAACAAAGTGAAGGCCGCACTACCTGTCGAGTGGGTGGGGCTTCCCACCACCCGGCACCCAGCTCTATTTACCTTGTTAAAAGCTCACTGGCTCTTCCAGCTTTGCTGAAGTCATACAGCTATCAAAGGTTGAAGGTTTGTATTGTATTATGCATAGGAAAACTATAACCTGCAAGAACTAAGGCAGGCAAAGTTTTTCTAGGTTGAACTCGTCAGCTTCTGCTTACAAAGGAAGCACCTCCAGCACTTCAATAATCCTGAAAAAACTTGTTCATGTAGATCCGAGCTCTCGCTTCTCTGGAAGCCTATTTCCTATGACCAAGACAGGGAGAGTCGAGTGTTATACAGTACAGTCTCTTTGGCATTGTCTTGGCCTTTGCCAAGTGTGACATTAGAGGAGACTAAGCCTTCATTCCCCCTCAGAGAATATGGCCGCCTTAATGGGAGGCCATGATCTACACTCTGCATATGGGGATAATTCTGAACAGTCATGCCACACGCTTTTACCCAAATGCAAATTCCTGCTTCGTTTCATCACTCACACTTAGCCAACGTAAACCATTCAAACTAAGGTGAATAGCCTGACTGGAGAGTGGGAGGGGCTACTCGCCTGCGATCATCACCTGTCATTAACTACCTCGTTAAGGACTTCAACCGCCATTCAAGTTCTGCTGAAGATATTTCTAAATCAAAGGATGAAAAATTTGCATAGCAATAAATGGACATTCTATTTAGGTATAAAATCCTATCGTGTAAAGACTTAGTACATACCTGCCTTGCACAAGCAAGGGAAGAAAAAGAACTAAGGCTACAAACATCGACTTCATGGTTTAGCGTCTTGTCTCGAATCTACGAAGGACAATCCTGGAATTGTAAAAGCATACTGTAGTTATACTAAAAGGGCAGATCAGAACAGAACACATGCAATTAAATAAGTGAATCAAAGACAATGTTTTTATAGCAAAAAAGATTACTGTATTGAAATAATTACCCAGAATTCATAGTGCTTACCTTCTTTTAAGTGTGACCTTTGTCATCAATATAAAGATAAAATTAAGAAAACAAGTTTGTCCTTACTTTACCATAACTGCTCCCTACAACGGACATCACCAAAGTATGGCCATGCTACCTCTAACAGGCTATATAACAGATAGTCTATGTATGTAACCAGCATATCAAGAACCCCTACAGCTATTTGTATATTTTAAAAAGCCTTTAATTTCTTTCCAAGTATTTTTATTTTTACATATTTTTTATGGCCATTTAATGACTAAAAACTTAAAGGAGTGCAGTATTTTTGCATTGCTAAATTTTTCTTGATTCATACGGTATCAAGCTAACCTACGTACCATGAAAAAAGCCTAAAAATATTTAATGTCAAATTTTTATCAAAATTGCAAATTTAAGAGTAGTTTGTATTATTCCTAATTATACAAACCAGCGCCTTTTAATTGGAGTAGGATTTGTGCAAATCTGGTAAACTTATAATAATACGGTGGTGGTCGGGCAGTCACTTTGACTTTAAACATGACAAATTCGTAGATAATTTGTATTTTTCCTAACTATGCAAACCTTAGCTATTTAATAGGAGTTATTACTTTCGGCGTAGCTGAAATGACGAGCCATTAGCATTTTAACGAGGGTTTACTACCCACACCGCTAGTTAGCGGGGGGGGGGGGGGGGGGGGGGGTAGGGAGGGTAGCTTTCTACCCCCAGTACCCCCTCACACACACCTGTGTTTGAGCTCACTTTGCTTGGAGGTAGGACTTCAAGGGGGATAGGGCTGGCGGGCAAGTTTGATTAAATATGATATTTTAATTATAAAATAAATTTTTGAATATACTTACCCGGTGAATATATAATAGCTGCAACTCTGCGGCTCGACAGACAACATACTCAAAAACCTCGCGAGCGATCGCTATGCAGGTTGCGGGTGTGCCCACCAGCGTCAACTGTCGGCCAGATACCACTCTTGTATGTAAACAAAACCTTCAATTCTTCTCGTCCCACTGCGTCTCTATTGGGGAGGAAGGGAGGGTCATTTAATTTATATATTCACCGGGTAAGTATATTCAAAAATTTATTTTATAATTAAAATATCATTTTTAAATATTTAACTTAGCTGGTGCATATATAATAGCTGATTCACACACAAGGAGGTGGGTTGAGACCAGAGTTAATTATGTTTACAGCGTATAAGCTAAGAGTTTTTTCATTTTGACAGTTATCAATATAACAAAACCAAAATAAATAGGTACCTGGTAAGGAAGTTGACTTAGACGATTACTCTGCCTTGTAAGTCTGTCTTCCTCACGGAGCCCAGCGATCCTCTTAGGATGCTGACAGACTCCCAGGAGCTGAAGTATCAAGGGCTGCAACCCATACAACAGGACCTCATCAAACCCCTAATCTGGGCGCTCTCAAGAAATGACTTTGACCACCCGCCAAATCAACCAGGATGCGAAAGGCTTCTTAGCCTTCCGAACAACCCATAAAAACAATATTAAAAACATTTCAAGAGACAGATTAAAAGGATATGGAATTAGGGAAGTGTAGTGGTTGAGCCCTCACCCACTACTGCACTCGCTGCTACGAATGGACCCAGTGTGTAGCAGTCCTCGTAAAGAGTCTGGACATCTTTCAAGTAAAATGACGCGAACACTGACTTGCTTCTCCAAAAGGTCGCGTCCATGATACTTTGCAGAGATCTATTTTGCTTGAAGGCCACGGAAGTTGCTATAGCTCTAATCTCGTGCGTCTTAACCTTAAGCAAAGATCGGTCTTCCTTACTCAAGTGTGAATGAGCTTCTCGTATTAACAATCTGATAAAATATGACAAAGCATTCTTTGACATAGGTAAGGATGGTTTCTTAACCGAACACCATAGCGCTTCAGATTTACCTCGTAAAGGCTTTGTACGAGCTAAATAGAACTTAAGAGCTCTAACGGGGCATAATACTCTTTCTAATTCGTTGCCTACGATCTTTGATAAGCTAGGAATATCAAAAGATTTAGGCCAAGGACGAGAAGGCAGTTCATTCTTGGCTAGGAAACCAAGTTGAAGAGAACAAGTGGCTTTTTCTGTCGAAAAACCGATGTTCTTGCTGAAGGCATGAAGCTCACTGACTCTTTTAGCTGAGGCCAAGCACACCAGGAAAAGAGTCTTAAGAGTGAGATCCTTCAGGGAGGCTGAATGTAAAGGCTCAAACCTGTCTGACATGAGGAATCTTAGGACCACGTCTAAATTCCATCCAGGTGTAGCCAAACGACGTTCCTTAGAGGTCTCAAAAGACTTAAGGAGATCTTGTAGATCTTTATTGTTGGAAAGATCTAAGCCTCTATGCCGGAAGACCGAAGCCAACATGCTCCTGTAGCCCTTGATCGTGGGAGCTGAAAAGGAGCGAACTCTTCTCAGGTATAAGAGAAAATCAGCGATTTGGGCTACAGAGGTACTGGACGAGGATACAGATACTGACTTGCACCAGTCTCGGAAGATTTCCCACTTCGATTGGTAAACTCTAATGGTAGAAGCTCTCCTCGCTCTTGCAATCGCACTGGCTGCCTCCTTCGAAAAGCCTCTAGCTCTCGAGAGTCTTTCGATAGTCTGAAGGCAGTCAGACGAAGAGCGTGGAGGCTTTGGTGTACCTTCTTTACGTGTGGCTGACGTAATAGGTCTACTCTTAGAGGAAGACTTCTTGGGAAGTCTACCAGCCATCGAAGTAACTCGGTGAACCATTCTCTCGCGGGCCAGAGGGGAGCAACTAACGTCAACCTTGTCCCTTCGTGAGAGGCGAATTTCTGCAGTACCTTGTTGACAATCTTGAATGGTGGGAATGCGTATAGGTCTAGGTGAGACCAATCTAGGAGAAAGGCATCTATATGTATTGCTGCTGGGTCTGGGACTGGAGAGCAATAGATTGGAAGCCTCTTGGTCATCGAGGTTGCAAAGAGGTCTATGGTGGGTTGACCCCAAGTCGCCCAAAGCCTCTTGCACACATCCTTGTGGAGGGTCCATTCGGTTGGAATTACCTGACCTTTCCGACTGAGACAATCTGCTAGAACGTTCAAGTCGCCCTGGATAAACCTCGTTACTAGGGAGATGCCTCGATCTATTGACCAGATGAGCAGGTCCCTTGTGATCTCGTACAATGACAGGGAGTGGGTACCTCCTTGTTTGGAAATGTACGCCAAGGCTGTGGTGTTGTCCGAGTTGACCTCCACCACTTTGTCTCGAAGGAGACTCTCGAAGCTTATCAAGGCCAGGTGAATTGCCAAAAGCTCCTTGCCGTTGATATGCATGCTCCTCTGACTTGAGGTCCACAGACCTGAGCATTCCCGACCGTCCAGTGTCGCACCCCAACCCAAATCCGATGCGTCTGAGAAGAGAACGTGGCTTGTTTTCTGAACTGCTAGGGGAAGTCCCTCTCGTAGACTGATATTGTCTTTCCACCAATTCAGGCAAGTCTTTACTGTTTCGGAAATCGGGATCGAGACCGCCTCTAGCGTCTTGTCCTTTTTCCAGTGAAAAGCTAGATGGAATTGTAGAGGTCGGAGGTGTAGCCTTCCTAGCGAGACAAACTGCTCCAGGGATGATAGAGTTCCTACTAGACTCATCCAATTCCTGACAGAGCAACGTTCTCTCTTCAACATCTTTTGGATTACGAGCAGGGCTTGATCTATTCTAGGGGCCGACGGAAAAGCCCGAAAAACTGGACTGCGAATCTCCATCCCTAAATACAGAATAGTTTGGGATGGGATCAGCTGGGACTTTTCCAAGTTGACCAGAAGTCCCAATTCCTTGGTCAGATCTAAAGTACAATTGAGATCCTTCAGACAGCGATGACTGGACGAGGCTCTGAGAAGCCAGTCGTCCAAATAAAGGGAGGCTCGGATACCCGATAAATGGAGGAATTTTGCCACATTCCTCATAAGCCTCGTAAACACGAGAGGAGCAGGACTTAGGCCAAAGCACAGGGCCCGAAACTGGTACACCACATTGTCGAACACAAATCTCAGAAAAGGTTGGGAATCTGAGTGAATGGGGATGTGGAAGTAAGCGTCTCTTAGGTCGAGAGAGACCATCCAGTCTCCCTTTCTGACCGCTGCTAAGACTGACTTCGTGGTCTCCATGGTGAACTTTGTCTTTGTGACAAAGACATTCAGAGCACTGACGTCTAGCACCGGTCTCCAACCTCCTGTCTTCTTCGGTACTAGGAAGAGACGGTTGTAAAACCCCGGTGATTGAAGGTCCGAGACTTTGACCACCGCTCCCTTCTCTAGCAAAAGAGACACTTCTAGTTTCAGGGCTTGTCTCTTTGCTTCCTCTCGGTACCTGGGAGAGAGATCGATGGGGGACGTCGCTAGAGGAGGTTTGCATACAAATGGGATTTTGTACCCCTCTCTGAGCAACCTCACAGACTGTTGATCTGCGCCTCTCTTCTCCCAGGCTTGCCAGAAGTTCTTGAGTCTGGCACCTACTGCTGTCTGAAGCTGCGGGCAGTCAGACTCTGCCCCGCGAGGACTTGGCTCCTTTCCTCTTTCCTCTCTTCCCTTCGGCATGAGTACTTCCCCTGCTGGGGGCTCTGCCACGAAAGGGCGGAATAAACCTGGACGCTGGAGTGTCTATCCTAGGTCTAGCAGACAAGGCAGACGAAAGGGTCCCTTTGCGAGCCGAGGACGCAACCAAGTCATGGGTGTCCTTCTGCACTAGAGACAACGCTATTTCCTTAACTAACAGTTCAGGAAACAAGAACTTAGACAAAGGGGCAAAGAGTAGCTCAGATCGTTGACAGGGCGTCACTCCTGCTGACAGAAAAGAGCACAGAGACTCTCGTTTCTTTAGGACTCCTGACGTAAACGAGGCGGAGAGCTCATTGGATCCATCGCGGATGGCCTTATCCATGCAGGACATAATGAGTAAGGAGACATCTCTATCGGCTGATGAGATTTTCCTACTCAAGGCTCCCAAACACCAGTCAAGGAAGTTAAAAACTTCAAAAGCCCTAAAGATGCCCTTAAGTAGATGGTCCAGGTCTGAGGATGACCAACTAATCTTCGAGCGTCTCATGGCTAGGCGGCGGGGAGAGTCTACAAGACTTGAGAAGTCGCCCTGGGCAGAGGCAGGAACTCCCAAGCCGAGAACTTCTCCCGTGGCATACCAGACGCTCGATCTAGACGAGAGTTTAGATGGGGGGAAGGCAAAGGCCGTCTTCCCTAAACTCCTCTTGGTTTCCAACCAATCGCCTAACAGCCGTAAAGCTCTCTTGGAAGAGCGAGAGAGAACGAGTTTTGTAAAGGCTGGCATGGCAGCAGGTACGCCTAAAACAAACTCAGACGGCGGCGAACGAGGAGCCACAGAGACAAAGTGTTCAGGGAACAACTCTTTAAAAATGAGCATGACTTTTTTAAAGTCCATAGATGGCGGAACTGCTCTAGGCTCATCAATATCTGAAGGATGATCCTCAGGCTGAGGGTCAGCAACGTCCTCATCCGAAAGTTCCTCATCTGATAACTGATGAGAAACAAGCAAAGGGGTTGGCAATGCTTGACACGCAGCGTCCGCCCGCACTGGTGCATAAGTGGCGGAGCAGGACGCAGCGTCCTGAAACTGCTGAACAGTCTGGGAACTGTCAACAATAACAGGTGCGTGAGGACGCACAGCGTCCACCCGAGACTGCTTAGACCGCCTGGGTTGTGCAGTCAAAACAACTCTAGGTTGCGGAGGTTGACGCACCGCGTCAAAACAAGTCAACTCTGATGGTTGGCGAACGTCCTGAACGTCACCAGGCGCATCAGCGAGTTGCTTAACGTCCACATGCGGCTGAAAATCCACACGAGACCGCATCGGGTGTGGTACAACCCCAACTGGTTGACGTGAGATGGCTACACCAACGTCAACAGGACGCACAACAGAACGCTTGGGTGGCTGACGGCCAGTATCTCCATGAGATAAACGGCTAGGTTCAACGGAAACCTTCTCTGCGTTGTAGTCTTCCATAAGGGACGCAAGCTTAGACTGCATGTCCTGCAGTATAACCCATTTAGGGTCTACGGTAACGGGTGCGGTAACAGACGGGGTTAGCGTCTGAGACGGCACAACTTTGCCTTGCTTAGGCGGCGAGCAGTCATCCGATGACAGCAACGGGTCCGAACTGTCCCAATGGCTACATCCAGGACGTTGGACCTGTCCTGAAGGGACCGACTTGCGTTTCAGAGGCCTAGAAACCTTGCTCCATGGTTTCTTGCGTGAAACGCCTTCGGAAGACGAGGTAAAAATGGGCTCTCTCGTCTTATGGTAGGGGCGATCTTGACGAGATACGCCTGATACCATGGAGGGAACGTCTGTTCGCTGATCAAGGCCTCTCGAACCCATAAGTCGTACGACATTGCTTCTCTCCTAGGCTTGGGAGCTTGCAAGAGGTCCCGGACTAGGTGAACGACAGGCACGAACAGACGAACCCTCGGTCGCAACACTGTTCACAACACTTTGCGCACTAATCACTTTCCCACTTTCCGCCGTGGCACTATGGCACTTAAGCTCCTTCACGTCAGCCATGAGTTGATTACGGTCACTTGCTAACGCTTCAACTCTCTCCCCCAAGGCATGAATAGCACGTAACATGTCTTGCATAGACGGTTCCTGAGTGCTAGAAGGGGGGTTAGGAACAACCACTACAGGGGAAGGATTAGGTTCAGGGGCATGTGGAGAGGAAAAATCTACGGACCTAGATGAACTTCTCCTTACCCTATCTCTCTCTAGTCTGCGTGTATACTTATCATATTCGATCCAATCAAATTCCGAAAGGCCCACGCATTCCTCACACCGATCTCCCAATTGACAGGTTTTACCCCGACAATTGGAACAAACAGTATGAGGGTCGAGAGAAGCCTTTGGAAGACGCCTATTACAGTCCCTAGCATTACACTTTCGAAATCTAGGTACTTGAGAAGGGTCAGCCATTTTGAATTAGTCAAAGAAAATTCCAAAAACAATCCAAGTCATCAACAAATAAACCGATTCAATAAAGAGTTCAAGAGTTTATGTTGAGGAAAAACACCTGTACTGCGAAAGCTCAAACCAAAATAAAGTACTTCACCAAATATGATGGAAAAACTCCAGGTTCTACAGCGAGTATAAATACGTCTTGTCGTCAACGTCGACAGAGAAGAATTGAAGGTTTTGTTTACATACAAGAGTGGTATCTTTCCAACAGTTGGCGCTGGTGGGCACACTCGCAACCTGCATAGCGATCGCTCGCGAGTTTTTTGAGTATGTTGTCTGTCGAGCCGCAGAGTTGCAGCTATTATATATTCACCGGCTAAGTTAAATATTTAAAAAGCTAAGGTTTGTATAGTTAGGAAAAATACAAATTATCTATGAATTTGTCATTTGTTCCATAACTGAAATACAAACCACACTATTTAATAGGAGTGACTCACCCATTAGGAAGGGTGGAAAATCCCAGCCAGTACTGGCTTTGGCTTTGCCCGGGGACTCATTATTTGAGTGTGTCAGCACTCAACAATAAGGAGTCCCTGCACCTCGCTAGAACCTTGCTACGCAAGGACTGCGGCCTACGCAAGCTGTGCGTGAAGGTATAATAAAGTGTGACTCGTCCTAGGAAGTTGACCTGTAGTCCTTTAGATTTTAACTTTAGGCTAGGACTCTCCCAATATCACCTTGTCAGGGAATGGGGACGAGACAGTATTAGCTTAATACTAGGAACACAAGGAAACATCGTTTACCTGCAGTGGTTTGAGGTCAGCTGTGCAGAGAACCCAGGATGCTGCTTTCCCCAAGAGAGGGAAGGATGAAGAAAGGAATAAGGGCCAGACAAATCTTTTCATTCGTGCAGACTAAGACCGGGTAACAATGCCCTCAACCTTCTGCTACTTGTCCACTAAGGAGCCTGAGGTTCTAAACCAGCTGTTGTCCAGCCACCACTGGGCCGATAGAGAACGTATTGAGCCTCCTGTGGGTCACGTCTTGCAGGTAGTGGGCTGTGAAGGTCGTCTGACGCTTCCACACCCCAGCCTGAAGAACCTGCGTCACTGAGAAATTCTTCTTGAAGGCCAGGGACGTAGCTACGCCCCTGACATCATGTGCTCTAGGGCGTCGTGACGGAGGAGGGTCTGGATTCAGGGACAGATGTATCAACCTGCGAATCCATGCCGAGACGGTGTTCTTGGTGACCCTCCTCTTAGTCCTCCCAGTGCTAACAAACAATGCCTGCACCTGAGGACGGACTGCAGCTGTTCTTTTGAGATATAAACTCAGACTCCTTACTGGACACAGTAGGAGATGGTCTGGGTCATCTGTTACAGAAGGAAGACTCGAAATCTGGAAGGAGTCGAACCGAGGGTCCGACACTCCCGGATTCTGAGTCTTAGCAATAAACTCAGGGATGAATTTGAACGTTAGCTCCCCCCATCCCCTTGAACGGGCGATGTCATATGAGAGACCAGGAATTTCACTGACTCGCTTGGCCGATGCCAAAGCTAGTAGGGACACCGTTTTCCAAATTAGGTGGCGATCTGAAGCCTGGCGTAATGGTTCATAGAGAGGTCTCTTAAGAGACCTGAGAACTCGAACCACGTTCCATGGAGGAGGTCTCACTTCCGACTGAGGGCAGGTAAGTTCATAACTTCGTATGAGTAGGGAAAGTTCCAGCGAGGAAGAAATGTCCATTCCCTTGAGCCTGAAGGCTAGACTTAGGGCTGAGCGATAGCCTTTCACCGCCGAGACTGAAAGGCGCATTTCTTCCCGCAAATACACAAAAAACTCCGCTATTGCTGGAATAGTGGCATCAAGTGGAGAGATACCACTTCCACGACGCCAACCACAGAAGACTTTCCACTTTGCCTGGTAGACAGATGCGGATGATTTTCGCAGATGTCCAGTCATCCTAATCGCAACTTGCTGCAAAAATCCTCTCTCTGCGAGGAGATGCTGGATAGTCTCCAGGCGTGAAGTCTCAGCGAAGCTACGGCTTTGTGGAAGATGTAGTCATGTGGTTGTCTGAGTAGATAGTGTTGTGGGGGGAGCTCTCTCGGAAGTTCCGTTAGGAGTTGCAGAAGGTCCGGAAACCATTCCGCGTGATACCATAGCGGAGTTATGGGGGTCATTGAAAGATTGACCGATATTCTGGTCTTGTTGAGCACCCTCCTCATCAGACAGAACTGGAGAAAGGCGTACACGTCGATGTTGTCCCACTGTTGTTGGAAGGCATCTTGCCAGAGCGCCTTGGGATCCGAGACTGGAGAGCAGTATAGTGGAAGCTTGAAGTTCAATGCTGTCGCGAACAGATCCACAGTCGGGGAACCCCACAAAGTCAGGACTTTGTTGGCTACTAGATGATCCAAAGACCACTTGGTACTCACTATCTGAGACGCTCTGCTCAGATTGTCGGTGAGCACATTCCTCTTGCCTGGAATGAAACGTGCCGATAGTGGAATCGAGTGGACTTCGGTCCATCTCAATATCTCTACTGCGAGATGGGATAGCTGCTTCGAAAAGGTACCTCCTTGCTTGTTGATGTAAGCCACTACTGTGGTGTTGTCGCTCATCACCACCACAGTGACCCGCCAGGAATTATTGGAACTGCTGAAGGGCCAAGAAAACGGCCTTCATCTCTAAAAGATTTATATGGAGGCACTTTTCTGATTCTGACCACAGGCCTGAGGTCCTGTGGTGTAGAACGTGGGCTCCCCACCATTTCTTTGAGGCGTCCGAAAACAGCATCAAATCAGGGGGGAGGACGAGAAGATCCACTCCTCTTCGTAGGTTCTCGTCTGTCACCCACCATAGGAGGTCCGACCGTTCCGCAGGTCCCATAGGGATCATGACGTCCGGGGAATCGCAACCTTGATTCCACCGAGACTTGAGTCGCCACTGGAGGGATCTCATTCTGAGGCGACCGTTGGGAACTAGACGAGCCAAAGATGAGAGGTGACCGAGGAGACGTAACCACGATTGGGCTGGAAGCTCTTCTCGTCTGAGAAAAGGGCTTGCGACCTTCCTTAGCCTTGCTATCCTGTCGTCTGATGGGAAGGCTTTGTGGAGATTGGTGTCTATAATCATGCCTAAGTATACCAGTCTTTGAGTGGGAAGCAGAGAGGACTTCTCGAGATTTACCATGATCCCCAGATCCTGGCAAAGTCCCAGAAGTTTGTCTCGGTGTTGAAGAAGGGATGACTCCGAGTCTGCTAGGATCAGCCAGTCGTCCAGATAACGGAGGAGACAGATGCCGATCCTATGTGCCCACGACGATATTAGGGTGAACACTGGTGAAAACCTGTGGTGCTGTGGAGAGACCGAAACACAGCACCTTGAACTGGTATTCCTTGTTGTCTAGGCTGAATCTTAAGTACTTCCTTGAAGACAGATGGATTGGGATCTGGAAGTACGCGTCCTTCAGATCCAGTGTACACATGAAGTCTTGAGGTCTTACTGCAAGTCTGACCGTGTCTGCGGTCTCCATGCTGAACGGAGTTTGCTTGATAAATTTGTTCAGAGATGAGAGGTTGATGACTGGTCTCCAGCCTCCAGACGCCTTCTTTACAAGAAAGAGTTGACTGAAGAAGCCTGGGGACTCGTCGAGGACCTCCTGGAGAGCGCCCTTCTTCAACATAGTCTGGACTTCTGCCCGAGGGGCCTGCCCCCTTGCTGACCCCATGGCAAGGGAGCTCAACGACACTGGATTCGTCATCAGGGGAGGTAGAGATGTTGTGAACGGGACGCAATATCCCTGACTGATTACGAAAATCGTCCAGAAATCGGCCCCAAGTTGCTGCCATATGTCTGCGCAACTGTGTAGGAATCCCCCTACTGGTGGACATGAAGGGGGACTGCCAATCCTAGCGTTTGCGGCCTCAGCTGCTCCCTCTAGGATTCTTCCCTCCCCTGTTCTTAACAGGAAAGGGCTTAGACACCATGTCTTCGCTGCCGTTGTTGGTTTCGTGGTCTTGGTAGGACGGGGCTGCTGGAGGCTTATAGGGCTGGGATGTCAAAGCCCTATGTAGGAGGGAGTCTTGGTGAGACTTCCTCCACCTCTCAGCAGCATGCTCCACGTCCTTAGGCTCAAACAGGTTCGTTCCCATCACGGAAGAATGTCTGAGCCTGCTTATCTCGGTGCTAGGGACCTTATGATGGAACCTCTCAGACACCGCATCCCACACGTTTCAGGATGGTGTTTGCCCACAAGTTCGAGACTTGGTGGGCCAGAAACTCGATCGTGCAAGTGCCTGCAAGTAGAAAGGTCTCCATAGCTTTCCTGGTACGTTCTTTTGATAAATCCTCCGAACGCATCAGGATACCTAAGGTCCCTCACCAGATCTCCAGCCATGAAGTGGCCTGCGTGTCACACTTCGCAACCTTCTCCTGATTAAGAATCTCAGTCGCCGAGAATGAGACTTGCCGGTTGGAGAGCCTCTCAAGAGGGACTCCCCTGGTAAGCTCTTCCAAAGAATGGTGAAGGGGAAGAGCTAAACAAGGCTCCTCTACGATCTCGAAGTACCTCTTCTGCTGCACGCGAGGAGGTGGGAGAAGCTTGTTGTCGGCACTGGATCGGCTGAAGGAGGCTAGCTCAGAGAGCTGGACTGCGATCTTGTCCCTTGCACTCTTAACCCCCTGAGACCAGGGCAAAGCTGCACTGGCCTTAGAGGGTTTTTGAGTCCCAAAAACTCAGTCCAAGACCGTGTCTTTGCCCTCTAGAGGAGGAATCTCTGGGTCAGCAAACCCATTGAGAGTCCTCATAAGGGTCAGAACCTGCCAAAATGCATGTTCTGACTCCAGCAGATCTCCTCCGGATGGACTAGCAGCGAAGTCTCCTGTCCCAAAAGGCTCTTCTTGGGGAGACTCGCGGACGTTCTCCGAGTGACTGGCTGGCTCTGGTCTAAGTCTTGACGAGGACTTCGGTACTGTCTTGGAGTCCTTCGACTCCCTCCTGGGAGGGATGCAGGACTCCAACAACAACAGAGGTAGGCTGTTCTCCGCCTCTACCCGAGAAGACTTTCCAGCGCGAGGTGGGGTTTCCCTCATTGGTGCGATGGGGGAACATCTCACCTCACGTGACTCCCCTGAGGACGGGTAATCCTCGTCCGAAGGGGAGGGAGAAAAAGTCTGGGCGGGGAGGGGGCCTGCCTCGAAGGCTTACAAGGAGACAGCTTAGTCCTCGGAGAAGTCACCACGTCCGAAACTCCTCTTTTTCTCTTCAGGGGAGTAGACGCAGCCAAGGATTTGTGGCCCAATTCAGAGAGAACAGGCTTGACAGCCTGCATGACTGCTCTGATCAGTGCCCCAAACCAAGGCTGCTGGCTGATGGCTGCGCTATCAGACACTCCCTCTGGAGGGACAGGGATCGACCGATCCCTGGAGTTTCAATAGGGGGGTTCGCCTGTAAAGAAAAAGAAGACAAAGAAGAAATGTCCCTGGACCTTTCTGGAACCTTCCCCCCTACCGGCGAGCGCGCTGTTCTGTGCTTGCGGGGGGGAGCGATGGCGACCTTGCCGCGTGTTGTCCTGCAGCCTCGCGCGTGGGAGGATATTAACGATTGTGCTGGGGAGCGCGTTGGCGTTCGCGCAATGGGGAATAACCGGGGTCACGTGCGGGAGACTGCTGGCGCGTGCGTGCGTGCGCACGGGAGACTGCTGATGCGCACACATGATTGCGATGGCGCGTAGGAGCGTACGCAGGAAGCTGTTTGCGCGCTCGCGCGCATGAGGGTGAATGTTCGCGCGGGCGCGCAGAATCAGAATGAAGAGCCCGTGCGGACGAGAGATCGTGCGCCCCAGAAGATGTCGTCGGGTGCGCGCGCGCAGGAGAGATATCCCTTGCGCACGGGCGCGCAGCTGGAACCTGCACTCTTTGGCGCGCCTCTTGTTGGCGCGCCTCTTGTTGGCGCACATCAGGCTGGCGATGCGTTGCTGTTGTGGGAGATGGGCGTGGGCGTGAATGCGCACTGGCGAGGGATGGCGCGCAGGTGAAAGCAGACGGCGCGTTGGCGAGCGCTGGCGAGTAGGGGAAGTCCTAAACTTCCCTACTGCACCCAGATCTGAAGATCATGGGAGCGCAGGAGATCGTTGGCGCGCAGGTGAGCGCTGGCACATTAAGCAAACGAAAAACTAGATCGTTAACTGAGAAAAAATAAATAAAAAGTAATTAGTTAACATTCATTCCCCTGGGAAGACTCCAAAGAGGAATCCCGAGGGAAAAAACACAAGAATTACACAACAGGCATGAGCCCTCAACTCCACTTACACTCACGGGGAAGGGGGAAGGGCGGAGAGCTGTAACAAACACAGAATTATAACAATTATAATTATGTAATTCAAATAAGAATGTTCACTACAGTAAGAACGAAAAAACCCCGAAAGGAAGCGTTCTACAAAAGCTGAAAAGTTAACAAATACAATTAGATTCATAAAAATAATTGTGATACAATGTACGGCGTAGCAACTCCACCCGACACGGGAGGAAGCTACCGAGAACGTAGTAAAGGTAAAACGTAGTAAAGAGTGAACAACCTCAAGAGAGAGAGAGAGACCGTAGTCAAACTCAATCGCGACCCAAGAAATTACACCGTGGTGGCCTAACTGCCGACGGGCTCCACGGAGATATCGTACACTACACACACAAGCTGAACACTGAAAAGGAAACTTACTGATTTCTATTCTCAAATATATACATAAACATGGAAATATGTTTACATATATATAGAGTATAAGAAAAGTAAGTGATTAAGTAAAGACAAAACATAAAATGGCTGCCAAGCGAGGACGAAAGACAGACACGTATGTACATCGTCCGAGGCAAATGTGAAGTGAGACATTTCACCGGTGTGTGAGGGGGAGGGGTAGCAAGCTACCCCTCCCCTACCCCTGCTAACTAGCGCGGGGGTAGTAAACCCTCGTTAAAAATCTAATGGCTCGTCAATTTCCGCTACGCCGAAAGTAAACCCTATGTAAATAGCGTGGTTTGTATTTCGGTTACGGAACAAACCCGTGATTCTGAAAGTCCTAATTCGTCCCAACACCCTACCCTAATTACCCGTCCATCAAAATAAAGAAGATATCACTTGATGACTTCGACTTCGGTGACTTCAAGTAATGGTAGCGCCATTGTAAAGGTTACGAATTATCCCGAAAGCTGAACCTTAATGGTAACTCTGTGTACCATACGTCAACGTTGGTAACACTGTGTATTATTGGTAACGTTGCTAATGTTATCGTTCGCAGTAAATTCGTAAGAGAAGTGACACCGTGCAACTTAAAGTTAGCCGAATTGGTTGATGGTTATTTCCGATTGAAATGAACATCAAATTATGTTAAGTCACGTTATTTACTATAGGAAAATATATATTTTCTGTTCGAAATCTCACCCTGTAATACAATAAAAAATTACCGGACATTTGGGTGATCGGACAAGTCTGTTTAATTAGACTGGGAGCTGGCCAACAACATTTGGGTGATTGGACAAGTCTGTTTGATTAGACTGGGGGTTGGCCAAGGACTTTTGGGTGATCGGACGAGTCTGTTTAATTAGACTGGGGGTTGTCCAACAACATTTGGGTGATTGGACAAGTCTGTTTAAGTAGACTGGGGGTTGGCCAAGGACATTTGGGTGATCGGACAAGTCTGTTTAATTAGACTGGGGGTTGACCAACAACATTTGGGTGATTGGACAAGTCTGTTTGACTAGACTGGAGGTTGGCCAAGGACTTTTGGGTGATCGGACAAGTCTGGATAATCGGACAAGTCTAACTTGCTTGATCTAGCTATAAAAGCGTGGTATTGCAGTCAAGGTTATCCCACAACTTAATCAAATCTTTACGGTAATGACGAACTAACCTGGTTTAAAGACTGCGTAGATTAAGATATCAATGAATATTAAAAGAGATGCGTTTCAAATATACAAAACAAGGTCAAATACAAACTGAAATAAGGTCAAATATAAACAGAAGAAAGGTCAAAGTCTCACCCTCATTAGTGACAGCAACTGTAAACAAAGGAAGGTGAGCTACTACTACTATCGAGAAGATGATCAGGAAAGACCTTACCTCTATAACGGCTCTCACTTTTTTAAAAAAAAAAATTTCTAATTAAGATTATGGCGTCTATGTAATCGATATTAGCGTAATAGTATAGTTAGATTAATTCGAATTTTAAAGTGATAAATACATTAATATAGAATTACAGGTTTTAATTATATGAAATAAATTTTCTCGCATATAACTATCAACATTCCAACTTAAAATCTATTTGTAATCTTACAAGCTTTAGCCAAACCTCAACTAAAATTGGCCTATTGGTAACGTCTCTGCCCGGTGATCGTCAGACTGGGGTTCGAGTCCGGCTTAAACTCTTTAGTTCCATTGTTTGATGCAACCTCATCATCCTTGTGGGAGGTTAAAGGTCTATCTGCTGAGTCATCAGCGACCATTGTCTGTCCCTCCCTAGTCCTAGCTCGGATGGAGAGGAGGCTTGGACGCTGATCAGATGGATATATGATCAGTCTCTAGGGCGTTGTCCAGCTCGATAAGGTAATGTCCCTGTCCCTTGCCTCTGCCATTCACGAGTGCGCTTTAAACCCACAGCTGAAGCATAAAATTCTGGTAACCATAATTGGACTAAATACATAAGTAACTTAACGGAAGTGAAGCAAATAAAATGTAAAATAATATATAAACTCCATTTTGCAAATCCCTGGGTAGTGCCATAGCCTCTGTAGCATGGTCTTCCACTGTCTTGGGTTCGAGTTCTCTTGCTTGAGGGTGCACTCGGTCACTTTATTCTATCTTATTTCTCTTCCTTTTGTTTTGTTAAAGATTTTATAGTTTATTTAAGAGATATTTATTTTAATGTCACTGTTCTTAAAATGTCTTATTTTTACTTGTTTCCTTTCCTCTCTGGGCTATTTTACTCTGTTGGAGCCCCTGGGCTTATAGCATTCTGCTTTTCCAACTAGGGTTGTGGCTTAGCAAATAATAATAATAATAATAATAATAATAATAATAATAATAATAATAATAATAATAACCCTAGAATTAAAATAATTATAGTTACAATTAAATGAATCTCAAAGCAGGCTTAAAACAAAAGATAATGTAAGAAAATTATGGTTCCTGGTTCCTGGTTCCTTATTGCTCACTGCGCAAAATAAGTTTGCGGGCACTCTATCTCTTTATAGATAGGTGCAAAGCTTCTAAGCTTATTCTTATTATTGTTTATTAAGTTTATATTACCTGTTAGGGAAAGGGAAAGGGAAAAAGAAAGGAAGTTGCTAGAGGAATTGAGAGAGAAAAAAGAAAATGGAGAGCAGGGGTGGTACATAAAGAGAGGAGAACTAGTAAGAAACGACAATTTTCGTCAAGAAGCAAACGCAAGCAGAGCGAATTAGGAAAGGTATAAATTTAGACAAAAAAGTTAACCAATGTATAAGAATATGCCTGTTAAATATCCAAGCACTAACCAAGCAGAAATTAATAGAAATAGAAAACGAGATGAACACAAATAAAGTTCATATATTTTGTTTGACAGAAACGCACCAAAAAATAGATAAAATACAGCTGAGTAAAGGTCTGTTAAAGTTAGAAAAAAGAAGGGATTTTAAAGACAAAAAGGGTGGAGGGTTAATGTTAATTTTTAAAAACAATAACATCACTGAAGTAGAGGAAATAGAAACCAAACATAGCGATATAATAATGGTACAGTGCAAAATCCACAGCTTAGTATTCCTGATAATACTGGTATATTTCGCAGCAGGAAATACAGAAGAAGATAGAAAAAGAGATCAAGAATTGAAAGTGGAATGTGAAAATTTAATACAAAAAGCAGGAGAAACAACACCTTTGCTAGTTATGGGGGATTTTAACGGCCACGTGGGATTTCTTTGGCACCAACAAGTAGACAGAAATGGGGGAAATGGTGCTAGATTGGATGGGTAACCACAACCTAACACTATTAAATGGAGATGAAAGGTGTTCAGGACTATACACGTGGAATAGACAAGATCAGCATAGTGCTATTGATTTTGTACTTGCAAATAATATGCTATATAAACAATTTAAATGTATGGAAATAGATGAAGATAAAACAGTATTAGATATATCAGATCACAACTTAATAACAGTAGAATTGGAAGCAAAAACAAATAGTGAAAATAATTACAATAAAGGGAAGTGGGAAGAAATTACATATTATAGCAGTGACGCAAAAGATATAGACGAATATGTGAAATCTATAGAGAGAAAACTTGTCAGCAAGGGTGTAAAAAACATTGATGAGCTAAACATAATAATGGCAGAAATGAAACAAGAACATTTGGCTAAAACATATAGGAGAAGGGTAACAAATGAAGGGAAGAACAAAGAACAACCTTGGGTAACCGAGGAAATAAGAAGAAAGATTAAGGAAAGAAAGGAACTTAATAGAAAAAAGAGAAATGAAAAAGATATTAGGATAAAAAGAGAATTAGAAGAAAAATACAATCATAAGAAGAAAGAAGTACAAATACTGGTGAAAGAGAGCATAACGTTATATGAGAAAAAGAAGACCAGGGAGATAAGAGATGATAAAAACAATAAACTATGGGAAAACATAAACAAATTAAGAAATAGCAAAGAAATAAAAAGCGAGGCAATACAATTATATGGAGAGAGAGGAAATAAACTATCAGATGAAGAGGCTAAAGAAGAATTAGTAAAATTTTGGAAAACAGTCTACAATACACATGAAAATAGAATAACTGAGATCTGGAATGAGGAGGAGGAGAGTGAATACCTGGATAATTTGAGAAGAGAAAACGACATTATAACTGTAAATGAATATAGTATACCTGAACATCTAAGGGAGCATTACGATGCTGTACTTAATGTCGAAGGAATAATTAAACCCATGCCCGCCGCTGAAATGAGTAAAGGTAAATTAGAAAAATGCTTAAAACGTCTAAAGAAAGGTAAAGCAGCAGGGCCAGATGGACTAAAGCCAGACTACTACAAAGCAATGATGATGAGTGATATATGCAAGAATACACTAGTGAACTGCTACAAAGAGGAACTAGCCAGCAAAGAAAAACCCAAAAGCTGGAAAGAATCCAGAACAAAAATGTTAAAAAAGAAAAACAAGCCAACAGCAAAGGAATTGAGACCTATAGCTCTCACAAATGTATCATATAAAATATACATGGCTTTTATCAAGGATGAAATAGAAAGGCATTTAAAAAGTAATAATGCCATAGAGGATAGTCAAGCAGGATTTACAGAAGGAGGAAGGATTGAGGATAATATATTCATCTTACAATACATGGTCGAAGAAACTTTCAAAAATAAGAAAAAACTCATAGTGGCCTCTTTAGATTTCAAAAAAGCTTTCGATTCCATAAAAAGGGAAGCACTGATAGAAACATTAAAGCAATACAAAGTACATACTAGTATAATTAACTCTATAGCTGAAGTGTATGTGGGAGACTCGACTACGTTAGACATAGGGGAAAGAGTAGAACAAAAATTGAGCGTAAGTAGTGGAATAAAGCAAGGCTGTACTGCCTCTACAACATTATTCAAATTAATTACTTATCAGATTATAAAACAAGTAGAAAGGGAAGGTAATGGTTTTAAAAATTATATTATAAAGCTAGTAGTATTATTTTTTGCTGATGATGTCCTAGTGCTTGCTGAGAATATAGAGGA